>NC_079315.1:113009189-113309398 GCF_029931775.1 Euleptes europaea | reverse complement strand
CCACCACCACCCCACTCTCGATCTGGGCTGGCAAGCCTGCTGTGGACTTGCCAGCTGAGGCAGCCACCTCTCCCAGTCCCAATCTGGGTTTGCGGGCTTGCCAACCAAGGCAGCCAAACCCCCACCCCCCAGTCCTGATCTGTGCTGGAGAGCCCACTGTGGCAGCCACTCCCCCACTCTTGATCTGGGTCGCCAGCCAAAGCAGCCACCACCACACCCCCGCTCCCGATCTGAACTGGCAAGGCATGGTCTGGCCAGGCCAAGTGGCATTTATGTCTTATCCAGCCCTCGTAACTAATGAGTTCGACACCCCTGCTTTAGAGAGTCAAATCTCCTGGGAGGTTTGACTCTCGAAAGCTCATACCCTGAAAATCTTGTTGGTCTCTGTGCTACTGGACTCGAATTTAGCTGTTCTGCAGCAAACCAACTAGGCAACCCTCTGAAAAAAAAATGAAAACAGTTGCCAGCACTCACAACAGCAAATTCTTGTTATCTACAAAATGATCCAGGATGTCTCCTGAAGGGTCTTTATTGTTGGAAGTATGATAGCTACAGGGAGAAAGTGCTTAAGGCAATCGAGAGTTTCAGTCAAGTTTGGCAGCACAGTGGGAGAGTACATGGTACACAGGGATGCAAAAAACATCAGATCTGGCGGGAAATGGGGGGGTCACTCCACTGAAATTCGTGTGATTCAGACACTTCAGCCCCAACAGGTTGAAACAGACTGGGGAGAGATTACTTGAGATAAAGAACTCTACATCAAGAACGCTACTTTTCCTGCTGATTTCGTACAGAGGTCAAAAGCAGTTCACCCAATCTGTCAGAGAGAATGAGGGTTTAGAAGAATTTATGTGAGAACTGAAGTGGGAAATTTTAATGCAATAGAACACACACGTGCTCACATACAGCGCAGGCGCCCATGTGGCCTCCAGATTTCCCTCCCGCGGAATCACTGGCAAGGGTTTCCTCAAATTTCATTAAAGCCCACATCACAAGCCCTTCCAGCCGGTACAGCGGAAGCCCTGCCCTTCTTACATCATTCACGTACCTGACGGAGGGAGCTGTGACTCTCAAAAGCTTATACCCCCAAAATCTTGATGGTCTCTAAGGTGCTACTGGACTTGAATCTAGTTGTTCTGCCATTCATAACTCTTTCCTTGCAGAAAAATATGCAAACTGCCAATGGGGCAAATCGTCGCCTAGAATTTCCTGTTGACACAGCAGTAAGGGGCAATGGTACCATAAAGACTCACTTGCTACTCCCGAAGCAATTCCATATAGAAGTCCTCCTCCGTCAGACTCTGGTTGAAAGATGTGAGCACCCGGTGGAGGGCTTCTCTCTTGTCTGATAAAGTTATACAGCAATGTTTTCACAAGTCTGCTGGTGTACGGGAGACTGGAAACGAAAGAGAACGAGACTTAGTCCTGTTTGTGACAATACTACAACCAAATATAGCATTTCTAATTCACGCCGTGCTTTTCTGTTGGACGGGTAACAGTTGCTTACACCTAGCTTTACTGAGATTTTTTAAAAAGGCAACAGGTCAGCCAAAGGTACACATGTAGACCAAGCCCTACGAGAAAAGGCTTAGGGAGTTGGAAATGTTTTGTATGGAGAAGAGGAGATTGAGGGAGGACATGATTGCTCTCTTTAAGTATCTGAACAGGGCTGTCACTTAGAGGAGGGCAGGGAGCTGTTTCTGTAGGCAGCAGAGGATAGGACTCGCAATAGTGGGTTTAAATTGTGGGAAGAAAGGTACCCGCTGAATATTAGGAAAAAAATTTTTACAGTAAGAGTTGTTAGACAGTGGAATCAGCTACCTAGGGAGGTGGTGAGCTCCCCCTCACTGGCAGTCTTTAAGCATAGGCTGGACAAGCACTTGTTGGGGATGCTCTAGGCTGATCCTGCATTGAGCCGGTGGTTGGCCTAGATGTCCTCTAGGACCCCTTCCAACTCTATGATTCTATTTGAGTTCTTAACACCAACATTTCAAACAAAGCGACTGATACCCAGTGCATTGAGCAAATGCAGTTGGAAAAATCCAAAGTCCCTTATTTACAACAAATAAATAACCGCTGCTCATGTGTTAAATATTCCTAAATGCTCTGGCTAGCCTAAGCACAGAGATATGTAAATTTGATATTCTACGTTTCCTGGTCTGAATAATTATCTAAATTCAGAATCAGCCTTGATTAGTATGGAGCAAGGAAAATGAGTCTCGGAATGAACTTCCCCGGATCTTCATGAACGCTTACAATTTCTGTAATTAGTTTCAGGCGGGGAGACGTATTGCTCCGCAGTAGAAGAGCAAGACTCGGGTCCAGTAAAGATCAACAAGATTTTCTAGGGTATAATCTTTCAAGCTGAAAATAAAAAATGTCTGATGTTCAAGCTGGATTCAGAAAAGGAAGAGGCACTAGAAATCATATTGCAAAAATACGTTGGTTACTGGAGCATACAAGGGAATTTCAGAAGAAAATGAGCTTGTTTCATAGATTACAGCAAAGGTTTTGACTGTGTAGATCACGAAAAGCTATGGCTGGTTTTAAAGGAAATGGGTGTGCCACTACATCTGATCGTTTTGATGCGCAACCTGTACTCTGGACAAGAGGCCACAGTTAGAACAGAATATGGAGAAACAGAATGGTTTCCAATTGGCAAAGGTGTTAGACCTTTTATGTATTTTATCTCCCTGTCTCTTCAATCTGTATGCAGAATATATCATTATGAAAGCTGGATTAGATTTAGATGAAGGTGGAGTGAAAATTGGAGGGAGGAGCATTAACAATTTGAGATATGCCAATGATACTACATTACTAGCAGAAAAATTTGGTCACATTATGAGAAGACAAGAGTCACTGGAAAAGACAGTCATGCTAGGAAAAGTGGAGGGCAGTAGGAAAAGAGGAAGACCCAACCAGAGATGGATTGACTCTGTAAAGGAAGCCACAGCCCTCAGTTTGCAAGATCTGAGCAAGGCTGTCAAAGATAGGACATTTTGGAGGACTTTCATTCATAGGGTCGCCATGAGTCGGAAATCACTTGACGGCACTTAACACACACACAAGCTTTCAAGAGTCAAAGCTCCCTTCATCCTATTTGTACCAGATGAAGGGAGCGTTGACTATTGAAAGCTTATACCCTAGAAAATCTTGCTGGTTTTCGAGGTGCTACTGGACTCAGATATCTATAATTGTAAGGCATTGATCAGTCCATGCCACAAGGGGTAAGCGTTTACCCTTCGTCCCTGATCCTGAAGACATTTTTAAAGGTTGGGACTGGAGCAATCTGAGAGATCTTTTGGCAAAACAGTGCGTTTCTACTCTGTTGTAGACCTCTTTGTTTCTATCTTTTTTGTTCTGACAACTTCAAGTGCAATGATGATGGGAATTTGTCTCTTAGCTCCTTGGTCCCTTTGGAATCGCACTCCTATAATCCTGACTTCAGGAGAATTACTCAACTTTAAGGCTGACAATGAAGAAATTGAAATGGTTCAAGACTTTCTATTCCTTGGCTCCATCATCAACCAAAAGGGAGACTGTAGCCAAGAAATCAGAAGGAGACTGAGACTGGGAAGGGCAGCCATGAAGGAGCTAGAAAAGATTCTTAAGTGTGAGGGTGTGTCACTGGAAACCAAGATCAGGTTAATTCATAATTTTTCCTATTACTATGTATACATATTACTATGTATGGGTGTGAAAGCTGGACAATGAAGAAAGCTGAGAGGAAAAAAGTAGATTCCTTTAAAATGTGGTTTTGGATGAGAGTGTTGTGGATACCCTGGACACCCAAAAATAATAATAATAATCAGTGGGTGATAGATCAAATCAAGCCTGAAGTGACCCTAGAAGCTAAAATGACTAAACTGAGGCTATCGTATTTTGGTCACATTATGAGAAGAATCACTAGAAAAGACAGTCACGCTAGGAAAAGTTAAAAGCAGCAGGAAAAGAGGAACACCCAACAAGAGATGGATAGATTCAATAAAGGAAGCCACAGCCCTCAGTTTGCAAGACCTGAGCAAGGCTGTTAAGGATAGGACGTTTTGGAATACATTGATTCACAGGTTCGCCATGAGTCGGAAGTGACTTCACAGCACTTAACACACACTCATAATCTGGACAACTAAAACACATATACAACTTGTCCCTTTAGATCAAAGAAAGTTTGTTTTTAGTCTGATATGTACACCTGTTCTTCCTCAATTGTACTCTAAACTTCCACTAGATTTGACTCTTCTGCAGCTACCCGTGAACTTAAACGCTGTGCTGTGTTTTACGCTACAGGTAAGCAGATATTTGGATTTGATAGGAAAAACTGTCATCGTTCCAAATGTTTAGAGGGCAAAAAGAACAGAAAAAAAATTAAACACTCATTTGGAGTCATGGGAAGTGATTACTATCTTTTTTGTGTGTGTGATTTTTTTTTAAATTGAACAAAGCTAGGCTGCTGTCCAAAAATTCTGCTTTGGCTTCAGGCAACCCCTTAACGAATGTTTAAGGATGCAACCATAAAGACTATCAAAGACATTATCAAAACAAGCCCTCACACTCCAAGAATCTGGAAACTTTGATACTCCAGGTTCAGAGATGGGTGAACTGCATAATGAAGGAGGTTTACATGCCAAAAGGCCCCAAAAAGACCTACATACACAGGCAATGATCCACTCCAAGTCTTGTTTCCTCCCACCAACAAACCCTGTGCTCTAAAAACACACCAGCCTAACAACGTAAGAAAAGCCATGCTGGATCAGACTAAGGCCCATCAGGTCCAGCAGTCTGTTCACACAGTGGCCAACCAGGTCCCTCTAGGAAGCCACAAACAGGACGACTGCAGCAGCATTATCCTGCCTGTGTTCCACAGCCCCTAATATCACAGGCATGCTCCTCTGATACTGGAAAGAATAGGTGTGCATCATGACTAGTATCCATTTTGACTAGTAGCCATGAATACATAAGAACATAAGAAAGGCCCTACTGGATCAGACCAAGGCCCATCAAGTCCAGCAGTCTGTTCACACAGTGGCTAACCAGGTGCCTCTAGGAAGTCACAACAAGATGACTGCAGCAGCACCATCCTGCCTGTGTTCCACCGCACCCAAAATAATAGGCATGCTCCTCTGATACTAAAGAGAATATGCAGCATGACTAGTATCCATTTTAACTAATAGCCATGAATACCCCTTTCCTCCATGAATATGTCCACTCCCCTCTTAAAGTCTTCCAAGTTGGCAGCCATCACCACATCCTGGGGCAGGGAGTTCCACAATTTAACTATGCATTGTGTGAAAATACTTCCTTTTATCTGTTTTGAATCTGTCACCCTCCAGCTTCAACAGATGACCTCGCGTTCTAGTATTATGGGAGAGGGAGAAAAACCTCTCCCTGTCCACTCTCTCCAAACCATACATAATTTTATAGATCTCTATCATGTCACCCTTAGCCGCCTTCTTTCCAAGCTAAACAGCCCTAAGCGTCTTAACCGCTCCCCATAGGACAGTTGCTCTAGTCCCCTAATCATTTTGGTTGCTCTTTTCTGCACCTTCTCAAGCTCTGTAATATCCTTTTTTAGGTGCGGTGACCAGAACTATACACAGTATTCCAAGTGTGGTCTCACCATAGATTTGTACAAGGGCAGTATGATATCAGCAGTTTTATTCTCTATTCCTCGTCTAATTATGGCCAGCATGGAATTTGCCTTTTTTATAGCAGCCGCACACTGGGTTGACATCTTCTTTGAGCTATCCACTACCACCCTAAGATCCCTTTCTTGGCCTGACGCTGCCAGCACAGATTTCATCAGTGTATATGTGAAGTTGGGATTTTTGCCCCAATATGCTACACTTGCTCACATTGAGTCTCATTTGCCATTTTAATGCCCATTCTTCCTGTATGTAGAGATCCTTCTGGAGCTTTTCACAGTCCGATTTTGTTTTAACCACCCTAAATAATTTGGTGTCATCTGCAAACTTGGCTACTTCACTGTTTAACCCCAACTCCAGGTCATTGATGAACAGGTTGAAAAGCACCGGACCCAACACAGATCCCTGAGGGACCCCACTGCTCACATCCCGCCATTGTGAGAACTGACCATTGATTCCTACTCTCTGCTTCCTATTTTTCAGCCAGCTCTCAATCCATAAGAGAACTTTTCCTCTTACCCCATGACTATGAAGTTTGCTTAGCAGTCTTTGATGGGGGACTTTGTCAAAAGCTTTTTGAAAATCCAAATATACAATGTCCACAGGCTCATTCCTGTCCACATGCTTATTGACGCTTTCAAAAACTCTAATAGGTTAGTGAGACAGGACCTACCTTTGCAGAAGCCATGTTGGGATTTGCTCAACAGACCCTGCCCTTCTATATGCTTGACAATTCTATCTTTAATAATGCTTTCCATCAATTTACCTGGAACAGATGTTAAACTAACTAGCCTGTAATTTCGTGGGTCCCCCTTGGAACCTTTTTTATAAATGGGTGTTACATTGGCCATTCTCCAGTCCTCTGGTACAGAGGCTGATCGAAGGGACATATTACATAGCTTCGTTAGAAGTTCAGCAATTTCCCATTTGAGTTCTTGAAGAACTCTAGGATGAATACCGTCTGGTCCCTGTGACTTGTTAGTTTGTAGTTTGTCTAGACTTTCTAGGACTTCCTGCCTTGTTACCACTATTTGTCTCAGTTCCTCATTCTCCCCTCTCCAAAATTTCTGTTCAGGAGAAGGAATCTGCCCTGTATCTTCAACAGTGAAGACAGATGAGAAGAATTCATTTAGTTTTTCAGCAATCGCTTTATCCTCCCTTAGAGTTCCTTTACTCTCATTGTCATACAATGGTCCAACCGCTTCCCTAGCTGGTTTCCTATTCCTAATATACTTAAATAATTTCTTATTGTTTGTTTTGATGTGTTTAGCAATATGCCCCTCAAAATCTTTTTTTGCATCTCTAATTATCTGCTTTAATTTCCTTTGTGCAAGTTTGTGTTTGCTTCTGTTTGCCTCGTTTGGACAAACCTTCCAGTCTCTGAAGGAAGACTTTTTTTCTCTGCTTCCTTCACCTTACCCGTTAGCCATGGTGGTGACCTCTTGGACTTATTACTACCTTTCCTGACCTGAGGTATACAAGCTAGCTGAGCCTCTAGTAATGTGGACTTGAGTAACCCCCAAGTCTTTTCCAGAGATTTAACCCTCCTAACTGTTCCTTTCAACTTCCTCTACCATTTTTCTCATTTTAGAGAAGTTCCCTCTTTTAAAGTCAAAGGTAATTGTGTGAGATTTCCCAGTCACTTTCCCACTTACATATAAATTAAATTTGATGCCATTGTGATCACTATTGCCAACTGGCTCAACTATATCCACATCCCGCACCAAGTCACTGGCAGCACCGCAGAGTATTAAATCCAGGATCGCCTCCCCTCTGGTTGGGTCTATGACCAACTGTTCGAGGGCACAGTCATTTAGGATGTCTAAAATTTTTATCTCTTTGGCTTGACTGGAGCATACATTTATCCAATCGATATGAAGGAAGTTAAAGTCTCCCATTATTACTACTTCATTACCTTTACATGCTTCCCTAATTTCATTCCCAGTCTCAAGATCACCCTGAGCCATTTGGTCAGGGGGCCGATAGAACGTCCCCAGTACTAAATCACCTTTGGGTCCCGGAATCGTCACCCATAAGGATTCTGTGGAAGAGTCAGCCCTTTTTATGGTCTCTAGCTTATTAGACACTATGCCTTCCTTGATATACATAGCAATACCCCCTCCAATATGCCCTTCCCTATCATTTCTATACAGTTTGTAACCAGGGATGACCGTATCACACTGGTTCTCTACCCTCCACCAGGTTTCTGTAATGGTCACTATATCAATGTTTTCTCTTAAAACCATGCACTCTCCCATTTTTGCTTGGAGGCTTCTAGCATTAGCATAGAAACATCTCCACACTGTTTCTCTCCACCCGTCTCCTCCATGAACATGTCCACTCGCCTCTTATAGCCTTCCATGTTGGCAGCCATCACCACATCCTGGGGCATGGAGTTCCACAATTTAAATATGCATTATGTGAAATACTTCCTTTTATCTGTTTTGAATCTCACCCTCCAGCTTCAGCAGATGACCCTGCGTTCTAGTATTATGAGAGAGGGAGAAAAGCTTCTCCCTGTCCACTATCTCCATACAATACATAATTGTATAGACCTCTATCATGTCTCCCCTTAACCGCTTTCTTTCCAAGCTAAACAGTCCTAAGAGTCTTAACCGCTCCCCATAGGGCAGTTGCTCTAGTCCCCTGATCATTTTGGTTGCTCCTTTCTACACCTTCTCAAGCTCTGCAATATCCTTTTTTAGGTGTGGTGACCAGAACTGTACACAGTATTCCCTTTCATCTAAAAAAAGTCAAGGTTACTAGATCTGAAAATATAGGCCAGGTTCCAGAAAACCACAATGTGTTATATGTACCCAGGAAGGCCTTCTTTACCCTCAAAAGCAGTGTCATATGACCACGCAAGTTGATATATTTGAAATGAGTGAGATTCTGAAGAAGTTGCCAGCATGGTAGAGCTTGGAGGTTGCTTGTCTCGAAGAACCTTTCTGGATCTCACCCTGGTGCTGACGTTTGCTTCCTGGAAAGCACGCAGCAGCTGAGGCTGTCCTCGTATTCCTGTGCGGCAGCTCTGTTTCCCCAGCAAGGACTATCATTAGTAATCCCCTTGGGCTAAGACACGTTCCCCAACAGCCCAGACTTGGGCTTTTTCAGTGGCTACCCCCCACCTCCGGAACAGCCCCCCACAAGAGGTCAGGGGGGGCTCCGACCTGTCTGGCGTTCAAGTGAGGCTGTTACGGTGGGATTATTTTGAACAGCTTTGGGGGCAGCCTGGGCAAAAGGGAAATACCCTGTGACTGGGGGGAGGTGTTTTTAGATTAGGTTTTTGTGTTTTGCGTCTGTTGATAAAGCAAACATGAAAACAAACTGGGATGCAGTAGAAGAGCTAGATTCAAGTCCAGTAGGACCTTAGAGACCAACCGGATTTTCAGAGTGTATGCTTTCGAGAGTCAAAGCTACCTTGGAGGAGGAGGAGGAAGAAGACGAATATGCCGACTTTCTCTACCACGTAAGGAAGACTCAAACTGGCTTACAACCACCTTCCCTTCCCCACAACAGACACCCTGTGAGGTAGGTGAGGCTGAGAGAATGTGACAAGCCCAAGGTCACCCAGCTGGCTTCATGTGGAGGAGTGGGGAATCAAACCCGGTTCTCCAGATAAGAGCCCACTGCTCCAAATCACCGCTCTTAACCACTACACCACGCTGGCTTTGACTCTCAGTACCTTATAACCCAAAATTCTTGTTGGTCTCTAAGATGCTACTGTACTCGAATCTAGCTATTAAAACAAATTGTTTATTTATTTATATTCCTGTAACCCAAATTGGGTGCTGAGATCCTTAGGAGAAAGATGGGCATATAAATATTTTAAATAAACACCTGTATTTAAAGACTTTCCTAAAAACAGCTGGTTTACCACAATTCTAATTTAATTTGCTAAAGTATTTATGTCCCGCCGTTCATTATGGCAGCTTGAAGATCTGCAATGCAAGTGAATATCATTTGCTTAGTTCCCCTCGGTCGCATCCAGTGGTCTAAGTGTTCCAAGAGAGCGTGAGCTAATGAGCCAACACCCGATTCCATGCCTAGTTAAACAGTTTGCAACATGCCTAATTCCAGCTTCTATACAGAACAGCAGTGTTAAAATAAAACTATATATTCACTTACGGCTTCTATCACAACCTCAATAATACTGATCCTGCACATGTGTTTGCTGGTTAGTGGGAGGGGAAAAAGCAGAGAGAACTTGATTAAGATACATTAAGAGGTATCTCCTGCTGAGCTTCTGCGAACTCCCTTGCATGACTGTGGTCCTTAGTTTGAAAGTATGGTTTACATTTGACAACATCATACTGATCTAAGCTTCAGAATCTCTCTCAGCTCCCCCTCCCATCTCCATTCCCTCCACGTACCCAGGATGTATTTATTCAGAGAAAGGAAATATCCATCAGATTCCATGCTCCCTTGACACATTGACCACACAGGAGTATTTTTCTAGCGTACAGTGTTATGTGACTATAATCAATCTCTTCTCGGGGTTTTAGTGGTGAAGAGGAGATCTGTTAGACATAAATCAAAGCCAGCCATAAAACGCCTTTATAAAGCACTGCTGTGGAGTGGTAAGGAATACACGGCTCTGTCTGAACCATGGGAGATTGAGGTGCAGTAAATCCATGCTCACCCACCAAGGTCACCCTCTCACAGCCAAACATTCCCTGAGGGCGATGCTTTGCAAAAATTTTGAACTCAACCCCCCCGCTCAATGAAAGAGAAGGAGAAGAAGAGTTGGTTTTTATATGCTTACTTTCTCTACCACTTAAGGGAGACTCAAACCGGCTTACAATCACCTTCCCCTCCCCACAACCTACACCCTGTGAGGTAGGTGGGGCTGAGAGAGCTTGAAGAGATGTGACTAGCCCAAGGTCACCCTGCTGGCTTCATGTGTAGGAGTGGGGAAACAAATCCAGTTCACCAGATTAGCCTCCACCGCTCATGTGGAGGAGTGGGGAATCAAACCCAGTTCTCCAGATTAGAGTCTACCGCTCCAGACCACTGCTGTTAACCACTACGCCATGCTGGCTCCATTGAGAGGGAATCTAGGGTGGAATGCAATTAGCTGCAGCAGAGAAGAAAAATCCAAAACGTCCCAGGGCATCCATGGAAGCATTTGGATGAGCCGTTGTGGAGAGAGAAAGAGAAGGCAATTGTAAGCCCCTTTGAAACTCCTTACAGTAGAGAAAAGCAGGGTATAAAAACCAACTCCTTTTCTTCTTGTTGTAATGAAATTACATTTAAAATATTCACCAAATTTGATGAAGCCTTCAAATTCACCAGGAATCTATATTCAGCGTGAGTGTGTGTATATGTGCAAATGTTCTCAATATTTGGCAGCAACATCTATTTCTGCTGCCTCAGTACTCCACCCTTAAACGGGCCGAGTATTTTCTCATTCATTGTTCACCAGTGAGATGCTTTGGTACCACCGGGGTGGGTGTGGGTGGGGAAAATAGTTAAACTACAGCATTTCCTATGCTGAGAGGGAAAATGCAGGAACGGGATAAAAGTCCAATAATGAAAATAATCTATGTAGGAAACGACATCGTATTTTGACGTACCATCGGCCATGCATGAGATACTTATGAACGATGCTCTCCCGCAGAATTTCCTTGTGGAAAAGCTGGCAGGATAGGAAAACCACAAGGGTCGTCACGGCTTCTAGAGAAATGCTGTATGTTATGTCTCTGCAAGGGGGGGAAAAACACAGAAGAATTAATCAGTACCAACCTAGGTATTTAGTAGCTGAATTTTTCCATTATACTCAAAGGACTGGGATGAATGTGTTTGCATTGTGGCTGGAGCAAGAAAGCCGCTGAGAGTAAGAAAAACCCGAGGACTCCATCCACAATAAGTCACAGACGCTCTCTCATGATTTATTTTCAAACAGGCAATGCATGGGAATAAACTTATTCAGTATACTTCCACTCCTGTACTTCACCCTCTCTCGGCCCCATCCACCTCACTGGGTGTCTGTTGTGGGGAGGGGAAGGGAAGGCGACTGTAAGCCGGTTTGATACTTCCTTAAGTGGTAGAGAAAGTCGGCATATAAAAACCAACTCTTCTTTTTCTTCTTCCTATGCCCACTTTTGATTTATCTTGTGCTCCAAAAACCAACTCCCTCCTTTTATGTCATGAGTGCAAAAGGAAAGCTCTTTTAGAAGAAGATGAGGAAGAGGAAGAGGAAGAGGAAGAAGAAGACGACGAAGAGGAAGAGGAAGAAGACGAAGAAGAAGACAAAGAAGACGAAGATGACGAAGAAGAAGACGACAACGAAGAAGAAGAAGAGTTGGTTTTTATACGCTGACTTTCACTACCACTTAAGGGAGACTCAAACTGGCTTACAATCACCTTCCCTTCCCCTCCCCACAACAGACACCCTGTGAGCTAGGTTGGGCTGAGAGAGCTCTAAGAGAGCTGTGACTAGCCCAAGGTCACCCAGCTGGCTTCGTGTGTAGGAGTGGGGAAACAAATCCAGTTCACCAGATTAGCCTCCGCCGCTCATGTGGAGGAGTGGGGAATCAAACCTGGTTCTCCAGATCCGAGTCCACTGCTCCAAACCACCGCTCTTAACCACTACACCCCGCTAGCTCTCCTTTTACAAGGTAAGCTTGTCTTTATTCAATTGGTTCATTAGAAATAAGAGCCTCGTGGCGCAGATTGGTAAGCTGCAGTACTGCAGTTCAAGCTCTGCTCACGACCTGAGTTCGATCCCAACGGAAGTTGGTTTCAGGTAGCCGGCTCAAGGGTGACTCAGCCTTCCATCCTTCCGAGGTCGGTAAAATGAGTACCCAGCTTGCTGGGGGTAAAGGGAAGATGACTGGGGAAGGCACTGGCAAACCACCCCGTAAACAAAGTCTGCCTTGGAAACGTCAGGATGTGACGTCACCCCATGGGTCAGGAATGACCTGGCGCTTTCACAGGGGACCTTTACCTTTTTTATCATTAGAAATTCAAGGTCTGATGATTGTTACTGCCAATTATAAACTTCCTGCAATCAGTTAAACATTTTACAAAATAATACTTCCTTTGGCAAAGTGGGACTCCTGCCAAAAACTGTCAATTTCCTCCCTCTCCTATGTAATACGTAGGAATGTTTTCCCAGTGCTGTGACATCATAACATGGGCTAGGACTGGTAGGGGCAGTGCTTGGACCGATAACCTCTGTTTTTTTCTTCCTGTTTTCTGTTTCCTCTTCTAGTTGCAGCTTATAGAAGACCTGCCTTTGCAAGACACAACCAAGGTCATGCCCTACTCTATCCAACTCAGGTTCAAGAATAAAACGCTACACCAACAACAAAGGGGGGAAAACTTAACCCTAAACAACATAATTAAGTACCCAAAAGGTCAAGAAAAAAATAAATAAACATCCAAGACCAATGGTTATACAATCTAAAGATTATGTCAGTACAAAATATGAATATTTTTATTTCAAGATAAAATCTAATACCACATATAACACATATAAGGCCCTGCAAGAGCCTACCAAATTGACATACTCATATAATACAAAAAGATATAAAATCACACAATTACTCAGACAATATGTGTTTCGGCCCAACATAAGTACATATGAGACCATGTTCTTGTGTGTATTAGAACTGCCAGTTAACTATGGTTCAAGCTTGGGTAAGAAGAAGAAGAAGAGTTGGTTTTTATGTGCTGACTTTCTGTACCTTTTAAGGAGAATCAAAGTAGCTTACAATCGCCTTCCCTTCTTCACCCCACAACACCCTGTGAGGCATGTGGGGCTGAGAGAGTGTGACTAGCCCAAGGTCACCCAGCTGGCTTCATGTGCAGGAGTGGAGAAACAAATCCAGTTCACCAGATTAGCCTCCGCTGCTCATGTGGAGGAGTGGGGAATCAAACCCGGTTCTCCAGATCAGAGTCCGCTGCTCCAAACCACCGCTCTTAACCACTACACCCCACTGGCTCGATAGGAGCTTTGACTTTTGAAAGCTCATACCCTGGAAATCTCGATCATCTCTGAAGGTGCTGTTGGACCCTACTCTGGCTGTCCTATTGCAGACCAAAACGGCGACCCTCTGAAAGTGAGAACAAAGAGGATTTTTTGCGGCTTCTTATTCTTCAACTTCAACCCAGAAAACATATTCCATGGGAAGCGTTAAGTGTTAAAAGGCCACTCATTTAGAAAGGCTGCCAGAACCGGCCGATGCACAAATGTAGGTTCCAAACAATACAGGAACAGAGTTTGATTGCCACACATCCTGAGGGTCTACGAGAAAGGGTGAAATAAAAGTCGGCAGACGGGATTGGTCAGCTTAGAGAAAAGCAAGCTGAGTATCTGGTTATCCATCTCAGGGCGCAAAGACAAGAGCTGAATGCAAACATATTCCCCCCCCCCCATTGGCTCAGATCCCAAAATTAACACCCACTAATGGCAAACATGCATGCAAAGAGAGCACTAGTTATGGCTGTCGAGAAATGTTTGGGAAACATCCTAATTACCCTTTAAAAAGAAACAGTAATTGAAAGCAAAAGACCACGAATGACCTCTTCTGTCGTGGTTCTCTTAACAGAAAGGAAATATTACCAGTTAATTCTCCCACCTCCATAAAAAGGAAGGGAGTATGTTCAGAGGCTACAAGGGAGAATTAAGATACCATGTTTATGAATCATTCTGAGGCTGGGGGGCAAACCTCAGACTTTCAGTTCTTCTAGTTCCTATCCCTGCATACATTTATCCTATAAAAATAATTTACTATCTATAAACGAATGAGGTGAATCAGGATTTTGTAAGTGAGTCTAAACGGAGAGTTTCTCCTCTAAGTGTATAGGGAACTGTGAACTGAGTCATGCTTCCACCCCAGGACCAGCCATTCCACAAAGCAAACAATTCCCCCGCAATGCACTCTCCTGACTCTTTTGACTAAATGGTTTTATGCCAACAAATTGTAGCACTGTGGTGTATTGGTTAAGAGCGGTGGACTCTAATCTGGAGAACCGGGTTTGACGATGATGATGATGATGAAGATGATGAAGGAGGAGGAGGAGGAGGAGTGGGCTTTTATATGCCAACTTTCTCTACCACTTAAGGGAGAATCAAACAGGCTTACAATCACCTTCCCTTCCCCTCCCCACAACAGACACCCTCAGGGGCACCCTGATGAAGTTAACGGGCAATTTGTTCAGGATGGACAAAAGGAAATACTTCTTTAATCAACAAGTAATTCAATGGTAGAATTCACTGCCAATAGATGTTGTGATGGCCATGAGCATAGATGGCTTTAGGAAAAGATTACACAGACGCATGGAGGAGAGGTCTACTAGTAACTACTAGCCATGTTGACTGAAGGGAGCCTCCACATATAGAGGCAGCAAATCTCTGTAACCCAATGCTAGGAAGCAACTGCAGTGGAGGGCCTTGGGATCTCTGCCCTGTCTGTTGGCCCTCCGGGGCAACTGTTTGGCTGCTGTGTGAAACAGGAAGCTGGACAAGATGGACCGGTGGTCCAAATGAGCAGGGCATCTCTTATGTTCTTATGATGAAGCACCCCAGTCCCTTCCACCCCAGTCCCTTCCAACAAGGCTCCCCTTCCACCTATTGCACATTCTAAAGTTCGAACAATCTAACTCTGTAGTGGTGTAGTGGTTAGAGTGTTGGACTAGGATCTAGGAGGCCTAGGTTTGAATCCCCACTCTCCCATGGAAGCTCACTGGATGACTTTGGGCTAGCCACACTCTCTCAGCCCCAACTACCTCGCAGGGCTGTTTTGAGATTAAAACAGAGGAGAGGAGAATGATGTAAGCCGCCCTGGGTCCCCATTGGAGAGAAAGGCAGGATATAAATGAAGCAAATAAATAAACAATCTAACAATTAACCAGAACATATAAGGAAGATGTGCATCCACAAATCACAGGATCTAAGTGCAATTTCAAGCCACTTGAGCTTCAGGCATTATTCTCTAATGCCACATCTCAGTCCTTGAACTGGTGACGTAACGAAAAAGGAAATATACAGGGTATTAAAGAGCAGCCACAGATATCCTCCACTTTTGTTTTAAAGCTGAGCTTCCAGCCCAAGTCTGAGCTCTAGCACTTTCTTTAAGGCAGTGTAGCACACTGGTTGGAGTATCACACTAGGGCCTGGGAGACTTGGGTTCAAATGAACATACTGCCATTAAACTCGCCGGGTGTACCCTGCGTCGGTAACACACTCTCAACCTAGTAAGCCTCGCCAGATAAAACGGAGATGGGAAAATCCCGTGCACGTCTTTGAGCCCCTTAAAGGAAGGAAGGGAGCCAGCATGGTGTAGTGGTAGAGCGGTGGTTTGGAGCAGTGGACTCTAATCTGGAGAACCGGGTTTGATTCCCCACTCCCCCACATGAGTGGCGGAGGCTAATCTGGTGAACTGGGTTTGTTTCTCCACTTCTCCACATGAAGCCAGCTGGGTAACCTTGGGCTAGTCACATCTCTCTCAGCCTCACCTACCTCACAGGGTGTCTGTTGTGGGGAGGGGAAGGAAGGTAATTGTAAGCCGGTTTGAGTCTTCCTTAAGTGGTAGAGAAAGTTGGCATATAAAAACCAACTCTTCTTCTTCTGGGTTAAAAGTGTGCTGGATAGAGAGACCACCACTTATGAAGAGAAGGGGCTTTCAAATGCTGAACAGCCATTCCCCACCCTTAAAATATCACCATCCGTAATTCTGGCTGGAAAGGAGAAAGGGCAGATTTAAATAAACCTCCATGCGCACAGATTGCAAGAACAGATAACAACCAGGCAAATAAAACCTCTGTGTTCTCTGTCATATTAAAGACCTCCATGCCCAGCTTAAATCATCGGTGCTGCTTTAGTAGCCTTAAAACTATTTTAGGACTCCCGCTGTTGTTGTTGTTGTTTTAAGACTCCATATCTGTTTTGTAAGCATTTATATAATGTTTAACTACATGTAATTGTATATACTCTTATTGTATGCTGTCTCAAGCACCCTATTTTGGGGAAGACTTGGCAGGATATAAATGCCAAAGATAAAATGACTGATCTGCAACCCAAACGGGTGAAACCAGTGATGGAAAACCCCCAGGTTTACAGGCCAAATCATACCAGCTTGCAGAAAATGACTTTTATGCCCCATTCCACCAAGCTGTGCCGCACTATGAGCACAGAACAGCTGATTCCCAGGGCAGGTCAAAAATTGTTTCTCAGGAGCCTCTTGATGCCAAGGGCATTTTGCATATCAGTGGGGCTGCTGCTCAAGAAATCTCGATTTAACACTTGGCTTAGATGCACGGAACTACTTTCCAGCATGATGTAGTGGTTAAGAGCCAGCGTAGTGTAGTGGTTAAGAGCGGTGGTTTGCAGTGGTGGAATCTGATCTGGAGAACCAGGTTTGATTCCCCACTCCTCCACATGAGCAGCGGAGGCTAATCTGGTGAACCGGGTTGGTTTCCCCACTGCCACACATGAAGCCAGCTGGGTGACCTTGGGCTAGTCACAGCTCTCTCAGCCCCACCTACCTCAAAGGGGAGGGGAAGGTGATTGTAAGCTGGTTTGATTCTGCCTTAAGTGGTAAAGAAAGTCGGCATATAAAAACCAACTCTTCTTCTTCTTCTTTCAAGATACTCTGGATCCTGACAAACCACAGATTTTTTTTAAATAGGGTTGTGCTGCAATTGCAGAATGTGCTTTCAAAAGGAGTGTCAGGCTACCACTAAACGCCATACCAGCCCCAAGCTGGCTTCCAACGAAGAGAATGATTTATGAATGTGTCCATATATTACTCTGTCCTTTCACCTCTCAGTATTTCCTCTAATCTGCCCCACACAGAAGTATGACTGTTCCAGGAAGTGCCAACAATACCTCTGCATAATCAGAAGGACTTCTCCTAAATCATGCCACACATTCATTGGACAGCCAACGGCCCAAGAATTAATGTAATGACGGCAGGACTATGTTTCATGACAGCGAGGTTTCCAAAGAAAACAGCCGTATCTTTAGCAGGGTACTAAACGGCTGTCCAATTCCTCAGCAAAAGGGAAAGAAGCAAAGTAAAAAAAAAAAAAAAGGCTCCCAAAGCCAGCCACACACACACACACACACACACACACACAGAGAGAGAGAGAGAGAGAGAGAGAGAGAGAGAGAGAGAGAGAGAGAGAGAGAGAGAGAGAAACACAAGAAAATAAGTTTCCCTCTTCAAGCCCAGACACTACAAACACAAATAAGGGGGCTATTAAATACATGCACAGTATCATTAATGCTGTATCATTAAAGATCCTCCCTTCACACAGAAGACACACACAATTCAAAGCAGGTTTACTCCAAAGCAAGACTCACAAAAATACATGCTAGAATAAACATAATGCACTAGACCTCTGCTTTGTTTAGCTATAATAAAATAACATGGCAAACTCCAAAGTAAGGGTTTGTGACTTCAACGGGACTTGCTCCCAGGTAAATATGGCTAGGACTTCAGCCTTAAATTATAAAATGGACTAGAGAAACATATGCACTGCTGCGCTGCTTTTTCAAAAGAAAACCAGGAAGGGGGAAAAATGTAAACTTTCTCAACACCACAGCATGATGTGGTTCCGAAATGGGGAGAAGCAGAGCTGAGTGCTAGAAGGATCCTGGCTGAATGTGCTACAGAGTGATACGGCTGGCTTCAAGGGGGGAAGGACCTGAGTGAACTCCTAAATTAGTTGCCAAACGACAGAAGTCCTGTTTTAATACATCAGATACAGATATTTTTAGTCCCTTAGATTCAATAGCACCTTGTAGACCAACAAGATTTTCGAGGTATGATCTTTCAAGAGTCAAAGCTCCATCCGTCAGATACCTAAGAACATAAGAACACAAGAAAAGTCGTGCTGGATCAGACAGAGGCCCATCAAGTCCAGCAGTCTGTTCACACAGGCCAACCAGGTGCCTCTAGGAAGCCCCCAAACAAGTCGACTGCAGCAGCATTGTCCTGCCTGTGTTCCACAGCACCTTATATAATAGGCATGCTCCTCTGATACTAGAGAGAACAGGTACGCATCATGACTAGTAGCCATTTTGACTAGTAGCCATGGATAGCCCAGTCCACTATAAGAACATAAGCCATGCTGGCTCAGACCAAGGTCCATCAAGTCCAGCAGTCTGTTCACGCAGTGGCCAACAAGGTGCCTCTAGGAAGCCCCCAAACAAGACCACTGCACCAGCACCATCCTGCCTGTGTTCCACAGCACCTAAGATAATGGGCATGCTCCTCTGATCCGGGAGATAATAGGTATGCATCATGACTAGTATCCATTTTAACTAGTAGCTATGAATACCCCTTTCCTCCATGAACATGTCAGATTTTCGAAAACTTATACCCTGAAAATCTTGTTCTCTTAAGGTGCTACTGGACTCAAATCTACCTGTTCTACTGTAGACCAACACTGCTACAATCTGAAACTTTTACTCCCGTTTCAGAGAAGGTGCTTAAACCAAACCCTTCAACGAGAAAACTATACGTGCAAATGGTACGGCACCATCAATGTGCATTAGAATAGCATCATCAAAGAGAGATAGGTCCCTGCCCTGAGGAGCTTACAAACTCAACTGAAACATTTTCTCCTTGAAGCAAGGAATGGGACTTGGCAACGTCTGGTAGACATTAGATTGGGTATGCAACTTCAGCTTTTATTCTGAGATTTTTTTTGTCTCAAATATCACTGTAGAACTCAAAAAGATTGCTTCCACATTTCAAATATTAGCTGGGGCAACAGTATTGCTCTATATTTTCTGGTCCGCTATTACAAAAAAACTGGCACAGTGTTAAATTATTTCACTCTATTATTTCAGGGCTTTGGAACCATGAGCTTCTCCAAGAATCCTGAAACGCTGCAGTTGAAGACAGAGAACTTTATAGCACAAACTTACAGAAGAGGAATCTCAACAATCAGCAGGATGAGGCAACACAATAACTCTTCCATAAGGTCTTCACATTCTGCACCTAAAATAAAAGATAAAAATCCTGTTACTGGATGTTTTAATATTCGTTTCCTTCCTTCCTTCCTTCCTTCCTTCCTTCCTTCCTTCCTTCCTTCCTTCCTTCCTTCCTTCCTTCCTTCCCTCCCTCCCTCCCAGTCTTGGTTTAGACTGCTGTTTACTGAAGTAATGCAAACGTCAACCCTGATGTTAAGTACAGTTCAACATCTGCTCCGAACAGAGCACTGGTATTTGGGGGGAAGTGGGGATCTGTGTGTGTTAAGTGTCGTCAAGTCGCTTCCCGACTCACAGCGACCCTATGAATCAATGTCCCCCAAAATGTCCTATCTTTGACAGCCTTGCTCAGATCTTGCAAACTGAGGGCTGTGGCTTCCTTATTGAGTCAATCCATCTCTTGTTGGGTCTTCCTCTTTTCCTGCTGCCCTCAACTTTTCCCAGCATGACGGTCTTTTCCAGTGACTCTTGTCTTCTCATAATGTGACCAAAGTACGATAGCCTCAGTTTAGTCATTTTAGCTTCGAGGGTCAGTTCAGGCTTGATTTGATCTATAACCCACTGTTGTTGTTGTTTTTTGGCAGTCCACGGTATCCGTAACACTCTCCTCCAACACCACATTTCAAAGGAATCTACTTTCTTCCTGTCAGCTTTCTTCAATGTACAGCTTCCACACCCATACATAGCAATAGGGAATACGATGGCATGAATTAACTTGATCTTGGTGGCCAGTGACACATCCTTACACTTCAGAACCTTTTCTAGCTCCTTCATGGCTGCCCTCCCCAGTCTCAATTTCCTTCTGATTTCTTGGGGATCTGCCACTCCCAAAATTCTCAGCCTCCAGAGCTTCTCCATTACTACTGTGGACATATTTAATATTGATTTATTTCTTACATTTCTATCCCGCCTGATCTCCTCAGACAAGGAGGCTCATGAAAGGATAGAGGAGCAAAAGGGAAGCCATTAAAGGGACAGATTTCCCCCCGCACACACTTCTGCACGTCACTGACATAATAATTTGTACAATGTGCTCTTCCCTTCTTCCTGTGCATTCCCTCACGACCACCCTGTGAGACAGGTCACTATTATTCCTATCTTATAAAACAGGCAGATGAGACCAATGCCCAAGGTAGCGCAACGGGACTGTCAACAAAAACTGGTCTTGTCCAGGATCTCCAACTCTTACATTTCACACTTAACGTGTACAGTCCAATCGAAGCAACAATCAAGAGGCAGCATTATGGATATTAGGACTTCGTTGTGAACTCCTCAACAGTAGGTATGTATCTGAAGGAAAGTCATGTTCCTGAGCTATGGTACGTTGAGCGCTTTCATGCGGTTAGTCACAGCAACCAAGCAGATGGAGAACCACAGATCTAGAGGAGGAGGAAGGTTTCCATTGGTGCTTTACAGTTTGTAGGAGCAGAAGTCAGCCTCCCCAGGTAAACTTCGAGAAAGGGGAAACCTTTTGGACAACAGACCAGGGCAAGCAGAAAACAGAAATAAAATGTGGTGTGTTGAAGGTGAAAACATCAGT
This sequence comes from Euleptes europaea, assembly GCF_029931775.1. NCBI lineage: Eukaryota > Metazoa > Chordata > Lepidosauria > Squamata > Sphaerodactylidae > Euleptes > Euleptes europaea. The sequence continues at coordinate 113,288,268 of NC_079315.1, read as the reverse complement.
TTCACCCAATTCGGGATGTTTGCTACACCAGCATGGTATAGAGGTTAAGAGCGGTGGACTCTAATCTGAAGAACCAGGTTTGTTTCCCCACTCCTCCACATGAGCAGAGGATGCTAATCTGGTGAACTAGGTTGGTTTCCCCACTCCTACAACTGAAGCCTGCTGGGTGACCTTGGGCTAGTCACAGTTATCTTACAGCTCTCTCAGCCCCACCTACCTCACAGGATGTCTGTTGTGGGGAGAGGAAGGGTAGGAGTCTGTAAACCAGTTTGATTCTCCTTAAAAGGTAAAGTCAGCATATAACAAAAACTCTTCTTATCTTTAGGAACCACAAAGATAATTTAAGTCACTAGTCTTCAATTAGTAGGCTGTGACCCACAACTGGGTCCCACCCAACTGAAGACAGACCATAGCAGAGGAACTACCCTCCCCCAATTTATTTGTATTTTCATTGCCTTTCCTTAAATTTTTGTAATTTGTAGATAGACAAAGTTGAAAGAGGTGAAGGGAAAAACTTAAAATGGAAAAAAAATTAAGAGAATTAACACAAAAGTACAAAATTGAAAATGTAAAGAGGGTTTCATGTTGCAGAACATGAGTGAGTTCCAGGTCCCAAAAGCTTAAAGATTATTGGGTCTAGTCATATAAATGGACATAATGGCAGCTGGAATGTAATTAGCAATTCTTTCCACGTAGCTAGCTCTTCCTCGCAAAATTACTATCAGGACTGCACAGCTGAAAAAATAAGCAATAGGAAGTGTTTTTTCTCTCCAGAAAAAGCAGATTAAGCAAAGAGCCTTAAAAGTTACGATCCTATTTAATTGCTTTCATTTGACTCCTCTGGAGGATCCAAAGGCAACAGGGTTTAAAAAAAAACAGATTTCATTATGTTTATCTGGGGACACTTCAGGGCACTCTGACATCCTGAAGTTTACATACTTTTAGAGACGGTTTTTCAAGGCATCATGGAAAGCGTTTACAGAATTATGTCCTGGCATAAAAGGGCATGTTCCGTGCAAGCATTAGCCCGGCCTCACAACATCCCAAGTGAGGAAATTATCCCAATTTTATAGAGGGGTAAACCAAGGCAGGAAACAATCAGCTGGCAGAAGATCACAGCGAAAGGCAGAGATCGCACCAAAGAGGAACTCCCGATTTCCTGGTTTCTGGTTCCCAGTTCCAAACCAAGAGACCACACACGAACACCTTCTAAGAGATGTCATGTTGCCTGTTAGAACAATTAAATGCCACTCTTCTTGAGCCAACATGTTGGTATAAGTTTGGCTGCCCTGATTAGCATCAATGGGCCCATCTCTATGGTTTTTGCCTGGTGGACTGATGCTCAGTCAGGGATTTGCCAAAAGAATCGCCATGTTCTTAATGATGAGGAATGCTTTCCCTAATGAGAATCACTCTCCCTCGCCTTCAAAATGTGACATCAATCAAAGCTAGCAGGAGAAGCAGCTGTAACAAGATTTGAGAGGAAGGGGAGATGCGAATTAAGTTACGCTGGAAAAGAGTGTGTGGGCATGTGTGTGCGTGAACGCAATCAGGAATCTGATTCAGGTTAAGTGGTTTTGCTGCCGTCTATAGGAGTCCTATTGCTTTCAATAATAAACCAAACGTTACAAAGTACCATAAGTCCCTGGTGCTTATCTAGACAAAACGAGCTAAGCGCCGGAATTTCTCGCTTCTCAGAAAAGAACTCAACACTGTATTCCGTGGTTATGCCATCTTACAATGCTAATAGGCATGACAACAGCCATGGGTAATAAAAAAACCTCTCTGTATAGCCCCTTCCATGCATGACCCAAAATATAAAAATGCACTTGCCATGCTAGTCAGCTCATTCGGCTGCAGAATTTGCACCCAAGGGGTGAACCCATGAATCAGAGATGGTGCATGTAGAACACCACAGGAAAGCCTTTTACTTATGGCTGCCATAACATCCATTTTGGCCCTTCATGGTGCATTCCTAAGGAGAGTTACTCCAGTCTAAACCCATTCATTTCAACGGGCTTAGACTGGAGTAACTCTCCTTAGGAATAGAAAAGAGCAAGAGTCCAGTAGCACCTAAAAAGACTAACAAAAATATTTTCTGGCAGGGTATGAGCTTTCGTGAGCCACAGCTCATACCCTGCCAGAAAATATTTTTGTTAGTCTTTAAGGTGCTACTGGACTCTTGCTCTTTTCTACTACTGCAGACAGACTAACACAGCTACCCACTGTGAATTATCTCCTTAGGAATGCACTGTTAATACGTCTCTTGACGTTGAAAGCTTATGCTTGGCAGTCTCCTCACAATGAATGATCGGCTGGCTGACCTCATTCTTAATAATCATAGCCAGGACATACTAAACGGTTTCAATATTTAACTGTGCCTCTTTTCATATGAGGAATCCAACTTCTTTTTTCCAGGTCAGCAGCAGGCACCCCAGAGACAGTTACGCAGATTTTTAGTGAATGGATTTCACTAATCCATTCTCGGTATATGTCCTAACCCAGGCTGGCTGAACAAGGAAGTCCATGTATAAATGCTGATGGGAATCTGTCTCTCTCCACAGCGGGTTAAGAATTTTGACACCACCAGGCATTTACACTGGAGACAGCAGCAATTACTTTTATGAGCCACCTGAGATTTGAATCTGAACAGTTATTTTATGGCTATGCAGAAATACAGGGTAGAAGCACCCCTACAACGTGCAATACATCAATTACAGAACAATGCAATTACAAAACAAAAAATAATGACAGCTACAGGGAGAAGGGTGAAAAAAGAAGAGTTAATAGGGGGGGGAGGGAGAACGGCCATGAATAGCCCTCTCCTCCATGAACATGTCCACTGTCTTCTTAAACCCTTCCGAGAGGTGTATTCATGGCTGTGTGACCAGACTGCTGGACTTGATGGACCTTAGTCTGACCCAGCAGGGCCTTCTTAATGTTCTTATGCTAGTCTTACACTCTGCACCACACATTAACTTCACATCCCTCCAGCATCTCCCTCGGTCCCTCTGCCACCAAAGGTGAACCCGGAGCCACATTCTCACTAGAGCCACGTTTTTTTTTGTTTCGTATTAATTGCTTGTCAGCTGCCTTGGCACTCACTGGCTCTAAAGGTGAAGCAGAAATCTTTACAATATACAAATACAATAGCCAACACTTGGCTTGGTTTGTAAGACTGGCAGTCATGTGTGATCAGTACAAAGCTGTACTTTTGCCTTCGTTAAATCTTTAAACATTTAACAAACTGGAATGGAATTCGAGCCCACGTCCTCTCTGAAAAGTCAGCAGAAGCCACAAGGCAGCCCTGCAGAGATTCACCGCACAACTACGCATCTTGATGCAGCAAAGGACGTTTTTCTGCTCTTTGGCGTGGATATCAGAATCCAATGCATAAAACATGAAAAAAATGGGTGCCAAGAGAAAAAGCCAAGAGAAAAAGCACACAAGAGAGCCAAACGCCTTCTAATTCTTTCACATTCCTAGACCTCAAGAGGTTTCATGGCTCATCTTTTGCACAAGGCAGCAGGTTGGGGCAGCACACGAGAGGCACCATTCAGGAAAGAACAACAACCAAAGCCAGGTCTGCACTGAAGAAGAAGAGTTGGTTTTTCTACGCCGACTTTCTCTACCACTTAAGGCAGAATCAAACCAGCTTACAATCACCTTCCCTTCCCCTCCCCACAACAGATACCCTGTGAGGTAGGTGGGACTGAGAGAGCTGTGACTAGCTCAAGGTCACCCAGCTGGCTTCATGTGGAGGAGTGGGGCAACAAATCCAGTTCACCAGATTAGCCTCCGCCGCTCACGTGGAGGAGTGGGGAATCAAACCTGCTTCTCCAGATCAGAGTCCACCGCTCCAAACCACCGCTCTTACCCTCCCACTGGCTCCCTGCAGACATGTCCCCACTCCAGTCTAACAGCACATAACATGGACAGGGCTATGTCACGCTGCAGTGTGGGTTAGAAGCTACAGCCCCACTCATTTACTCTTTGCAGTGAGGGAGGGGTTGTGGCTCAGTGGAAGAGCCTCTGCTTTGCATGCAGAATGTCCCAGTTTCAATGCCCGGCATCGCCACTGAGAAAAAAAGACCAGATTTGAAAGACCTCTGCCTGAAACCCTGGAGAACTGACCTCTGTGAGGAGGATGCCCTGGGAAAGAATGGAATTCGCTCCCAGAGGATGAAGTGAAGGCCACTGTCAGATCCATGGAAGAGAGGTCTATCAGTGACTAGTAGCCATGTTGACTAAAGGGAACCACCTTCAGAGGAGGACAACCTCTGAACAGAAGAGCCATGAGGCCACTTCAGGGGAAGGCCTCCCCTTTAGGCCCTGCTGTTGGACCTCCAGAGCAACTGGAGGAACTGGGTGGCCATTGTGTAAGGAAGGATGCTGCACGAGAGGGACCACTGGTCTGAGCCAGCAGGGCTCTTATCTTTCACCGGGCTCCACATGAGGGGCCTCCTACACATGAAGCCAGCTGGGTGACCTTGGGCCAATCACAGCTCTCTCAGCCCCACCTACCTTACAGGGTGTCTGTTGTGGGGAGGGGAAGGTGAACGTAAGCCAGTTTGATTCTACCTTAAGTGGTAGAGAGAGTTGGCATATAAAAACCAACTCTTCTTCTTCATCTTGCAGTGCACCTGGCTGTCAGTATGCTGCGGCCCGTAAGGAAATTAAACTGATTTGCTATGCAAATACCTACGGAATGGGCAGGAAAGAAACCTCAAAAAAGATGAGAGGCAGGAGAAAAATGTGTTTGAGGAACTTAAGATCTGCTAATTTGTTGTGGGGTGGAGAGACTGGCCCTACCCTCCATAAATTGCCCTGGGGGAAACCATTCCCAGCCTATCCCAATGCACGGGCATCAGTGACCTCAGTTGCCCACACACCCTTCTATTCTGGAAAGCAAGCGTAGTATAGTGGTTAAGAGCAGTGGACTCTGATCTGGAGAACCGGATTTCAGTCCCCACTCCTGCACATGAGCGGCGGACACTAATCTGGTGAACCAGGTTGGTTTCCCCACTCTCAGCCCCACCTACCTCACAGGGTGTCTGTTGTGGGGAGGGAAGGAAAGGGAAGGTGATTGTAAGCCGGTTTGATTCTGCCTTAAGTGGCGACCACCCTTGCCACGCCCCCGCAACGTCTGTCAAAGTATGCCGACTATGTGGATGTGTTTGAAGAGAAGGGGCCAGATAAACTTCCTCCGCACCGGCCCTATGATTGTGCCATTGACCTGATTCCCGGGGGGCCCCTGCCGGCAGGGCGCTTATATCCCACGTTGGAACCCGAATTGGAAGCCCTACGAGACTTTCTCTCCAAAAATCGGACCCGAGGTTTCATCCAGCCGTCTACCTCTCCGCTCTCAGCGCCGGTTCTTTTCTTAAAGAAGAAGGGAGGGGAACTTCGGCCCTGCAATGATTATCGAGCCCTCAATAAAATCACCGTGAGGAGCCGATACCCCCTCCCGCTGATCCCTGAACTACTAGACCGCCTTAAGGGAACCCGGATATACACCAAGCTAGATCTTCGTGGTGCATACAACTTGGTCAGGATTCATGCCGGTGACGAGTGGAAGACAGCGTTTGGCACCCAGTACGGGCAGTATAAATACCTGGTGATGCCGTTCGGGTTGACCAACGCCCCTGCCGTGTTTCAGAGACTAATGAACGACGTCTTCCGAGACTTGTAAGACCATTATGTCATCATCTACTTGGATGATATCCTGGTATACTCTCAAAGCCCTGCCCAGCACACCGCCCACGTCCGCCAGGTTCTGCAGTGGCTCCGGGACCACAGCCTCTATGCCAAACTGGAAAAATGTGAGTTTGACCAGCGGTCTGTCGAATTCCTGGGTCACATCGTCTCGCCTCAGGGAATTATGATGGATCCAAGCAAAGTGGTGGCTGTTCAGAATTGGCAAGCTCCTCACAACCGCAAGGATCTACAACGGTTCCTTGGCTTTGCCAACTACTACCGGCAGTTCATCCCGGCCTATGCGGACTGTACCATACTGTTGACTAAACTCCTCCGACCTAAAGAACCATTTCAATGGACTCCCGAGGCCGAAAAAGCCTTTGAGGATTTGAAGACTTGTTTCACCGCTGGGCCGCTCCTGAGGTACCCGGACCCTCAATTGCCCTTCCTAGTAGAGGCCGATGCCAACATAGGCCTGGGAGCCATTCTATCTCAGAGGGAGGACCCCTCTCAACCCTAGCAGCCTTGTGCTTATTACTCCCAACAGTTGACGGCGGCAGAGAGAAACTATACCATTTGGGAACGAGAGTTGCTTGCCATTAAAGTGGCCTTTGAAGTATGGAGGCACCACCTTGAAGGGGCACGTCATCCAGTACAAGTACTGACCGATCACCGCAATCTAGAACATCTCCAGACCACTCGATGCTTAAACCAACATCAGATCCGGTGGTCCCTCTTCTTTTCCCGGTTTGATTTCCGTATCTCCTACATTCCACAGAACCAAAACAGCAAAGCAAATGAATTATCCCGAAAACCCAAATACACTCCCGTACCAACCCAAGATCGACCTACAGGTACCATTCTGCCACCATTGGTCTTCGCAGCTACGGATCACCCAGACTTAACCGAAAACATCCGGACTCACTAGACCAATGATTCATCGGCTCAACAACACCTTAGAGAACTTCAGGAAAGTCCCTCCCCAGACTTCACCACTCGGGCAGGACTTCTACTACAACGGGGACACCTCTACGTACCGACTGGGCCCATACGTAACCAGGTGCTGCGACTGTCCCATGACACTCGCCCCGCAGGATATTTCAGGCAGCATAAGACGCTACACCTACTCACCCGTGAAATCTGGTGGCCTCAAGTTCATGCGGACGTCGCCCGGTACATCAGCTACTGTGAGATGTGTCGGAGGGCTAAAGAAATTCCGGGTAAACCCACTGGACTTCTACAGCCACTACCAGTACCGGATGGTCCATGGAACACCATCTCCATGGATTTTATCACAGATTTACCCCGATCCATGAGGTATACCTGTATAATGGTGGTCGTGGATCTCCTCACCAAAATGGCCCATTTCATTTCTTGTCCAAACTCCCTTCAGCCCAGGATACAGCTCAGCTATATATCCAGCACATCTTCCAGCTACATGGGCTCCCCTCCCATGTAATATCCGACAGAGGGTCTCAGTTCACCTCCCGGTTCTGGAAAGCCTTCCACTCGTGTCTAGACACTCAGGTTCACCTATCCTCGGCATACCACCCCCAATCCGATGGCCAAACAGAGCAGACTAACGCCACTCTCGAACAATATCTCCGTTGTTATACGAGTTATCAGCAAGACAACTGGGCTACTCTACTTCCGCTCGCGGAGTTTGCCTATAACAATGCAGTGCACTCGTCTACACAGCAGACTTCGTTTATTGAGAACTACGGGCACAATCCCCGCTATTTCCCAGCGAACCTCCCGCCTACCAATGTCCCTGCCGTAGAAACTCGCTTACAGGAATTGCAAGCGCTACAGAACCTACTACAAGAACAGCTCCAACAGGCGAAAGTTTCCTACAAAGCCGTTGCAGACCAGAAACAAGAAGGTTCAAACCCGGAGATCGCGTCTGGCTGTCTACCCGATACCTTCGTTATCTGGGACGTTCCCGTAAGTTGTGTCCTTGCTTCATTGGTCCCTTCCCTATTTCGGAACAAGTGAACCCTGTCGCTTTCAGGCTCCAGTTACCACCGACACTCCACCTCCATCTGGTCTTCCACCGGTCACTGCTAGCGCCGTCCGGGCCGCCCGATCCTGGCCGACCTCCGACCCAGCTGCCACCTTCTGTGGTGATCGAGGATCAGGAGGAATATGAGGTGCACGACTTCTTGGATTCTCGGATCCACCGGGGGAATCTGCAATACCTTGTGGATTGGGAAGGTTATGGCCCCGAAGATCGATCTTGGGAACCTGTGGAGAACCTCCATGCCCCTGACCTGCTTCAACAGTTTCACGACTCATACCCTATGAAACCAGGCCCGCTGAATGGGGAGGGGGGCTGTGGGGGGGATAGTGTCATGGTCAGCAGGGACAAGGACACTGAACAGACAGAGCTCCCGGATGAGTTGGCAGCAGAGGCAGAGGCTGGGCGCTCTACCTCCTCGGAAGTTAGCAAATGGTCTCTATCAAAGGCTGAAGCCCCCGCTCCTAGCATGAGTAATGAGGAGAGACAGCTGCAGCTGGTAGAATCACCCCCGCCTGTAGCTAGGCTGAGGGAAAGACTACGCAAAGATTTAGACACCCGCCGCAGGAATACACGGAAGTATATGCGAACACAAAGCCCTGAATACTGACAGGAGCCAGGCTAGGTAATTAGTGGGACAAAGGAGTGCACCACAAGAGAACCATATATTCCAGGCTGTTGGGAGGTTTCTCTGTGGAAGCAGCAATTCAGTTTCCGGACTGCTTCGCATCCACTTCGGCTTCTGACTCTTTCTCCGATCGGCTTGAATTCCTGGAACTCCGACCCTCGGCTTGATTCACGATTCTTCTTCTGGACACGTTTGGACTCCTGTTTTGATCTCCACTGACTCGACCTTGGACCGCAAGTCTACCCAGCCTCCTAGCCCCGCCCGGGACCTGACACATAACCAGCCTAGGAATGAGTAGCTGTGAGTAAACATGGCTGTGCACAGACAGACAACAATCCTGCCTATGCATAAAACTGCCCTAGAGCAGAGGACTCGGGAGGGATGGTTTGAGCAAAATTGTGAAAAGTTTCCAAAAGAGGATTCTGCTCATTCTGCAAGGGCTTCTTTGCTCAAACGGTTTATCCATTCATGGAAGGCAGCCTTCAGAAAGTGTTGTGCGTATAACATAGAGAGAAGGTGCCACGCACATGACTGGTGAATTAAAGGTCTGGATGAAGCAAGCAGGGAAACCCAGAGAGATTTGGTCCACTGCGTCAACACCAATGACAGGTCTGGCACTCTCAAGAGTCACGCTGGCCAGCCAGTGTTTGTACAGAAAGCAACCAAAACATCACAGGGAATTCTCCCGTGTTCTGCCAGAATGTAATTTGGGGTTGGAAGCAGCATTGCAGCAATTTTTACACACACATACACGCATGCATGAGTGAGTACGTGCATACACACAAACTGATATCAGCCATCTATCTGCATCTAAGAAGAAGAATTGTGTTTTTATGCCAACTTTCTCTACCACTTTAGGGAGAATCAAACCGGCTTACAATCACCTTCCCTTCCCTTCCCCTCCCCACAACAGACACCCTGTGAGATAAGTGGGGCTGAGAGAGCTCTAAGAGAGCTGTGACCAGCCCAAGGTCACCCAGCTGACTTCACGTGTAGGAGTGGGGAAACAAATCAAGTTCACCAGATTAGCCTCCGCCGCTCATGTGGAGGAGAGGGGACTCAAACCTGGTTCTCCAGATTAAAGTCCACTGCTCCAAACCACCTCTCAGCACCACTACACCACGCTGGCTCTCAATATTGGAATATTAAAATCTACACAATATTGGAATATTAAAATCTAAATGGAATATTAAAATCTATGCACAAACCGAAGGACCGTCTTGTCCCATACCTTCCTGCCCAGGAATTAAGATCACAGAGAGGAGCCGTCCTGACCATCTCATCAATCAAAGAAGCTCACTTGGTGGGTATACGCGAGAGGGCCTTTTCAGTGGCAGCCCCATGACTACGGAAAAATTTCCCAGGGAGGTTAGCCTGGCCCCCTCAGTTTTGATCTTCAGCAGGCAGTTGAAGATGGTTTTATTTAGGACTACATTTGATTAAGTTTACTAGCAGTCTTGAGCAGTAATTTTATAAAGTTGGTTTTATGTTTTTAATGTATTTTATTCCATGTGTTGTATCTATGTTTGTAAGCCACCTTATGCTCCAGAAGAAAGAATGGCAGCTAATAAGTTTTTAAAAATAAAAATAAATAAGTAATACATGGGCTCAAAGGTTCTTCAAATGGCCTTTGTCTAGCCATCATAACAATATAAAATCCACGCTGAGTGAAAACACAAAAACTGGGATACTTCGAAGTAGACAGCATTTTACGACAAAGAAGCTGTCAGCAAAAGTATGGGGTTATTTGTTCTCTTAGGATTGTCAAACATTTACCATAAGATCCTGGTGTTTTTTCCTCATAGGTAAAATGAAGTTGTAGTTCGTCTTCTGACATCTGACAGATCAACACTTTGAGCAGGCAGCAAATAATAAACAGGGCATTGTGAGCCTGCCAGATGAAGAGGTGACTGGAAGAGAAAGAAAGGAATAAATGGCGCATACCCCCATGGAACACACAGCAAGAATCGTGCTCGGGTGAGCATGCAGCAAATACAAACGATCTCCCACAGGACACTTGTGTGAGGGCGAAGTGAAACTTGTGTGAAACTTGGGAATGGTGTACATACAATGGCAGCAGGCGGATCCATCTGAGGGCCAGCCAGAAGAAGATTTTCTCAGAGAAATAAGAGGGTGCTTTAAGAAATATGTCTTGGGAGAAAACAAGCCACCCTCACAGTGCCTGCTGACCACTTCACATGAACACATGAAGCTGCCTTATACTGAATCAGACCCTTGGTCCATCAAAGTCAGGATTGTCTACTCAGACCAGCAGCGGCTCTCCAGGGTCTCAGGCAGAGGTCTTTTCACATCACCTACCTGCCTGGTTCCTTTAACTGGAGATGCTGGGGATTGAATCTGAGACCTTCTGCATGCCAAACAGATGCTCTACCACTGAGCCACAGCCCCTCCCCTAATATGATATGAATCAGACCCTTGGTCCATCAAAGTCAGTACTGTCTACTCAGACTGGCAGCGGCTCTCCAGGGCGTCAGGCAGGGGTCTTTCACATCACCTACTTGCCTGGTTCCTTTAACTGGAGATACCGGGGATTGAACCTGGGACCTTCTGCATGCCAAGCAGATGCTCTACCACTGAGCCACAGCCCCTTCCTGACACTGCTCAGCACCTGCTTCTGGGGAAAGGGGTTCACTGTAGCCCCAATGAGAGCAGTACCTCGAGGAGGAAAAGAATAGCTTCGACTCCTCATGAAAGATGGGGTTAATTTTACAATTTTTGTTTGTTTGGGTCCTTTGTTTTCGGCCTGTAAGCCAGACTGGGTACCAATACTGACAGAAAGGCAGGATGAATGTTCTAAAGACAGACTTAATGAAAAGGAAGGTATTTCAGTGCATTGTTAATTTTCAAAAGTCATTATACTTTACATAAAAAACCGTTCAGTACAAGTGAGGGACCCTCAAGGATTCATGGGGCGGGGTCCCATTGCCTCCCTCTTGATTTTCGTCTTCGCCTCCCCACAGCAGTTCTGACAGCAGCTCTCCTTCCCTTTTTCTCCTACCCAACAACCTGTCTTCTTTTGTTCCCCGGGCAGCCTCTGTCCCTCTACCTTCCTCCCTCCCTCCTTTTTTCTATTCCCCTCCCCCATCTTCACCTTTACCTTTTTACCCTTCCTGCTCCTCTACCCTCCAGCTTTACATTCCCTTCTGCTTACCTTTTATCTTTTTTAGTTTCTTCCCCCACCCCCCCATTTCCTGTGCTGATACTAACCGAGGCTGGGAATCCGCAGCAACATTGGCTGGAGGTGGCCTGGCAAACCCAAAAATTGCTGCCAAGATCTCAAAAATGGTCTTGCAAGATCTCAGTTGCACACTTTTCTTAAAGAAGCAGTCATTTAGCTTCTGTGGTTTTTTGGCTTTTCCCTCACCCGCAATATGTCTTTCAAGTTGCAATTTTTTTCCTGCGAACCCGGAACTTCCTCCAAGGCTTATAGAATAATAGACCTCAACTGTCTGCCCTGACCCCGTTGTGTGGATTTTTTGATCCACACTCTATGACCCTGTTCAGAATTAGATCTAAAAGTCATTACTGAGAATCATCATGTTACTGATAAAAACAGAAATTCAGGAATTTGCCTAGACAGTCCTTCTTGTTTCAAGAAGATTCTTAAGCATCACCAGTGGGAACATCTGTTCCTTGTACTTTCCCTTCCTCCAAGATCTCCCTAAGACTGAATCAGGACAGAATGCAAACAATCACCCGTCCCTAAAAATCCTGCTCTGTTAAGAAAAAAAAGAAAAGTGGGATTTCACAATTTTTACTCTTGCACAGTATACACTCAAGATTATGCATTGGATTACAAACAAACTGAGGTTTAACTGCAAATGTTTTTTAAAGCTTGTTTTGAATACTCCTAAAAATACTCGCATAAGCTGAAAAATAACTTTATTTTGCAAGCTTGGCAGCCAGTAGCTACGCATTAGAAGCAGTTGCTACATTCTAAATGGGAAAAAACATAAAATAATTGCTAAATCGTTATCTTACATTTTTATGCTCCAAGAAATTTTGAGTCACAGACTATAAACATAAGAAAGAAATACTGGGACTTCGTTTTTATCGTCTCCCCTCTCCACCCTCAGAAATAATGGGATAGTACTGCCCTGTGTAACAGACACGCCAGGAATTATTACAAAAGTTACAAGAGCAAATATTTGTTGTGTAACTGAGAACCAACAGTAAAAATTAAGACACTGCTGCTTTTCAACATTATACCTCATCCCCCCTTTGGAAATGCTCAAGGTGTTTTACTTAAAACAAGCTATCCAATTACAAACACTTAGAGAACAGGACATCTTGCTGACTAGAAACCCAACCCTGAAAATACTTGTGTGGGCATAACCTCAGCTTTTATTACTGATATTACATGGGTGTCATGGGAGGGACTGTGGCTCAATGGCAGAGCGCCTGCTGAGCATGCAGAAGGTCCCAGGTTCAATCCCCAGTGCCTCCAGCTGGAAACAAAAAAATCAGGTAGTAGGGGGTGCAAAAGACCTCCACCCTGGTGAGCCAATGCCAGTCACAGTAGATACAGCGCTTGATCTTAGCCATTATTAACTGTGAAAAGCCAATGGACTGGCTCAGTTTAAGGAAACTTCATGTATGCAATATTTGTGACATGATGTTTGTTTGAGGCTCAGGTGGGAATCACTCAATGAGAGGTCCATTGGCAATCCTCATGACAATGGTCGTGTTGAGCTTTCTACCTTCCTGGGACCTACCTACATTGAAGGATGTAGACAAGTGGAACATGTCCAGAGGAGGGCAACAAAGATGGTGAGAGGTCTGGAGACCAAGTCCTTTGAGGAAAGGCTGAAGGAGCTGGGGATGTTTAGTCTGAAGAGGAGAAGACTGAGAGGGGATACGATAACCATCTTCAAGTACTTGAAGGGCTGTCATATAGAGGAGGGTGCTGAGTTGTTTTCTGTTGCCCCAGAAGGTCTGACCAGAACCAATGGGTTGAAATTAAATCAAAAGAGTTTCCATCTTATCAATAGGAAGAATTTTCTAGCAGTTAGAGCAGTTCCTCAGTGGAACAGGCTTCCTTGGGAGGTGGTAAGCGCTCCTTCTCTGGAGGTTTTTAAGAAGAGGCTAGATGGCCATCTGTCAGCAATGCGGATTCTATGACCTTAGGCAGATGATGAGAGGGAGGGCATCTTGGCCATCTTCTGGGCATGGAGTATGGGTCACTGGGGGTGTGGGGGGGAGGCAGTTGAAAATTTCCTGCATTGTGCAGGGTGTTGGACTAGATGACCCTGGTGATCCTTTACAACTCTATGATTCTACGATTCTATACTTATTGGCTACTCAGTACCACTTAAAGCAAAAACAGAATTGCTGGGGCACTAGAGGACGGAAGCCAACAGGACATAGAGCTTCCAGTCCTGAATGAAGGCCATCCAGGAGAACTTCATCCTAAGCTCACAACAACCTGCCTCCTTAAGGATGTGGAAAGGATGGAGAGGTCCCAAACAAAGGTCCCTCAATACTGAAAGAGGTGATGCCAAAACCATTCAACTAATACCAACCTTTTGGTGGTCCCCAGCCTGAGGAATGTCCAGCTGGCCTTGACCAGGGCCAGGGCTTTTTCAGCCCTGGCCCCTGCCTGGTGGAACAGCTTCTTCAGTGAGACCAGGGCCCTGCGGGACCTTAAAGAGTTCCACAGGGCCTGTAAGACACAACTGTTCCTCCAGGCTTATGGTTGAGGCCAGCTACGGTTTCCTATATACGACTGCTGGCCTCCCTAACCCTCACCACTGTTCTAGTTAGCTCTATCTGCTCACTGAGTTGTTTTATACTTTAGAGGCGCCTTAAGTAATTTTAGGGTATTTGGTTTACATAATTTTACAAGGCTATTTTAAATGCTGTTTTAATTGTTTTATTGACTAAATGGGATACTATTTCCTTGTAAGCAGCTCTGAGCAGGAAGAGTGGGGTATTAAATTGAAATAATAAATAAATTTCCCATGACACCTACTTACTACATTTACCAGTTTGTGTTAGCCCCTATTTGTCAAAAAAAAAAAAAAACCTCTCCAAAAGCCATCCCTTAGAAGATCCCATAATGACAGACAGCCTACCAATCTATCTTCTATGTCTTACATCTGAATACCTGTTGTCTGACTCAGGCAGGCCTACTGCTTAAGAGGTTTCAAAGCACATAGAGTAAAAAAAAATGCACAGGGAATGCAAAATCAGTTCCAAAGATTTATCATATATGCTTAAAATTAGGTCACCTAGGGTGAGCAGCATGTTCTCCCCACTTGTCTATCAGGGCTGAAACACAGGGGTGGGCCAGCAGCTAAATTTTCTAGTACTTAATGGGCAATTAACCAACACTTAACACATGACATACTTACTTCTGACATTCTGTTGAAATTTTTAACTCTTTGGTTCTAGAAAGGAAGACTTTGATCAGCGCAGCAAGATTGCCTGTCCGAGGATTGTTCTCCACTGGAATTGAAAAGAATTTACACAGAATGTCATATTACATATGGACTATTACATAATTAACATCAAGGCTACAACCCTTCATGGAATTCAACTGTACCCAGTCCCATATGGGGGAAAAACTCAATTGTACTCACTCCTATATAGGAATAAACTCAACACTATATTGGAATAAACTCAGTTGTATTATCTGAAGTAAATATCTCCCCCTGAAGTAAATATCTGAATATCTAAAGTATCTGAAGTAAATATCTCCCCCTGCCTGCCAAAAGGAAACCTGAAAAAAGGATAAAATTTCCAACACCTAAGAGGTAGACCTAAAACCAGACTTACCAGCTATTGGGGCTCAAGCAATTCACAATTTCTAGGCAACCCTTTTTAGAGGACCTTTGTAATGCCATGATCAAAACTGGGAACCCAGCCTGTAACACAAGTAGTGAGTGAACCCTGGGCTACATTTTCAGTGGTATTACCACATCTTCTAAAATGGGTGGTGGTGGTGAAAAGTGCCATCAAGTTGCAGATGACTTAGGCGACACTGTAGAGTTTTCAAGCCAAGAGATTGTTCGAAGATGGTTTGCCATTGCCTTCCTCCGTGTGGGCTGAGAGAGTTCTGAGATAACTATGACTGGCCCAAGGTCACCCAGCAGGCTTCATGTGGAGGAGAGGGAAACTGAACCTGGTTCTCCAGATTAGAGACTGCCACTCTTAGCCACTAGAGGTGGCTCTCTTTAACATGGGGACAGAGAAACAATGTTCTTCCTGACTCTGCTCATCTGGTGGCATCATGGTGTAGTGGTTAAGAGCGGTGAACTCCAATCTGGAGAACCGGGTTTGATTCCCACTCCTCCACATGAGCGGCGAATGCTAATCTGGTGAACTGGGCTGGTTTCCCCACTCCTACACATGAAGCCAGCAGGGTGACCTTGGGCTAGTCACAGTTGTCTTAGAGCTCTCTCAATCCCACCTACCTCACAAGGTGCCTGTTGTGGGGAGAGGAAGGGAAAGAGATTGTAAGCCACTTTGATTCTCCTTAACAGGTAGAGAAAGTCAGCATATAAAAACCAATTCTTCTTCTTCTTACCCAAGCTTGAACCATAGTTAACAGGCAATACTAATACACCCAAGAACATGGTCTCAGAGAGTTTAATTAAATAGCACTAAAGCTATGGCTCCAGCGGGGTGCTACGCTGTGCTTTCTGGGTTGCAGAGCTCAAAGTTAGACAACAATCTTCAAACCTCTGCACTCATTCAGTCTTCCCCTCTGTCACTCAAGGTTGCTCCTGATGAGTTTTTTCCTTGCCTCAAATATGGACAATGGAGCTTCCATCAAAAGTCCTTTATCAGTTCTGACACAGACTACCAAAGAACGGGTCTTCTTTTGTGTGTGAATATAATCCTCCCCTTCCTCTTTCATGGGCATACAAGGTTACTTTTCATAAAACAATAGATTTTTTTTTTAAAGAATTATCATTTAAGAGCCTTAACCATCAAACCATAGATTAACCAAAGTACTGCAAGAACCTCACCAGAGTTCCAAAACATCAAGACTGAAAAGACGGTAGATGCTATAAGGCTTATATCAACACAAGGAGTTGACAACCATTTAGCAATCTTTGAAAAAGGAAATGTGGAATAGATACTCGCATTTGGTATCTGTTTTTCATTAATTTAGGTTCTGCTGGTTCGCTGTTAATCCCTCTTTCTGTTGCTTGTTAGCCTGAATCCTGTTTTCTGCCAGCGGAAAGATGGGGGAGGAATTTTCACTGATTCCCCTGCCCTGCAGATCCCCACTCCCCCCCATCTGTAACATGTAGTAACACTTACCCTGCGTTGTTGTGATAGGCATTTCCCTGCCCCTCCCAAAGTCAGCTAACAATGTGAAGTGCAGGCCAGGAAATGCACAGCATCAATGAGAGAAACACGTGGGGTAAATTTTACTACATGCTCGGAAGGAAGAAGGGGAGAATTTGACAGCAGAGAGCCAGTGTGGTGCAGTGGTTAAGAGTGCTGGACTAGTACCTGGGAGACCCAGGTTCGAATCCCTACTCGCGCTGTGGAAACTCGCTGGGTAACCATGGGCCAGTCGCACTCTCTCAGCCCAACCTTCCTCACAGGGTTGTTGTGAGGATAAAACAGAGGAGAAAAGAACGATATAAGCTGTGCCTTGGGTCCCCACTGGGGGGAAAGGCGGGATATAAATGGATTAAATAAACAAATTTTCGGCACCAGGTCTCTCCTATTGTCTAGTTCTGTCCTCAGTTTTCAACAAAGCATTGTAACAAAGGAAAAAGTACCCTAGGGGGGAGGGGGGAGAAGGAAGAGGAGGAGGAGAAGGAGAAGAGTTGGTTTTTATATGCCGACTTTCGCTACCACTTTAGGGAGAATCAAACCTTACAATCTCCTTCCCTTCTCCTCCCCACAACAGACACCCTGTGAGGTAGGTGGGGCTGAGAGAGTTGTGACTAGCCCAAGGTCACCCAGCTGGCTTCTTGTGTAGGAGCGGGGAAACAAATCCAGTTCACCAGATTAGCCTCCGCCGCTCATGTGGAGGAGTGGGGAATCGAACCTACTTCTCCAGAGCAGACTCTACCGCTCCAAACCACCACTCTTAACCACTAAGCCACGCTGGTTAGGTCAAGCAAGGGCTGTCAGCCATGACACCGAAATGGAAACCATATCCTAAGCCCATCCAATGGCTCTCTGGGCCACAGACAGGGCAGAAGTTTTAAAATAAATACTTCAAAATGAGCCTTGTATTCACAGGCAGGGAGCCTTCTGTCGGACCCACCAAGGAAATTTCTGTGCTCAAGCTTTAAATTCAAGACAGACTGAAATAGGATCAAAATTCAGACATAAAAGGGGCCTGTGAGCACACAGATTCCAGATCCTTTTTCATGCTCCATGCCTGCTTTTATCTTCTACAGTTTCTCCGGTGAATAAATGCTTTTAAATCCTTTAAAAAAATAATAAAAGTAGAAAAAAACAACCTGTTCTATTACAACTTAATATAGCTGTGCCCAAGCCACTTCCTGTGACAGCATGCAAAATAAAGCAAAAACCTGTGAAAACTTTATGTTCAAACAGCACATGCGGGTACAATATGTCTGCATTGAGCCTTGGAAAGCGAAGAGTGACTTTAAAAAATCCCATGCGCAGAGCACAGATGGGAGGTATTAAATGCATCACAAATACAAAAGTTTACAGCGCAGTGTAATTTACTAGGGAAGTTGACAATACTAAGAACACTGAAATAAATGCCAACATCAGAATAGCCTCTTACCTAAAGACTTGCAGACTGAGACGGCAGCTTCTTCCAAAAGCTTCAACTCAGCACTGAAGACAAAGTGAAAAAGAATGGGTTATAAACAATACTTTGAGCTGGCAGAAGACAGTCATCAAATGAAGACACAGGTTTTTTTAAAAAAGGAAAGCGACCAATGTCAAGTTATCAGGAAGTTCGTAGATCTTGTGGCCTGAGAAGTTTTTAGCCATCCCAGGGGCTCAAGGGAAAATGAAAACAAAAATCAGAGGGCCACATACAATGAAAAATTCACATGAACACATGAACTCATGAAGCTACCTTATACTGAATCAGACCTATGGTCCATCAGAGTCAGTATTGCCTACTCAGACCAGCAGTGGCTCTCCAGGGTCTCAGGCAGGGGCCTTTCACATCACTGGAGATGCCGGGGACTGAACCTGGGACCTTCTGCATGCCAAGCAGAGGCTCTACCACTGAGCCACGGCCCCTCAGCTGGTTTTGGTGGTGCCTCTGTCAAAATCATGCATCTGCTTTCTGTGGTTCAGTGTGGCCATAGTAGCCGAAATAAGGGATTTGGTGGCGAACTTGGGGGCATCTGTGTAAAAAAAAGTTACCATCCCTGTTTTGTTATGTGCTTTTTGTAGCAGGGCAGCACTATGAATAGTGCTGCCTGTGGAGAAGGATATGAAGGGTACTAAGACATTCGGAACATTAATAATTTGAGATATGTTGATGACACTACATTATTGGCAGAAAATAGTGAAGATTTGAAACGACAACTGCTGAAAGTTAAAAGAGAAAGTGCCAAAGCAGGACTACCGCTGAACATCAAGAAAACAAAAGTAATGACTACAGGAGAATTACACAACTTTAAGGTTGACAATGAGGAAACTGAAATTGTTCAAGACTTTCTATTCCTTGGCTCCACCATCAACCAAAAGGGAGAATGCAGCCAAGAAATCAGAAGGAGATTGAGACTGGGAAGGGCAGCCATGAAGGAGCTAGAAAAGATTTTGAAGTGTAAGGATGTGTCACTGGCCACCAAGACTAGATTAATTCATGCCATCGTATTCCCTATTACTATGTATGGGTGTGAAAGCTGGACAGTGAAGAAAGCTGATAGGAAGAAAATAGATTCCTTTGAAATGTGGTGTTGGAGGAGGGTGTTACCGATCCCCTGGACTGCCAAAAAAAACAAATCAGTGGGTTATAGATCAAATCAAGCCTGAACTGACCCTAGAAGCTAAAAGGACTAAACTGAGGCTATCATATTTTGGTCACGTCATGAGACGACAAGAGTCACTGGAAAAGACAGTCATGCTAGGAAAAGTTGAGGGCAGCAGGAAAGAGGAAGCCACAACCTTCAATTTGCAAGATCTGAGCAAGGCTGTCAAAGATAGGACATTTTGGAGGACTTTCATTCATAGGGTCGCCATGAGTCGGAAGCAACTTGACGGCACTTAACACACACACAAGACATTCGGAGGTATGTATACAAAACAGAAACCATACCTTTTCCCAATGCAAGATAGGCACAATTTTTTATCCGCATCCGTTTAATGAAAATGTGTGAAAGGTGGGGGTTGTTCTGAGATGTACTGTACTGAGTGCTTCCTACAGCTTTCTGGTCCTATTTTCCATTGACAGCATTACTTGCTATTAATGGCCAGTTCAGCATTATGCAGTGTTTAGAGCAAGTGTGCATGAGGAAACGGACCGTTGAGAGGCTCTGGCGATTGCTTGCTTCCCAAGAATAGGACAGGCTATTCGCTGCCACCCACTCTGTGCCATCAAAACAACTGCAAGAGATCTCCATTCAATAGCCATCCCAACGCTCAAGTGTCTACTCATACCATGTTGTTTTATACATATATTCCCAGACTGCCTGCTCACAGGATAATTATACGTCATCCCACATGTTCTCAATAGGATCCCTCACTTGTAAAAGTACCACAGGCGCATACTTATGCTCAACCTTCTCCAGGGAATTAAAACTGTAAAGCTGACTCGCTTCAGGGAGGCCCCGGCTCTCCCACTCTCAAGGCAAACTAAGGATTACAAGAACGAGAATGAACAAAACTAGCCTCTCCAGGTGCCACACTCCAAGGAAGACCTGAATTAAGCTACTGGTAGAAAACAGAGAACTTGACAGCAATGATAAATGCACAGTGGCATGGTACTGCGATGTATATTATTCGGTATCAACTGAAAAAAAAGGTGAACAAAGAAACTCAACCTAAAAGTCAGGGGCTGAACTAAACATGTATATTGTAAAACTGCGTATTTATGACCACTGAGGAAGGCCTGTAAAAGGCTGAAACGTGCCTGGTCAGATTTTAGACATTTTATATACTAACATCAACTGTTATGTGTTGGTAATATTTGTAACTATGTTTGTGCTTTTTAGGAAGCTTGTATTTTAGGCCCTGTGTTTTTAAATATAATTGTGCACAATATATACTAAAAATAGATTTATTGGTTGTTACATTAGATAGCGTTTAGCTCAACCCCTTTGGTTTCCCCTATTATTTAGTATCAGCCATCCTCGAAGAGCTACATATTACACTCAGGTTGGGACATGAGGTTATTATGCATGCCTCGCCAACCACTAATTTCCCCTTGCAAATATCCCTGTAGTCATTTTAATATTAAGTTTTTCCTTTCCACTGGGGTCAAAGGCCACCAGAAGCCCAGCTGGGAGGGGGCATTTGCAGGAGAGAATCAGAAGACAGAAAAGGGGTTAAAAGACCCCCTCTGGTCCCACCCCTGTAAATGCCCTCTCTTTAGCATTCACATTGACTGGATTATGCATCTTCTTCCAAACACCGCCATGACCACAGTCATCAAATGGTTTATACTGAAGCCACTATACAAGATCCCACTGTTCGCTCCACCACCAGACATCGTCAGCCGAAGAAGGAGGAAGAAGAAGAAGAGTTGGTTTTTATATGCTGACTTTCTCTACCACTTAAGGGAGACTCAAACCGGCTTACAATCACCTTCCCTTCCCCTCCCCACAACAGACACCCTGTGAGGTAGGTGGGGCTGAGAGATCTTTAACAGAGCTGTAACTTGCCCAAGGTCACCCAGTTGGCTTCGTGTGTAGGAGTGGGGAAACAAATGCAGTTCACCAGATTAGCCTCCACCGCTCATGTGGAGGAGTGGGGAATCAAACCTGGTTCTCCAGATCAGACTCTACGTAAGGATTTATGCAGATCCATCAGATATGGTAGGGTAACTGTTGAACTAGTTAGAGTGCTGGGCTGGAATCTGGGAGATCTAAGTTCGAATTCCCACTCCACCATGGAAGCTTGCTGGGGGTAACCTTGGGCTAGTCACTCTCTCAGCCTAATCTACTTCACAGGGTAGTTGTTTTGAGAATAAAACAGAGGAAGGAAGAACGAAGCTGCAAGCTATTTTGTGTCCTCGTAGGAGAGAAAAGCAGGGTATAAATATCTTAAATATACATACATACATGGGTGTGTCAGACTGAGACACCCCAGCAACCCCCCTCTTTCACAACTACTGTAACACTAAGGGGAGTTAGAGAGGAGTTTTGTGATTTAGCCATTCGAAAAGGCTTCTGCAACCAAATAAATATTAGGAACACATGAACTAACCTAGAACTGTAAAAGAAGAGTTCACACAGAAGCAGCCATCTCATTTGTTCAGAAAAAAGAAAGTAACTGACAGTTCACATCTTTATATCAGGCATCAGTGTGCACCGAAAAGGAAATGAAGAATGATAACAAAGAACAAAAAGTGTTTTTTTCCCAGGTGATATTACGTCCTGCAACTAACATAATTAATTGTATCGGAGGGTTTACACAAAGCTGTAACAGCAGGGGGTCTGCCCCCTTCAGTGATGATAATCTAGGTCCTTTCCTATTAGTATCTCAAAAGACACCCCCGAGCACACTCAGACGACCTTTACTTGATTATATAAGGGATATTTCAAGCATTATTCCACCTGAGGTTCAGTGAGAAGCAAATGCTTCCATCTTCTAAGGTTCCAATGAAGGACTGCAAAGATTATGAGATGACTGAGAAGAACCTGAGACATTTTAATTGGAGGTATTTAGAGAATTAAATCAAATTGTTTTAATAAAATAAAATTTAAATACTGGAGAACTTTTCCATTTAGGGTTTTGCTGTTTCATGTAAACGTATAAAGCCCCAGATCCAGAGCATAGCCATAGAACTGGATCTATATTTGTAATTTTTGTATACTGTTATTTGATTATTATGTTTTTGCCGTCAAGTCACAGCAGACTTATGGCGATCCCGTGGGGTTTTCAAGGCAAGACTCGTTCAGAGGTGGTTTGCCATTGCCTGCCTCCATGTTGCACCCCTGGTATTCCTTCGTAATCTTGCTTCCAAATACTGACCAGAGCCATCCCTGCATGGTTTCTGTGATCTGACGAGACTGGGCTGCCCTGGGCTATCCGGGTTGGGGTGTTATATAATTAGGCCCCCGAAAATTGTAACCTCCAACACCACCCTCCTCACCACCAAACCAAATGTAGTCCCACAGGTAGTTGTGAATTTCCTGCATTGTGCAGGGGGTTGGACTGGATGACCCTGGGGATCCCTTCCAACTCTATGATTCTAGGGGCCTGGTCTACCTTAGGGTTGCCAGCTCTGGGTTGGGAAATCCCCAGAGATTCTGGGGTACAGCCGTGGGAGGGACCTCAGCAGGGTACAATGCCAAAGAGTCGATCCTCCAAAACAGCCATTTTCTCTAGGGGAACTGATCCTGGTTGCCAGCTGCAATTCCAGAAGAACTCTGGGCCCCACCTGGAGGTTGGCAACCCTAGTCCGTCTCTTATTTTTGCTTCCTGCAGAAATATGTGTTGTGGGGGGGGGGGAGACACAGAAATTGTCAAGCGACTGTCAGAACAGACAACATGGCTGGAGGGCTGCTTTTTGGTACCTGGTGTAGACTCTTGCATAGATGGAGGATAGGAGTGTACCTGTGCTCTCTTGTTGACCACAGCCAACGTCATCACTGCCAATAGAGAGCCAGCGTAGATTAGTGGTTAAGAGCGGTGGTTTGGAGTGGTGGAATCTAATCTGGAGAACCGGGTTTGATTCCCAACTCCTCCACATGAGCGGTGGACGCTAATCTGGTGAACCAGGTTGGTTTCCCCACTCCCGAGGCCCGCCCCACCCAAGAACTGCAAAAACTTCAACTCCTAGTTGGTCACCTTTTTCAGCCCAAGAAGCAGACAGCAATCATTACAATTTTAAAAAACAAACCAGAATGAACGCTACACAAGTTACAACCTTAAAGCATTTCAGCTGATTCCTTCCCGATAACAGAACATTTTAGGTTTGCTGGGTATTATTCCTTCAGAATGAAAGCGCTTTTATTTTCATTTTCAAGTGTTGCCTTCGGCTGGCATAACGGGCTTATGCAGGGTCCGGAGCACGAGGTGACCCCTCCCCCCAAAAAAACCCCACTTCTCGTTCGGTAATCCAGTTTTGAAGACAATCAGTCTGAGTGCTCGATTCCGAAGGCTTAATCGGAGGATAATTACATCCTTTGTTTCCAAAGACAAACCTGACTCATGAAAAACCGTACTGAACTCCCGCTTGAGCAACATAGAATCGAGGGCTGGGAACTCAGTTCTTTAGAAAAAGAGGCGGCAACAGACTGGCAGGGGCCACAGATCATATATTTCCACGAAAATTAAAATGATTACAGAACATTTTTCTTTTATTCTTTTATCAGCAAAAAAAGGTTGCACAGCTTCAAAATGCTTAGAATGGAAAAGTCTCGATGCAACGGCAACCTTGCCAACGCTCACTTGCATGACTTGGAAGTTGGAGAAACTGCAAGTCTAATGTAAGCGTTCAGGTCCAACCAAATTTTCTGGGGTGGGGGGGTCTGGGGCAGATATAATTGGGGGCAGGATACAGGCTCGCACTCTCCCTCCTTCCTTCAGCCTTGGCCATGGCTTAAATGCTATTTCTTCACCAATGCTAACCATGGTGAGGGTTCCCTCTTCTAAGCGTGGCTTGCTAGCTACTTCAAACCCTGGTTAAGGGCCATAATTCCAAGACAGAATCTTGGATCCAGACTCAGGTTAGCGCAACCCTATAGAAAAAAAAAAACATTATAATGCAGTGTGAGAGCTGGCGACAGCAGGGAAGGAATTTGTAACCATTACCCCCCACAGAGTTGTGGGTCCCCATATATAAAGGTCAGTTTTGCCTTTGCATTTTTAGAACTCTGAGCAACTTTCCCTAAGTATTAGGTTCACCAGCTTGAGAAATCCAGACACATTTCAGATTCTCCACCAGTCATCTATGCATTCCTGGCATTTTGAAAGATTTTAAACAAATCACTGCTAGTTCAAAGATCATGACCTTAGTCATGATCTTTAGCCAAGTAAGATTCCTTAAGTAAATTTATCGATAGAAATTGTGAAGCATATCCTGCTTTTTCACTGTTTATATTCAAGAAGGCTTTCCAATGCGATTCAAATACTTTTTTTTAACTGAAATCGGTATCACCAAGCCTGCCAAAGGTGTGTTTGTGTGTGTGTGTGGGGACACACAATACATAGCACATATTATGCATTGACACACACAACCCACAATTGCAGGAAGTGCTGATGCAATGGGACTTATCAGGAAATGCAGAATTACCCTTCCCACGTAAATAGTAACCACTACTTTTTGACATCCCTGACCTGGATGGCCCCTGCTAGCTTGATCTCATCAGATCTCGAAAGCTAGGCAGGGTCGGCCCTGGTTAGTACTTGGATGGGAGACACCACCAAGGAAGTCCAGGGTTGCTACACAAGAGGCAGGCAATGGCTAGTCTCTTGCCTTGAAAACCCTACGGGGGTCACCATAACTCCTAGCACTGACCCAGATGGCCCCAGCTAGCCTCGTCTCCTCAGCTCTCGAAAGCTAAACAAGGTCGGCCCTGGTTAGTACTTGGATGGGAGACCACGAAGGAACTCTGGGGCTGCCATGCAGAGGAAGGCAATGGCAAACCGCCTCTGTTCACCACTTGCCTTGAAAACCCTACAGGGTGGCTGTAAATTGGCTGTGACTTGACAGCACTTTCCACCCACCACATTTTGGCATGGAATAAGTCAACGTCAATGATGGTTAAATTGTGGAACTCCCTGCCCCAGGATGTGGTGATGGCTGCCAATCTGGAAGGTTTTAAGAGGGGGGGGTGGACATGTTCATGGAGGAGAGGGGTATCCATGGCTACTAGTCGAAATGGATACTAGTCATGATGCATACCTATTCTCTCCAGGATCAGAGGAGCAGGACTATTATATTAGGTGCTGTGGAACACAGGCAGGACAATGCTGCCGCAGTCATCTTGTTTGTGGGCTTCCTAGAGGCACCTGGTTGGCCACTATGTGAACAGACTGCTGGACTCACACACACCCCGTTATAAGGACCGAAGATAGTCTATTTGACCTAATTACCCAGAAAATGCCTAGCGCCATCAACCAAGATTCACGGAACGGCACAAGAGCAGCAACACAAATGCTACCAATTTATTAGATTTGCTTTGCACCACAATACCCCTGAGGAGGCACTGCTTATTTAAAAATGAATGAATATCAAAATGGAAATGTAGGGATTTTTTTTTTTTTAGTATGGATCCTTTCATTAGCCCGCAACATGGCCCTGCTAGACTTCAAGCTGCTTTCCGATTATTAAAGAAAAAGCTAACCCAAGGCAAGAAGGGGCGGGGAGAAATGGCACTCTTCCAAGCAAGAAGCGTACACTTAGCATATGGATCGCTGAGGAATTTCCATTAAGAATTACAGCAGATATTATCAATCAAGAGTGAGAGAGTAAGAGTACTGAGACATACTGTAAGGTGCAACGTACGTTTCAACTAAATCCAGCCCCTGCTGCAGTTCCCGATCAAGGATTCTCTATGCCAGCGGTTCTCCGCAAAACATCTCCTAGCGCTCCGTGAAGAGACTGGAAAGAAACTACTGTCGTTCAGTTTAGTTATATAGGTGCTAGGTGGAAATCAGTGCTCAGTGATGAATTTCTCTCCTGAAAAGTGGCTCCATGACTCAAAAAGTTTGGGAACCGCTGCTCTATGCATTTCACTAGGCCAGCAACTGTTTTCTTCCAAGCTGACAAAGGGTTCTTCAACCCTCTTTTCCTGTAGCAGGAACTACACAAGAAGCTTTGGAAGAATCCCCCCCCTTTATTATGAACCTCAGATGTTCCTGGCCACGCGCAAGCCAAGGCTTGCTGCTCACACACGGGGCAGAAGGGTCAGGAACCTGTTTACCAATGTCAGGTGGGAGTGAGTTAGGGGATGGTATCAAGACTGCTAGTCTTCCAAGTCCTTGCTCCACTGAAAATATGGCCCTTGCTAAAAAAAATTGTTGCTGACCAGAACTAGGAAGGTGTTTGTTCTTTTGCTGTTGTTTTTTGCTGTCAAGTCACAGTTGATTTATGGCCACCCTGTGAGCTTTTCAAGGAAAGGGACTAAAAGAGGTGGTTTGCCATTGCCTGCCTTTGCACAGGGACCCTGGACTTCTTTGGTGGTCTCCCATCCAAGTATTAACCAGGGCCGGCTCTGCTTAGCTTCTGAGATTTGAGATCGGGCTAGCCTGGGCCATCCAGGTCAGGGCTATGAGTTAGGGTGATCCCTTAGCTTTTTTAAGACAAAAGACAAACAGAGGTTGTTTGCCATTCCCTGCCTCTGCATAGTGACCCTGGACTTATTTGGTGGTCTTCCAACTAAGTATTAACCAGGGATGACCCTGCTGAGCTTCTGAGATCTGAGGAAATCAGGCTAGCCTGGGCCATCCAGGTCAGGGCTATGAGTTGTGAGCCCTTAGGGTTTTCAAGGCAAGAGAAAAACAGAAGTGGTTTGTCATTGTCCACCTCTGCACAGAAACCCTGGACTTCTTTGGTGGCCTCCCATCCAAGTATTAACCAGGGCCGGCTCTGCTTAGCTTCTGAGATCTGACTAGCCTGGGCTATCCAAGTCAGGGCTCAAGGCAGTTATACCCAAGAAAAAAGGGTTATCTGCAAAACTGTTTCTGAGTTTGGAAACTATTCTACCTACCAGGGGAGGGGAAAACTAACAACGTATTATAAGACAACAGTTTGCCTCAGGGCTGGTTCACACATTCATGAGTTGGTTTCTTTACACTTGATGACGGGCAGCTGAATGTGTAGACTGTCTCTACATTGTGTACGAAGGTACATGAATTTATCTGTAGGATCTGATCTGGACAGCCTTTCTTGTGGACGGATGTGCCGTGAAGAGGCGTGCATGAAGCAGCCGCCAGACAATGCGGTAAAACAAACCCCACCACAAGCAGCTGTAGACGAGGGTAGCCTTTGACTTGAACCACATGGAAAGGACATGGGCCCTACTCCTCCACGCAGAGTCCTCCTCACACATACACACCCCATCCTCCCCCTACCGCTCTGGCCATTTTAACCCAAGGATTAGGGACAGAGGAAGTAAGTCTTGGTCACAGCACAATCACAGGACATTCTTCACAACCAGCTCTGCCAGGGGTTGCATAAAGTTAAGAGGAGCTCAGCGGCCAGCTCTGGGGAACACCCACCACTGCTCTACGTTTCTCAGAAACGCATCCCAAGACAAATCATTCTGTTCGTCCAATTGACGGCGCGACCATGATTGCACCTTCCTCTTTCACGGGCATCTGCAATGACCTTAAGAGCTCCTGCCGGTCTTCTTAAGGCCTCGCGTGTCATGTGTGTCAGGTGAAGTCGCTCCCATGGGGGTAAAAAGTGCAGACAAGTCGTAGCTGACTTAAAGCAGCCCTGTAGGTAGGGTTTTCAAGGCCAGGGGGATCCAGTGGTGTTTTGCCACTGCCTGCCTCTGCACAGTGATCCTGGACTTCCTCGGTGGTCTCCCATCCAAGCAGTAACCAGAGCTGACCGTACTTGGTGATGGAGGAGTGCCGTCAAGCCACAGCCGACTTATGGTGACCCTGCAGGGTTTTCAAGGCAAGGGATGTTCAGAAGTGGTTTGCCACTTGCCTGCCTCTGCGTAGCGACCCTGGACTTCCTTGGTGATCTCTCAAACACTAAACAGCATCAACCCGACTTAGCTTCTGAGTTCTGACAATCTGACCATCTTCAAGTACTTGAAGGGTTGTCATATAGAGGATGGTGCCAAGTTGTTTTCTGTTGCCCCAGAAGGTCAGAGCAGAACCAACGGGTGGAAATTAAATCAAGAGTTTCCGTCTAGACATTAGGAAGAACTTTCTAACAGTTAGAGCGGTTCCTCAGGGGAACTGACTTCCTCGGGAAGTGGTGAGCTCTCCTTCCCTAGAGGTTTTTAAGCAGAGGCTAGATGGCCATCTCTCAGCGATACTGATACTATGACCTTAGGCAGATCATGAGAGGGAGGGCATCTTGGCCATCTTCTGGGCATAGAGTAGGGGTCCATGGGGGTGTGTGGAGGAGGTAGTTGTGAATTTCCTGCATTGTGCAGGGGGTTGGACTAGATGACTCTGGTGGTCCCTTCCAACTCTATGATTCCTTGATTCTAAGATCAGGTTAGCCTGGCCCATCCAGGTCAGGGAAATGCTCCCGTAACATACATATTTTTTAAAATACCTAACGACAATAATGCTGGGCATACGAGACAGGATAGGGGTTCCAGCACTCTTCTATTTCATCCCAGTTCATCAAAGGGGGCAGTGGAGAAAATAACACACGTCTGTTTCCAGAGAGTCTGTGTGAATGCCTTCATTTTTTTTTTTACTGAAAAAGGGAAAGAGACACTACACACTTCTCCACAGGGCATTCTCTATTGTTAACTGATGGGCTTTCAGCGCCGCTCTTAGGAAACCTGTGTGCAATCCCTGCTCCCTGGCCTACGGCCTTCATTATCTTCCCGCCATGACTTAACTTCCATTGTTTCACAACAACTGGTGGCAATGCATGACTAAACAAAGGGACGCTAAATTAAAGTCAAGCAAAATTTCAGAGTTTTGACACTGAATCTGCCCTGCCTGGCAGTTCTGAAACACAGCTGCCCACTTCGAATTGTAGAAGCCAAGGTTTCCTCAACGTTCCAGGGGTTGACGCGGATGAATTCTGTTCCCAGACGGGGCTGAGATTCCTCTACGCACAAGTTCAGTGGCAAAGGGACCACAACCACAAAGACCTGCTCCTTCGCCGTTCAACCACCTCATACTGCCTGACACTCCAAGGCCAAGAGGCGAGTCTTTGGGGGGGGGGGCTGTTGGTGCTGGTGCCCACCGGGGTCTGTCCGAGACGGAACCCAGCATCACGTCCCATCTTCATTTCCGTAACCCCTTCCCATCAGAACCACAGGCTTTGGTTTCATTCCCCTTTGAAGAAGCAGCAGCAGCGTTGGTTTTTATATGCCGACTTTCTCTACCACTTAAGGAAGAATCAAACTGGCTTACAATCACCTTCCCTTCCCCTCCCCACAACAGACACTCTGTGGGGTAGGTGGGGCTGAGCTCTAAGAGAACTGTGATTAGCCCACAGTTACCTAGCTAGCTTCATGTGTAGGAGTGGGGAAACAAATCCAGTTCACCAGATTAGCCTCCGCCGCCCATGTGGAGGAGTGGGGAATCGAACCCAGTTCTCCAGATCAGTTCACCGCTCCAAACCACCCCTCTTAACCACTACACCACGCTGGCTTTGAGCAGAAGCCACCCAAAACAAGGGCCACCCATGAGCCGTACCATGTCATGGGCTAGTTAATGTTTAACATCCCTATACCAGCTGCCCATATGGCAAACCACATCATGTGTAGCATTAACCCTTGGATGGACATCTGCTTCAAAAAAGAGGATGTAAAAGCCCTTGGAAATTCTTTTTTCCCCAAAAGGTAATCTTTAGTTTAAAAACTGGGCTTCCAAAAGCAGAAAGGGCTTCTAAAAATAATCAAAGCACGCACCAGGGGCAAAAAATACAGTTATAACATAGACATGCTCCCAATATAGAATATATCTTCCAAAGCCATTGGTGAAGGAGCATAGAACAGCTTTCAAGAATGCTTTTACCCCTTGCCTAAGTAAAGCTCTTCTCCTGTTGCCATTATTCACACACATACACACACACACACACACACAAAGAATTAGCCTATTCACTATGCTCTTACTACCACAACACAGAGACTTTAATGTACTATTCATAGCCAAAGACGCTGCAGCACGGAAAAGCTGCATGTAATTTATCGAACCTACTTTTTTAAAAAACAAAATTGACTGTTAAGGCAACATAAAAGTTCACTAGTTTTATTCCTTTCCATTAGAATGTCACATATGCTATTCTTCAAGCTGTCGTTCGCAAAAACTAAGGGGGGGGGAGAACAAAGTGGAACGGTAAATATTAAGAGAAGCATATGGTTTTCGGCAAGTTCTGCATTAGTCTGAGACTTTCCAGCAGGAAAGATGCTCACACTTGTTAATATATTATGGGCAGGTTTGTGCATGCACCACAACTCCAAGAGCTCCTGTGAATCGAGGACAAATAGATTAACCATGGAATGGGGAGAAGAGATCACGGTTTCACTGTGCATCAGAGATGCGCACTTTGGCTCAATTCAGACATGGTGCAAAGCCACAGTTTAAACAAACTAACTATTGTCAGTATGTCTGTCTGAATGCAAGCCACTCGACTAACCATGGCTATCTGGGTCACATCAAACCAGGAGCCAAAGTTGGTTTATTAACCAGTTTAGAATTATGCTGGCCCAGCACACAGACTGTAGTAGGGGAGGGGCTGTGGCTCAGTGGTAGAACATCTGCTTGGCATGCAGAAGGTCCCAGGTTCAATCCCCAGCATCTTCAGTTAAAGGAACCAAGCAAGTAGGTGACATGAAAGACCTCTGCCTGAGACCCTGGAGAGCCACTGCCAGTCTGAGTAGACAATACGGACTTTGATGGACCAAGGGTCTGGTTCAGTAGAAGGCAGCTTCATGTGTTCATGCGTGGTTTTCCATGACATAGGAATGCAGACACCCTGGCTTGTTCCCCAGCATCTCCCTCCCAGGTGACAGAGTGAAACGAAAGCAAGCCAGGGTTTGAGTACCTGTGCACTGAATCTGCCTTCTAAAACTTACCATAGCTAAATAAAACCGGTGCTTGTGCATGAACTGAACCGGTGCATTGCCTTTAACCTAGTGAAGACCCTTTAAAAACTATAACACACTCATACACACCAGTCTCCTTTTCACACATATAATCCAGATGTGGCCACTATAGCAATATATGGTGGGTTACTATTGTTATCCTGCTCCTCATTTGAGAAGCAAAAGGTGGCTTCCACTGTCTCCTCCTCCCACCCCATTTTATCATCACCCTGTGAGAGAGGTTAGGCTGAGACAGTAAGGTACCTAAGGCCAGCCAGTACGCCACATGGCAGTGTGGGGACTTGAACCTATGTCTCCCACCCGGGACTGGCATTAGGACCAGTACTACTAAATGCGTCCATAAATGATCTGGACACAGGGGTGAGCAGTGACATGGCCAAGTTTGCAGATGGCATTCATATTTGCAGTGGCAAGCTGCTTTTAATAAGAGCAGGGACGCTTTCGCACAGATGGAATAATGCACTTTCAATCCACATTCAATGCACTATAGCAATAGTTTGCAAGTGGATTTTGCCATTTCACACAGTAAGATCCAACTGCAAAGTGCACTGAAAAGTGGACTGAAAGTGCATTATTCAGCATGTATGAGTGCCCCAGGTCAAAAGCTCTTGAGCTTGTATATGCAGAAACATCACTTCCTGTGTGTGTGTTCAGTGTCATCAAGTTGCTTCCAACTCATGGTGACCCTATAAATTAATGACTTCCAAAATGTCCAGTCATTAACAACCTTGCTCAGGTCTTGCAAACTGAGATCCATGGCGTCCTTTATAGAGTCCATCCATCTCAGGTTGGGTCGTCCTCTTTTCCTTCTGCCTTCAACTTCTCCCAGCAGTATTGTCTTTTCCAGTGACTCTTATCTTCTCATAATGTGAAGAAAGTAGGACAGCCTCAGTTTAGTCCTTTTAGCTTCTAGGGAGAGTTCAGGCTTGAGTTGATCTAAAACCCATTGATTTGTCTTTTTAACCATCCATTATATCTGTAAAACTCTCCTCCAACACAACATTTCAAAGGAATCTGCTTTCTTCCTGTCAGCTTTCTTCATTGTCCTTCACACACATACATAGGAACGGGGAATACGACAGTATGAATTAACCTGATCTTGGTTGCCAGTCACACTGCTTTCTGGCCGAGTCTTAATTCATCCCCAAGACCACACTGCGATGTCAGTGTCAGGGGTCCCAGCTAGCTGTGAACAAAAATTCCTAGGAAGTGGTATGAAAGAACAGCAAAGGGGAAACAGTACTGAACTAAAAAAGACTTTCCCTTCATGGCTCTCTTCTTGAATTGGACACATGAAGCTGCGTTATACTGAATCAGACCCTTGGTCCATCAAAGTCAGTACTGTCTACTCAGACCAGCAGCAGCTCTCCTGGGCCTCAGGCAGAGTTCTTTCACATCACCTACCTGCCTAGTCCCTTTAACTGGAGATGCTGGGAACTGAACCTGGGACCTTCTGCATGACAAGCAGATGCTCTACCACTGAGCCACAGCCCCTCCCCTGGACACTGGCTGTCTGGAAAACTCATGTCATTCCACACTACCACAGTTAGGTCAAGGATACGGGTAAACCTATTAAAATTAAGAAAACCAAGAACCTAAGAAGAAGAAGAGTTGGTTTTTATATGCCGACTTTCTCTACCACTTAAGGAAGAATCAAACTGGCTTACAATCCCCTTCCCCTACCCACAACAGACACCCTGTGAGGTAGGTGGCGCTGAGAGAGCTGTGACCAGCCCAAGGTCACCCAGCGGGCTTCATGTGTAGAAACGAATCCAGTTCACCAGATCAGCATCCGCCGCTCATGTGGAGGAGTGGGGAATCAAACCCGGTTCTCCAGATCAGAGTCCACCACTCCAAACCATTGCTCTTAACCACGACACCACGCTGGCTACTAACTTTCATACCACTTCCTACTAACACATGGGCTAGAAAATTACTGTTAGTGCCTGCCACAAAAAACAAGGCCCGAGGAATTGCTGCATGGCTTCTGTTGGACACACAAAATGAAACTGATTATATTTTTTGCAGGACTGGATGGGGCGGCAAGCTAAAGCAGCAAAGAGTTTCTCACTCCTCGGCTCTGAAGAAATCTTATCGGTGGCATTGCAGATTCTCCCAAGGCAAACGGGAATGGGTGAGAAAAAAGGTTTTCGCTAACAGTGCCTGAAACGGGAAAAAACATGACAAGACACACCCAGCTGTGCCCAACGTGTTTGGTGAGCACGTAGCAGATTTAGTTAAGAAACCTGCCTCTTTCACAAAAGCAAGAATGATTTAATACAGATAAAAAGTACCACTGCGAACTGCAGCGATCCTGATTAAGCAAGAATTCAAAAGGTTCATGGTGATGCCCCTAAGTGTGTGGCTTGTACTACAGATAACATACAACAATGGGTAGCTTTAAACATACAATGTTTTTCCTGCATAGACATACAATTAGGGCTGTTGATTCGGTTCGTCCCGAACCGAAAAACAGCCAAATTTCCCGATTCGGCTGTTTTTAGTTAGGATGGAACCGAACCCAAAAAAAGGTGGGAAAACGGGGAGCCGAATTCAGCGAGTTCGGGGTGTTCGACGAATAAATTCGGGGTTCGGCGCAGCAGCATAACCGTCAGTAAACGGCATTCTCCCGCGGCCAATCGGTGGCCAAGCTGGGTCTTCTTCTGGCCAATCAGTCGCGATTGAGTGCATGAGCCCAGCTGCTGCGCAGCCCGGGGAGAGAAAGAGAGAGTATCTGTTTGTGTGTGAGAGAGATCCCCCTTGGGAGGGTGCGTGTGCACATTCGAGCCATTCCATGGCTGCAGGGGGCGCATATTTGGGGGTAGAGCCCCCAAACTTTCAGCATAGCTTCAGAGGACCCTTCTTGCAAGAACCCCTACGTTTTGTAAAGACTGGATCAAGGGGGGGGGCGAAATATGGGCCCTGGAAGGGCCCCCCCCCCTTAATATGCATTTTTATTCCATTTACAGCACACCTTCGCACCATTCCATGGCTGCAGGGGGCGCATTTTTGGGGGTAGAGCCCCCAAACTTTCAGCACAGCTTCAGAGGACCCTTCTTGAAAGAATCCCCAAGTTTTGTGAAGATTGGGTCAGGGGGGCTGAGATATGGGCCCCGAAAGGGGTCCCCCCTCCTTAATGTGCATCTCTGACAATGGGGGTTTGCAATTAGCAGAGCTTGCCGCCCACGCCCAAAGCTCCCAGCCCCGACAAACAGCTGAGCTGCAGGGAGCAAGGGCGGGGCAGGTGTGAAGAAGATGGAACACAAGACATCCACAGTAAGACCCGTTTTGGGGCTTTTCTCTATAATTTTTCTCCTGTGTGTGTGTGTGGGGAAGCAGAGTCTCTGTGTGTGTGGGGAGCAGTTTCTGTGGGTGGGGGGGAAGCCAAAGGGGGCTTTCGCCTGTTCTGCCTGGGGTGTGTGTGCCCCCTCGAGTCTCTCTCTCCCTGGTTTGAGGGGGGGGGCTTCAGTTGTGTGTCCTCAGGTTTTCCCTCATTCATAAGATCGGTTAGGACTATTTTGATGCTTGCTCAAAGCTGGTTTTCAAATTGTGACTTAAAGAATGCATTTGCCTGGTCCCGAGTCCAATGCAAAAGGGGAAATTCCACCCCCTCCTGCTCCTTTAGCGTGCCTCTGTCCCTTTCCATGGTTTGCAAACTCCCAGGCGTAACGTGTTGCTTTGCATGGTTGCAAACGTGTTGCTTTGCATGGTTTGCATGGTTGCAAACCTTTTGCTTTGCATGGTTTGCAAACTTCTTCGCACCTGCCCCGCCCTTGCTCCCCGCAGCTCAGCTGTTTGTCGGGGCTGGGAGCTTCGGGAGTGGGCGGCAAGCTCTGCTAATTGCAAACCCCCATTGTCAGAGATGGACATTAAGGAGGGGGGACCCTTTCGTTTCGGACCTCTACCCCCAAAAATGCCCCCTCCCCGAGCTGCGGAAAGGCGCAATTGTGTTTTTTAATGGCTTTATTCGGCCAAATTGTTCCCCAAACTCCGGATCTCATGCCAAATTGCACGGACCCGAAGTGGGGGAGTTCGGACTTCGGCATTTCCCGAATAAAAACGGGCCGAATTTTGCCGAATCCGAATTTTACCGAATTGTTTTTTTTCCAACAGCCCTACATACAATAACGTGCTAGGGGGAGGGGGACAGGACCCATGCACACAAAATCTGTGCACTGGGAAAATGCCAACAACAGTGGTGTATGCAAATCTTCATGGGGCCTTTTCCTTCACTTGTGCGGGGAAGGTTTCCTAAGTGACAAAGCTTTAAGCAAAACCATCTCCGAGTCTCAGTTTCTCATCTGAGAAAAATGAGGCCAATAGTGACGTACGGGAGCTGGTGTAGCGTAATGGTTAAGAGTATTGGATTAGAGCCTGAGGCAGCCGGGTTTCAAATCCCAGCCAGTGTGGTGTAGTGGTTAAGAGCCAGCGTGGTGCAGTGGTTAACAGCGGTGGTTTGGAGCAGTGGACTTTAATCTGGAGAACCGGGTTTGCTTTCCCACTCCTTCACATGAGTGGCAGACGCTAATCTGGCGAACCGGGTTGGTTTCCCCACTCCTACACACGAAGCCAGCAGGGTGACCTTGGGCAAGTCACAGTTCTCTTAAAGCTTTCTCAGCCCCACCTACCTCACAAGGTGTCTGTTGTGGGGAGAGGAAGGGAAGGTGATTGTAAGCCACTTTGAGACTCCTTAAAGGGTAGAGAAAAGTGGGGTATAAAAACCAACTCTTCTTCTTCTTCAGCTCTGCCATGGAAGCCTGCTGGTAACTTTGGACCAGTCACACACTTTCAGCCTAACCTACCTCACAGGGTTGTTGTGAAGCTAAAAATGGAGGTGATGTAAGCCACTTGGGTGCTATTAGGAAGAAAGGTGAGGTACAAATGAAGGAAATGTGTAAATGTTATTGTCATTGTTTTAATGGTTTTAAATACTTTTTATTTATGAGTTTGACTGTTTTTACCTTCTATGGTAATGTATTTGTTGTAACCCGCCCTGAGCCTGGCCTTGGTTGGGGACTGAGGGCAGGCTAAAAACTGAAGATAAACAAATAAATAAAATAAAATAAATGTTTCTGAGAGCTATTGTGAAGATGACTATAAAGCACGACAGGCATTATATCTTCTGTACGAGGGCTCAGGTGGGGAGGAGAGAAGGGTAATATTTACTAAGGATGGGGGGTCAGAGGGTACAGTCCATATGTGACAATGAAGTCCATGAAGTAATAGTGATATGGTTCATATTTAAATATTTGTCACATAACAACGGCCATGTGGTTTGAATGCTATTTCTTTGCAGGAAGTACCGTCTATGGAGAAAATTCATTACATTTGAAGAGGGCCTGATTAAGACACACCATAAGGGACTTCCAACAGCTCAGCTGTCATACAACAGCGCCCTCTAGTGTTCAGCAGAGTGTATTATGCCAACAGGTTTTTCGTTCACAAATAATTTGCTTTGATTTTAAACAAACTTGTTCTAGAATCTAGGACTTGATACTGTCGGTTATGACTGAACTCTGTTATGTACCAAATAATAATAATGTTGCTTAAATAAAAACCCATAAATGCTAGGGGCAAGGCTGACTGTATATTGATAGACTGATAATGTGTCTTGCTCAAAAACGAACGTGTTCTTTAAACTAAGCTAAAATGACTAAACCAAGGCTATCATACTTTAGTTACATTAAGACAAGAGTCACTGGAAAAGACAGCCATGCTAGGAAACATTGAAGGCAGCAGGAAAAGAGGAAGACCCAACAAGAGATGGATTGACTCTATAAAGCAAGGATGGGGAATGTCACGCCCTGGGGCCATTTAAGGCCCACAAAATCATTTGGTCTGGCCTTTTGTGGGTCCTGGCAGATCTCTAGCTCAGAAGGATCTAAGACTGGTGATCCGTCCCCTCCAAGGGACAGGAATAACCTCTATTCAAGGCAGATGTGAGTTTGTTTTACCGAGAAAAGGAACCTTCCTCCCCCCCTAAGTGCGCCACCAGTTGGATGCCTGCCTGCTTGCCTGTGCGGGGGGGGGTGTCATCTGGGGCAGCTGCCTACTTGGGGCTTGGTCGGGTAATTTTTAAGTTGACAATTTTGTATGGCCCGTAAATGATGTTATAATCCTTGGTGGAAAAAAGGTTCCCCACCCCTGCTATAAAGGAAGCCACGGCCCTCAGTTTGCAAGATCTGAGCAAGGCTGTTAAAGATAGGATGTTTTGGAGGACATTGATTCATAGGGTCGCCATGAGTCGGAAGCAACTTGACGGCACTTAACACACACACACATATATTTAGTAAATTATGTAAAACGAGAAACGAAAATGTTTAGTCATAATACTATACAGGAATAGTATATAACAGAATCTAGCAAATATAAACAAGTCTATATAAAATTATATGGCAATCAGTATGATTTAATAATGGCTAGTTGTATTATGTAAGTTTAAAGTACTTATATTATGAGAAAGATGGAATAAAAGCAGTTAATATTATAAAGCAGTAAAATTCATGGCATAAAGTTATAATAGTGTATTATAGGGAAGATGCTAAGAGGGCAACAAAATTGTATGTGTTCACCCAGTTAAAGCTCATTTTTGTCTATTTTAGATTAGGTGTATGCAACATACTGTTTGTGTTTCCCATTTTTTTGATGTTACATGTTTAATACTTGTTTCTATTTTACAGTTATGAAATAAAAACTTCATTAAAAAAAAGAAAAAAAAAAGATTTTTCAAAGTAGAAGCTTTTGAGAGTCAAAGCTCCCTTCATTGGATACAAGTAGGAATCTTGTGTTATGTGCTGTCTCCTGGCTGCCGAACTTCCAAAACAACAGTTGTCTTCAAAGATTCAGAACACTGGCAACAAAACACAAGCGACTGCCAGCCACAGCCAACTAGCTGTTTAAAATCCCCAGATATTCAACTAGAACGGCAACAATATCCCTGCCCCAGGATGTGGTAATGGCTGCCAGCTTGGAAGGCTTTAAGAGGGGAGTGGACATGTTCATGGAGGAGAAGAGTATTCATGGCTACTAGTCAAAATGGATACCTATTCTCTCCAAGATCAGAGGAGCATGCCTGTGTGAACAGACTGCTGGACTTGATGGGCCTCGGTCTGATCCAGCAGGGCTTTTCTTATGTTCTTAAATGTAGTAAACATGCAAGTCCCTTACCTGCTTGTTGGGGTACTAAAGCTAAAAGAAAGCAGCTGATTCCAGAACGGGTCATTCTCTGAGATGGCTTCTGGTCCTGACAATTTTTTTAAGTATTCGTTTTCTGGGAGCTCACTGATGCTGCTGCCGTTTGCTCCCATCTTCTTACTGTTTGGTGTGCCCTCTATGAAGTTTTATGAAATTGACGGAAAGCCTACAAAACACACAAGGAATTTAAAATTTAAAATCTGGTACAAGTACTACACACACATATATATATATATATATATATATATATATATATATAAAATCTGCTATGAGTACTACATACACATATAAATGCTATCATAGAGTCGGAAGGGACCACCAGGGTCATCTAGTCCAACCCCCTGCACAATGCAGGAAATTAACAACTCCCTCCCCCACACACACACCCAGTGACCCCTACTCCACGCCCAGAAGATGGTCAAGATTCCCTCTCATCATCTGCCTAAGGTCACAGAATCAGCAATGCTGACAGATGGCCATCTAGCCTCTGCTTAAAAACCTCCTGGGAAGGAGAGCTCACCACCTCCCGAGGAAGCCTCTTCTATTGAGGAAAGAGCTCTGTTAGAAAGTTCTTCCTAATGTTCCTATTGAACAGTAGCCAACTATATTTCCATGCCAGAAACTGTGCACTAATGTAAATCTGGAATATAAACAATGATGTCCAAAGAGCATATTTTAAAAGGTGAAAAAACCTACTACAAATTGAAAACTGCCATATAATTAAGGAATTTACAGGGAACAGATGAGCAATGCATACAACATGGTTACACTAATTGTAACCTAAAAACAGTTGGTGTGTGTGTAAAGTGCCGTTAAGTCACAGTTGACTTATGGCGACCTCGTAGGGTTTTCAAGGCAAGAGAAGTTTGGAGGTGTTTTGCCATAAGGGCGGAGAGAGTTCTGAGAGAACTGTGACTGGCCCAAGGTCACGCTGCAGGCTTCATGTGGAGGAGGAGGGGATCAAACCCGATTCTCCAGATTAGAGTTCCACTGCTATTAACCACTACACCTTGCTGGCTCTTAACACAGTCACACCCTTCTAAACATGCTTCTTTGGATCCTCGCCTCTGATTTAATGTTCAAAACGTAAACAGAGAGACTGCTGTCTTGTTCAGAGAAGCACCAAACCAGGTTACCATTGTTTTGACAGATTCAAATACTCTTCCTTGCCACCCTCAGAGAAGAAGAAGAGTTGGTTTTTATATGAGGACTTTCTCTACCACTTAAGGAAGAATCAAACCCGCTTACAATCACCTTCCCTTCTCCTCCCCACAACAGACACCTTGTGAGGTAGGTGGGGCTGAGAGAGCTGTGACTAGCCCAAGGTCACCCAGCTGGCTTCATGTGGAGGAGTGGGAAAACAAACCTGGTTCTCCAGATAAGAGTCCGCCGCTCCAATCCACTGCTCTTAACCACTACACCATGCTGGCTTCTAAAGAGAAGCAAGCGGCTCATATTCCTAGCTGTTAACTTTAACTACTTTAACCTACAGGAAGAGAGCAAAAACTTTTATCAAATTTAAGTGGGGTTGAAGGAAACACGTGGATTGAAAACAAAAACAGATGGATATCATACAATTAACCTTGCCCGCCAATCAAAATTCCCCTCCTTGGAGATAGACTAATGTTTAGCAAGATGAGCTTGCGTCCTACGCACGCACAGTTAGGAGTGACACCCCCCCCCGCCCCGTGAACACAGACAGATTTACTTCCAAGGATATGTGTACAATATTGCAGGGTCAGAGGGTTAGAAGTTATTCTTGCTGTAAATGAAACTTGAACAGGGGGAAAGAGTACACCCAAATTACATACATTGGTATTATTACTATGGAACTCTTTCCAGAAAACTGTCATATAAATCCCCCCCCCCCCCGAAAACAGGAGCGTGTCTTATAATTCCAACACTACTATGCATTTCACATATAACACAACACCTGAGAGCCAACTGAATCTTCCAAAAAGCAGAATGAAAGTGAAAGCCTTAATTCAGTCCTTAAGGGGAGACATGATAGAGGTTATAAAATTATGCATGGTATGGAAAGAGTGGACAGGGAGAAGCTTTTCTCCCTCTCTCCTAATACCAGAACATGGGGTCATCTGCTGAAGCTGGAGGGTGAGAGATTCAAAACAGATAAAAGGAAGTATTTCATCACACAACACATAATTAAACTGTGGAACTCCCTGCCCCAGGATGAGGTGATGGCTGCCAACTTGGAAGGCTTTAAGAGGGGAGTGGACATGTTCATGGAGGAGAGGGCTATTCATGGCTACTTGTAAAAATGGAAACTAGTCATGATGCACATCTATCCTCTCCAGGATCAGAGGAGCATGCCTATTGTATTAGGTGCTGTGGAACACAGGCAGTAGGGTTGTCGATTAGGTTCATCCCGAACCGAAAAACAGCTGAATTTCTCCCGATTCGGCTGTTTTTCGGTTCGGACGAACTGAACTCAAAAAGGCGGGTAACGGGGGAGCAGATTTTGGCAGATTCGGGGTTCCCCCCCGTGCCTTCACGGGACTCCCCTGAAGGCGCGCGGGGGAGCCCTTTAAATAGATCTGTGCCTCCCGGCCGGGAGGCACAGATCTATTCCAAGCCCCCTATTTATTTACATGGCACTTTTAAGAATAATGAAATTATGAGAAATTGAGGTACTGTGGGCTAAGGCAGGGGTCGCAAAAGCGCGCGCAAGGGGCTCTTCCCACATGTGGAAGCAGCGCTCTAGGCCGGCCGAAGCAGCGGGAGGGTCTCCGAGAGAGGAAGGAGTGGCCCTTCCTCCTTCTCGCCCCAGCGCCGTCCCCGCCTCCCACCATTGCAGTGGCGGCCGGAGAACGACAAGAGCCCCTCAGCTGCCACCCCCCGTCTTTTCTTGCCGCCCGGCTGCTCGCCCCGGCTTGCCGCCCGGCTGCTCGCCTTGGCAGAGAGGGGGCTCCTCCCTCCCCCCTTCCTTCTCTCCACCGTGAGGAGTGAGGCGTGGCTGTCTGGTCCTCGTTTCGGCCGCCGCCTTCCCTCCTCTGTCTCTATGGGAGACCGGAGCTGGGCGACCTCTCACCCCCCACCTCCTCCGCCTCCTCTTGGCTCCGCCTGGCCCCGGGCGGGGAAGGCGACGATGCTTCTGGGCCAGGACCGAGCTTGCTTCGCCCTCCCCGCGCCTCAGACTGAGAGTTTGGAGCCGGTCCGGCGCATCACCTTCCCCCCCCCCGCACAGGCCGCGTGTTGCCCGGCCGGGATCTTGCGGGGGAACTCCCAGGGCGGGGGGCGGATTTCGCGCCTTAATCACCGGCCCACTTGGAAGTAAACTCTCCTCCTCGCCGCCTTCCTCCTCCTCGTCCCCCTCAGGCGGCTCCCAAAAGTCCAGCTCCAGGCTGCCTTTCTTCCCCAGTTCCTTCCTTCTTTTTCCTTTCCCAGTTCCTTCCTTTCTTTCTGTCCCTCCCCCACTCTTCCTTCCATCCTCCCTTTCATCCTTTCTTCCCCAGTTCCTTCCTTCTCTTTCCTTTCCCAGTTCCTTCCTTCCTTCCTTTCTCCATTCCTCCCCCCTCCCTTCCTCTACTAGCATTTGCTGTTCTTTCCCTTTTAGGTTCTACATATTCATGCAAACAATCTTTTTCAAGCATGAACCTTATCAAGATTAAATTGAGAAGTTGTCTTATTGATGAGAACCTGGAATCATGCCTAAAATTAAAAACAACAACATACAAACCTGATTCACCCAAACTTTCCAAGGAGATGCAAGGCCATGCCGCCTCCCCGCTCGTCTTCCTGCGGCCTGGGAGCGGCCAGCGGGGCCTGCCTGCTCCCAGGCAGGCCTTGCCGCCCACCACACACACCCCGCCGCCTCGCCGCCGCCGCCGGCCCGCTCGCCTGGGAGCGGCCAGCGGGGCCTGCCTGGGAGCAGGCAGGCCTCGCCGCCACCCCGCCCCCCCCGCCCCGCTCGCCTGGGAGCGGCCAGCGGGGCCTGCCTGCTCCCAGGCAGGCCTCGCCGCCGCCCCCACCGCCTCCCCGTTCGCCTTCCTGCAGCCTGGGAGCGGCCAGCGGGGCCTGCCTGGGAGCAGGCAGGCCTCGCCGCCGCCCCCGCCGCCCCCGCCGCCGCCCCCGCCGCCTCCCCGCTCGCCTTCCTGCGGCCTGGGAGCAGCCAGCGGGGCCTGCCTGGGAGCAGGCAGGCCTCGCCGCCGCCCCCCCCGCCGCCGGGCCCACGAGGGTTCCTCCGGCCGGCAGGGGCCGACAGGGGCCTCCTGCAGGGCTGGCAAGGCCGCGCCGCCGCCCCCGCTGGGCCCGCAAGGGTTCTTCCGGCCGGCAGCGGCCTCCTGCAGGGCCGGGAAGGCTGCGCCGCTGCTGCCGCCGCCGACTCTCCTGGTGAGTAGGGGGTTCAGGGGCTCTTCCCCCTCCCCCCCTTGAATGGCACTGGGGTCGGGGTGGGTTGGGATGGGTTGGGAGGTCCCGGGAGGCCGGTGGGAGGGTGACCTGGGGCAGGGGCAAGATCTTCCCTGCGCTCTAAAATGGCGGCCGCCATTTTAGAGAGCAGCTTTACCAGTAAAGGGAATTTCTTATTGACCCTCGGCTTATACGCGGGTCAATAAGAAATTCCCTTTTCTGGCCTCAAGTTTGGGGGGGTCGGCTTATACTCGGGTCGGCTTATACCAGAGTATATATGGTACCTATATAGTTTAAGTTTAAGAAATTTGGCTCTCAAAGAAATCTCAATGGTTGTACTGTTGATATTTGGCTCTCTTGACTAATGAGTTTGCCGACCACTGGGCTAGGGTTAGAGGTTAGTTTCTTGTTGTAGTGAGAATCATAGA
This sequence comes from Euleptes europaea, assembly GCF_029931775.1. Lineage (NCBI taxonomy): Eukaryota > Metazoa > Chordata > Lepidosauria > Squamata > Sphaerodactylidae > Euleptes > Euleptes europaea. The sequence goes on along the minus strand of NC_079315.1, from coordinate 113,245,086 downwards.
ATCATAGAGTTGGAAGGGATCACCAGGTTCATCAAGTCCAACTCCCTGCACAATGCAGGAAATTCACAACTACCTCCCCCTACACACCTGGTGACCAGAAGATGGCCAAGATGCCCTCCCTCTCATCATCTGCCTAAGGTCACAGAATCAGCATTGCTGACAGATGGCCATCTAACCTCTTCTTAGAACAATCAGGGTTGCCCCTATAATTTTTTTTCTGATAACACCACTGTCATAACTTTGCAAAATCACAAGAGACAGTGGTCAGGATTAGGTTTTGTGGTAGCAATAACTAGAAAATTTGTCCAGTTTAATATGGAACACTGAATGTTGAAAAATGAGTCTGGCACCTCGATTTTTGGGGTGGTTCCTACAGGCAAAGAAAATTTGCAAAGGCCTGTCTTAAATACCCTCATCATAAAAATACACATGAGAGGGAAGGCAGCTACCGTATTTTTCGCTCCATAGCACACACCTGACCATGACATGCCCCCCCCAGCTGGCCGTCGGGGCGGGGAAAGCCGGCTCGCGCTGGAATGACGTGAGCCGGCTCTGTGTGCCCTGCCCGCCTCCCAGCTGGGAGGCGGGCGGGGAAAGCCAGCTCGCTGTTCCAGCGCGCCCAGCTGGCTCTGTGCGCCCCGCCCGCCTCCCAGCTGGGAGGCGGGCGGGGTGCACAGAGCCGGCTGGGTGCGCTGGAATGGGGCGCACAGAGCCGGCTCGCGTCGTTCCAGCGCGCCCAGCCGGCTCTGTGCGCACATTCGCTCCATAACACGCACAGACATTTCCCCTCACTTTTGAGGAGGAAAAAAGTGCGTGTTATGGAGCGAAAAATACGGTAAGTATAGCCTAATCTCATCAGATCTCGGAAGCTAAGCTGGGCCGGTACATAGAAGGGAGACTTCCAAGGAAGACTCTGCAGAGGAAGGCACTGGCAAACCACCTCTGCTCATCACTTGCCTTGAAGGCCTCTTGCTGGGGTCGCCATAAGTCGCCTGTGACTTGACAGCACTTTACACACACAAAGATACACATAGCTTTAAGAGTCCAGAGTATCTGAGGTTCACTAAGCTCCACTGTAAATCAAAGAGTCTGCAAGTCTGACTTGCTGTGCTGTGGGTATGGGTGGGCGAAGCCATGTATGCTCCCAGATGAAGGGTGGGATAAAAATGTATAGACAGTATATTCTATAGATAGTGGACCATAAGTTAAATATGAACAGAAAGTGTGATGCAGCGACAAAAAAAGCTAATGTGATCTTGGGGTGCATCAACAGAAGCATAACATCCAAATCACAAGATGTCATAGTTCCGCTGTACACTGCATTGGTCAGGCCGCACCTGGAGTATTGTGTGCAGTTCTGGAGGCCTCAATTCAAAAAGGAAAAAATCGAGCGGGTGCAGAGGAAAGCGACAAGGATGATCAAGGGCCTGGAGACCAAGCCCTATGAGGAAGACTGAGGGAGTTGGGAATGTTAAGTCTGGAGAAGAGGAGGTTGACGGGGACATAATTGCTCTTTTTAAATATCTGAAGAGCTGTCACTTAGAGGAGGGCAGGGAGCTGTTCCTGTTGGCAGCAGAGGATAGGACTCACAATAGTGGACTTAAACTGCAGGCAGAGAGGTACCAGCTGGATATTAAGAAAAAGTTTTTTACAGTAAGAGTTGTTTGACAGTGGAATCAGCTACCTAGGGAAGTGGTGAGCTCCCCCTCGCTGGCAGTCTTTAAGCAGAGGCTGGACAAGCACTTGTCAGAGATGCTCTAGGCTGATCCTGCATTAAGCAAGGGGTTTGGACTGGATGGCCTTTATGGCCCCTTCCAACTCTATGATTCTATCATTCTAATGTCATTGTAACAGCTTACTATAATCAAACACATCCAGGTTGATATAAAATGTGGGTTGATATAATAAATAAAATTCACTCAAGTGTTAATACAGGGTATCAGTTCTAGAGAGCCTGGTGAACTATGCAAAATCTAATATATATATATTTTTGCTGCATCTGAGAATCCTGAAAATTCATTTCATGCACGAACCTAGAGTGAGCATCCAGAGGCCTCTGCACTGAAACCTTACATCATAACAACATGTCTCCAAATATCTGACATAAAGCTTTTGATTGTCAGAGTGAAGGAACAGCAGTTTAGGGGGTGTTTGTGCAGTAATGGGACGAGAAAAGGTGTGTGTGTGTGGGGGGGGGGGAATTGGGCAAGGTAAGTCCTGACTCTGAGAGGGGCAAGTGTAGTCTTTCATGGGAGAAAGTTACGTTAAATTATGTTCTTTGGAGTGAAGGTCAGGATTGGCACAGCAGAGATTTGTAGTGAGATAAGATTCCTATGTCCCTATTCAGCCTGGGGGGGTGTTCATTGTTCTGAATATGTGGATGAACTTGAGTTCATCAATCTCCCATTGTACTCTCCCTTTGAAGCTTCTCCATTTGAGGACTGCCACTCCTTAGGCCAGCAATGGAATGACCTGGAAGATTAGTTTTTCAGCATTGTGGATTTTAATGACAGATTTTATGTCCGTTTATTCTTTCTTCACTGCTCTACTCAAGCTGCTTACACCCTTCGATCTCCATTCCAACTTGTATCTGACGAAGGGAGCTTTGACTTCCACAAACTTGAACACATGAAGCTGCCTTATACTGAATCCGACCCTTGGTCCATCAGAGTCAGTATTGTCTACTCAGACCAGCAGCGGCTCTCCAGGGTCTCAGACGGAGGTCTTTCACATCACCTACTTGCCTAGTCTCTTTAAGTGGAGATGCAGGGGATTGAACTTGGGACCTTCTGCATGCTGAGCAGATGCTCTACAAACTGAGCCACAGTCCCTCCCCAAAAGCTTATGCCTCAAAAGTCTTGATCGTCTCTATGGTGCCACTGGACACGAACCTAGCTGTCCTACTGAAGACCAACACTGCTACCCTCTCACCAACAGGTTCACCGTGAGGGTAAGAGTTAGTACAACTGAAAATACTTCTCATTTTAATAAGCAATATAATGTACTAGTAGCAGCAATGTCACGTTACTTTTAAATAGACAGACCCACATTTTTTGGTTTCAGATTTTAGTATTTTCCTCGTGGTCGTGATAAACATATTTCATCCAGATTTCATTGCAGGTCGAAGCTGCAGAATGTTCAACAGCAAATAGTAACCAACATCACAAGACTCTAATCAAATGTTAAGCAAGCATTTAAAAGACACAGACTACCAGCTCAAACCCACCCAAGCAACATCCAAAGAGAGAACAGAAATTCTTTTTTCTATTTAGGAGAAAGAGCAAGCTTGTTTCTTAATTTCTGAACTGATGCACGGTCAAGAGTCAGTGTGGTGTAGTGGTTAAGAGGGGTGGTTTGGAGCGGTGGAGTCTGATCTGGAGAACCATGTTTGATTCCCCACTCCTCCACATGAGCGGTGGAGGCTAATGTGGTGAACCGGGTTGGTTTCCCCACTCCTCCACATACAGCCAGCTGGGTGGGCTCTCCAGGGTCTGAGGAAGAGATCTTTTATATCACCCAGTGCCTGGCCTTTCGACTGGAGATTGAACCTGAGAACTTCTGCATGTCAAGCAGATGCTCTACCACTGAGCCACAGCCCCTCTACTTGTTTTATTATAAACTGCTCTGAGCAGGGAGAAAAAGCAGTATAGAAACAAACAAGCAAACAAAGATTTATTTTGTTGCCGTCAAGCCACAGTTGACTTATGGTGACCCCCGTAGGGTTTTCAAGGCAAGAGACGATCAGAGGTGGTTTGCCATTGCCTGCCTCCGCATCACACCCCTGATATTCCTTGGAGGTCTCCCAACCAAATACTAGCCAGGACCGACCCTGCTTAAAAACTGCCGAAAATAAGATTCCTACCGTTAATTTTCCGTCAGTCTGGCTGAGGGAACTTAAGCAATCCGTTAGAGGACACAGGAACTCCTGCAAAAAGAAAAAGAGAAATACTTTTATTTGTTTTTACCCCACTTTCCAACCAGAACAATCAAACGGCAGTGCCAAAACTTTCACAGGATACTCTCAAACAGGATACTTAGGCCTACAGGAGCAGCCTTCATGGAGCAAATCAAATAGAAATACTAGAAAGTTAATGAGTAATGGCTCTTTATTCACTGCTACATCCTGCTTTGCGGCAGCTTAATGCTATTGCAAACAACACCTCAAGTTGCTGATATACACTAGTCAAAGACCTTCTCCGGAAGTAAGAAGGAATCTATGAAATGAATAAAACCCCACATTCACTGGAGACACCGGATTCCCCCCCCCCCATCCTATCCTCCTGTATTCGGTATCAGGCAGCTTCACATGTCCATGATGCTAGAGGCTGGCACCACTTACCTTTATTTATTTATTTATTTGATTTCTAGCCCACCCTCCCCAGCTGAAATCTTAACAACTGTGATTTTGGAAGGCTACAGGAACCCAAAATGCAATCACATTTTCTCCCTTCATGCACAGACACCATCCCCTAATTGGGAGTGCAAGTGTTACTCGAAAGGTAAATGCAGAGGTAGTCCACCTGTGCAAATACCAGGTCATTACTGACCCTTGAGGTGACATCACATTGCAACATTTACTGGGCAGACTACTTTTACCATTGCCTTCCCTAGTCGTCTACACTCAAAAGATATTTTTTAACAAATTGGATTTGGGGGGGGGGCATGGCTGGTGGGGTGCAGGAGGATCCCCCTGGAGTTTCAGGGTCCTAAACTATAACCATGACAGATTCTGTTGATCCACATGGGGCCCAGCCCTGGGATAATACATATAAGGGATATCTCACCACAGTCTATGAAACGTACAACTAGGGAGATGTTGTCATGATCTGTCAAGGTGGTGTTATGTCCCTTTAACAGGAGCCGTCTCCCAGCACAGGTGTGAAGTATTTATTACCCGAGTGTTTTCTGGGCAGCCAGCTGTTGGTGGCTACCTGATTCTGTGTGCAGCCTTCGTGAGGAGGCTTCTCTCGAGATGTTAATAAACTAAACTGCTTGCTGTGTGGGACGCCTGAATATTTCATGAATATTTTCTACACCCTCATCCAATGTAAAGGTATTACCATCAATACGGTAATCTCAACTGGCAAACACACATAGAGCAATTCCTATTGCCTGCACTCACAAATTCATGTCAATAGGTATCAGTGGCACCAGTTTCTATTTACAGTATATGTAGGGTTGCCAACCTCCAGGTACTAGCTGGAGATATCCTGCTATTACAACTGATCGCCAGCCGATAGAGATCAGTTCCCCTGGAGAAAATGGCCGCTTTGGCCATTGGACTGTATGGCACTGAAGTCCCTCCCCTCCCCAAACCCCGCCCTCCTCAGGCCCCACCCCAAAAAACCTCCCATTGGTTGCAAAGACAGCCCTGGCAACCCTAAGTATATGTCCCACTGGAACCTTGCTTGTATGACCAAGTCAAGTACTCTTCTAATACTGCTATCAAAATCCATAGATCCCTCTTGGCAAATGCCCATAGCTCCATCATCAGAAAACAAGACGTGGAAAATTACACGCTGCTCTTTTAGCAATGCTGGCCCTGGCACCCAAAATATAAATATAAAACGGAAGAAAGCAGCATGGTACTCGATGCTAGTTAAACAAATTTTTGGCATTTTTATTAAGGAGATCCACCTGATACTCTGAGAACTGTAGGCTAAATCTACGCAAACATTACGCCCATCTCTACAAACTGCAACATCACACTATTGCAGCACAACATGACGCTGCGCCAGCATTACAGGGACACTTCAAAAGTGTTCCACGCAGAGAGACGGGACCAATGTTTAGGGGCAGCATGCCCACTTGGAATACTGGGACAGTGTGGTGTGTGCAGCACAAAATGGCCTGCCACAGGAGGTGGAGCCAGCCACAAAATGGCTGCTGCAGCTTACTCTGAGTTATACAGTGAAGTTCCTTGTGCTGTGATGGCAGCGGCTGCCTAAGCAACATTTTTAAAAATCTACACAGCCAGTCAAATTTACAGTGGTCAATCAGAAGCCTTGCTGGGCAAAAACCCCACACGGACCCACCCACTTTCTAAAACCACTTGGCAGGCACCAGGCAAGGTGCCGGCGGGTGTCATGGCGCCCACAGGTGCCACATTGGGGACCCTTGGTTTAGGGCAGTGGTGGGGAACCTGTGAGAGATCCCCTCTCTCTGAGTTTACTTCTCCAAATCAAATGTTCAGACGTTGATACAGAAACAAAGGATTTATTGAAGACACCAGGAGATGAGACAGGCACAGATAGAAAGTTGCAAGTGAGGCGCTTATCGGGGTTACAGAATATATTGACTCCAGGGCACTGGGGCACTGGGGTTCACACTTATTGTTATGGGAAGTTACAAGCTTGGCATAATACAAAACATCAAACGAGTCCCAGGAAGTCTGCTGGAGCTATCACACTTCCAAGGCCGCACCGGCCTGAGGGAGTACTGACAGGAAGAACAGCGGGGGGGGGAGATACTTGGGGCAATCAAGTCAGGCGCCTGAGACCAGTAAGTGTGAACTGCTTTTATGAGTTCACAGATAACAAAGCAGGTGAAGGAAAGCAGAGACACAGAGACCCTCACATTCTGCCCCCCTTAAGGCCCCCCTCCCGCGGCCTCGAGAGGACGAGGCTTATCGGGATAAGCGAGGTGGAATTCTCGAACTAAGCGAGGGGCCGCCATGTGGGGCGCGGCCACCCACTCGTCGTGTGCGGACCCAAGGTTTTTCCAACGAACAAAGTAATACAGTTTTCCTTTCTTCCATTTGGAATCTAAAACCTTGGATACTTCCAAATGGGTATCCCCTCCCACCACGGTAGGAATCTTTGGTTCGGGAGGGGGGTGGAACTGGGGAGCTGCCACATAGGGTTTGAGGAGGCTTATATGAAAGACTGGATGGACTCCCTTGAGGGTCTTTGGGAGTTCCAGTTCTACGGTAACCTCGTTGATCACCCTGGTAATGGAGAAAGGTCCCACATAACGGTCACTAAGTTTTTTGCAGGGACGAAGAGAGCGGAGGTTTTTGGTGGACAGATAAGCTTGCTCCCCCACCTTAAGCTCCCATCCCGGAGACCGGTGTTTGTCTGCCTGTTCCTTGTACTTGCTTTTAGCCCTCTCAAGGTTTTTGAGCAGCCACGGCCAGGTAGACTTAACCACCTGTATCCACTTCTGAAGTTCGGGAGTGGACTGGAGATCAGGCGTGACGGGGGCGGAACCGAAAGGACCAAATTCCGTCCCGTAAACTACTTGAAAGGGACTAAAGCCGGTAGAGGAATGGGGCGCATTGTTGTATGCATATTCGGCAAATGGCAGCAGGTCGACCCAGTCGTCTTGGTGGAAATTCACGTAGCAACGCAAATAACATTCTACCACCGCGTTTACACGTTCAGTTTGACCATCAGTTTGGGGGTGATAGGCGGAAGAGAGGCCCTGTTCCTCAACCCCCATCAATTTTAGGAAAGCTCGCCAAAATTTGGCCACAAACTGGACCCCCCGGTCGGAGAGGACCTTCCTCGGGATCGAGTGTAGCCTGAGGACGTGTGTGACAAACAGTTTGGCCAAGCCCTGAGCTGAAGGAAGACCCGCACACGGAACGAAATGAACCTGTTTGGAAAAAAGGTCCGTGATTACCCAGAGAACCGTCTTTCCCCGACTAGGAGGTAGGTCGGTGATAAAATCCATGGCTATGACTTCCCAGGGACGGGAGGGGTTCTCTAGCGGTTTGAGAAGCCCGGGGGGTTTTCCCATCCGTTTCTTGGCTGTGGCGCAGGTGGGGCAGCTGCGCACATACAGCTCCACATCGGACCTCATACTTGGCCACCAGAATTGCCTCCTTACCAGGTGAAGAGTCTTTACGAAGCCAAAATGACCCGCCAACTTGGCACCATGTACGAGTCCTAATACCTCCTTGCGGAGGGAAGATGGGACATATAGCTTTCCCCCTTGTACCCACCAGGTGTTCGTTCGTTCCATGCCCGTGGGGAGGAGATGGTGCTCCTCCTCCTGCAAGGAGGCGTCCCGGAGCCGCTGCTGGAAGGCCTCCGGAATACCCTTGAGCGTAGGGGGGGTCCCTGGTTGATGGGCCTGGGATCGGGTTGTGACGGCTAAGCCCGGAACCTCCCCTCGCTGCTCGGGAGTGAACAGGGAGTCGACCGGACGGTCGAAATCGTTGCGATACTGGGGAAGTCGCGACAGAGCATCGGCTAGGGCGTTTTCTTTGCCAGGAACATGCTTGAGAGTGAACCGGAATTTGGCGAAAAATTGGGCCCACCGAATTTGTTTGGCGTTGAGCTTTCTAGCTCCCTTGAGAGCCTCAAGATTTTTGTGATCGGTACACACCTCAAATGGCAGTTCGGCCCCTTCTAAGAAGTGTCTCCAAATGGTGAGTGCGTGTTTGACTGCTGCCGCCTCCTTCTCCCAGATGGCCCAGTTGATTTCGGACTGGGAAAACTTTTTGGAGAAGTAGGCGCATGGTCGCAACCGCCCCCCTTCATCCCTTTGCAATAGAGCCCCGCCCATTGCCACATCGGAGGCATCCACTTGCACCACAAAAGGCTTAGTGCAATCCGGGTGAGCTAAAACTGGTTCGGACGAAAAAAGTAGCTTTAAACGTTCAAAAGCCTGCTGGCAGTGGGGGGACCATTGCAAGCGGGCCGAGGGAAGAGCGGCGCTAGCCCCCTTGTCTTTGGTACGCAACAGGGCAGTGAGGGGGAGCGCTACCTGGGCAAAGTTGGGAATGAAGTTGCGGTAAAAGTTAGCAAACCCCAAAAACTGCTGAAGTTGGCGGCGGGTGGTGGGGGTTTCCCAATCCCGCACCGCCTGGACCTTATTGGGGTCCATTTCCAAATCCTGGTGGGAGATCACGTATCCCAGGAACGTAATAGAAGGTTTGTGGAATTCGCACTTAGACACTTTAGCATATAATTTGTGCTCCCGCAGCCGCTGGAGCACGTCCCGAACCAAACGCACATGTTCTTCCATAGTTTCAGAATAAATGAGGATGTCATCGAGAAACACCACCACCCCCCGGAACAGCAAATCATGCAAAACCTCATTAATTAATTGCATAAACACACTCGGAGCCCCCGAAAGTCCGAACGGCATGACTAGGTATTCAAACATTCCAAAACAGCTGGAAAAGGCCGTTTTGGGTTCGTCTCCATCTTTAATGCGAATGCGGTGGTAGGCTTCTACCAAGTCCAGTTTGGTGAAGATTCGGCCCTCCTTTAATTGTGCTAGAAGGTCGGGAATAAGAGGGAGAGGGTAAGCGTTAGACTGGGTGACCGCGTTCAGCCTGCGAAAGTCAATACACAGTCTTAGATCTCCCGTCTTTTTCTTCACAAAGAAGGCTGGGGCCGAATAAGGGGCCTTGGAGGGGTGTATGAAACCTCTAGCCAAGTTGACATCCAGATAGTCCCGTAATACTGCCTTTTCACTGGGGCTCATGGGATAGACCTTCCCTTTGGATAATTTGCCTTCCCCCACAATTTCGATAGCACAGTCCGTCTCTCTGTGGGGAGGCAGTTCGTCACATTCTCTAACATCAAACACATCCGCAAACTGCGAGTATTCGGTAGGCAATTGGGGAGAAACCGAGACTGGGGAGGGGGACCCTACCAGTGCGGCGGCCGGAGTACTGAGCACCCGTTCCTCATCATGTAACCTACAGGGGTTTTCGGGAAACGTGAGCAGCCGCTTAACCCAGTCGATGGAGGGGTTGTGCCCCCGTAGCCAGTTCATCCCTAACACCACCGGGGTTACAATAGGGGCAATAGTAAAATACAAGCGTTCCCAATGCTCCCCCACAGACATAATCACAGCCGCAGTTCTGTGGGTCACCGGGCCCCGTTTAAAATCACTGCCGTCCATTTGGGAAAAGCGGAGGGGTCCCGGAAGCCGCTTGCGCCGGACGCCCAGCTTCTTGGCTGCCTCCTCACTAATCATGGTGCGGGCACACCCCGAGTCAACCAAAGCGGGGAATTCTAAACGGGGACCCCCTTTGGGTAGGGACAGGTGAACCCTTACATACACATTGTCCTCTTGGTCGCTTACCATCGGTGGAGCTCCTTGCACAACGACAGGGACGGTCTGCTGCGGTGCCCCCTCTACAGCAGACCGACGGCGTTTTTTGCCGGTTGTTCCCACTCCTCCTCCTCGCTGGAAGAGGGGGACGGGGTGGTGGCGATCTGAGACCCGTCAGACTCAAAAGCGGTACTTATAATCCGGGACCCCGATGGGCCCATGGAGGTGGAAGCTCCATCCTGGGGGCGCGCCTGGAGAGCGGAGGGTGCGCCGGCGCGTCGGCCCGGTGGTCCGCTCCTGCGGCGGGACTGGTCTTCGGCGGGAGCCTTCTCCGGTTCGGTCTGAACCTGGCGAGGAGGGGTTGGACGGCCCGAGCGAGAGGGGCATTGCGACGCAAAGTGCCCTTTTCCCCCGCAGGTCAGGCAGACACCGGTCTCGAAGCGTTTGCGGCGTTCAGCGGCCGAGGGGCCCCCGCTCCCTCCCGGTCGGAAGTCCCGGCCACGGTCACTCCGGGGTCTCGGGTCCCGTCCGATGCGCTGCTTGGACAACGTTAGGAGTTGCTTACGGTTCTCAATGTCCGCAGCGTGGCGGACCCAGCCTTCCACGTCCGGGGGGTTCCCTTGCATGAAGGCCCAATGTTGGAGGTCCGGGTTGAGACCCTCCCTGAAGCACTGTACCAGTGGCCTCACTCCAGTCCAGGATTCGGCTGGCCAGGGACTGGAATTCGCTTGCATACTGCGCCACCGACTTGGTCCCTTGGCGCAGTTGCATCAGGGAGGCCTTAGCCCGCTCACCCAGAGTCGGGTCCTCGAAACGGTTTCGGAGTGCAACCATAAACTCGTCAAGGCTCCGCAGCACGGGTGAGCGGAGCTCGTACTGCAACACCATCCAAGCGGCCGCCTCCCCTTGCAGTAGAGAAGCCACGTACTGCACCCGGGACTCCTCGGAGGTAAAGGTCCGGCCTTGTTCCCGCATGAAAATGTCCACTTGGACCAAGAAAAAGGTTAATTGGTCTCCTGATCCGTCATACGTGACTTTCAGGTCCCGACGGGTCGGGAGGCTAGGAGGTGCGGGAGGAGCTGCCGGTACCCCTTCCGGGGGATTACCGGTGGGTGGTTGCACTTTAAGCGCATCTAAGGCCGCGGCCATCTCACCCATCACGCGCTGCATGGTCTCAATCTGATCCTGCATTGCTTGGCGGTCCTCCTGCCACTGCCTCCGTTCTTCGTCCATCACGACTTCCCTGCGTGCAGGGTCCCCCTCGAGTCCTGTACTGGGGAAGGCCAACCGGCGTCCCTTTGCCGCAGTCCGGGAGAGAGACCAACCCTTGGGAGAGTCCAGCCAATTGTTGAGGAAGTCCCGGGGACGTCCGTCCCGGCCTTGGTCGGGGACAGGAGCCCTAGGTGCCTTCGGTTTGGCGCCCTCTTCCTTGGGGTCCGGTTTCTCCGGCACCTCAGGTTTCTCTGGTACATCGGGGTTAGGGGTGGTGTCCTCGTCGGCTGATATTCTGTCCCGAAAGGTACAGCTGCAGTCCGGGAGGCAAGGACTTGCAACTTAATGTGAGAGATCCCCTCTCTCTGAGTTTACTTCTCCAAATCAAATGTTCAGACGTTGATACAGAAACAAAGGATTTATTGAAGACACCAGGAGATGAGACAGGCACAGATAGAAAGTTGCAAGTGAGGCGCTTATCGGGGTTACAGAATATATTGACTCCAGGGCACTGGGGCACTGGGGTTCACACTTATTGTTATGGGAAGTTACAAGCTTGGCATAATACAAAACATCAAACGAGTCCCAGGAAGTCTGCTGGAGCTATCACACTTCCAAGGCCGCACCGGCCTGAGGGAGTACTGACAGGAAGAACAGCGGGGGGGGGGAGATACTTGGGGCAATCAAGTCAGGCGCCTGAGACCAGTAAGTGTGAACTGCTTTTATGAGTTCACAGATAACAAAGCAGGTGAAGGAAAGCAGAGACACAGAGACCCTCACAGAACCTTTTTTTCCACCAAGAGCCATTTGGATATTTATAACATCATTCGCGGGCCATACAAAATTATCAACTTAAAAATTTGGGGTAAAATGAGGATATACTGGCTAAGAACTCACCCCCCACGCGTATTCTGGCCCTGCCCCCTTTAACCCCTCTATTGTCGCCACTTCCGTCCCCAGCCCTCTTGTAGTACAGAGGGAATACGTTTCTCCACGGCCCAGGTGGGAAAGGGTTAACACAGTTTCTTGGGCGGTCCTAGCAGCTCCATAGCTAATGACTCTTCTGCAAGGGGGGGAAAAGGTTCCTTTTCTCAGCAAAACAAACTCACAACCGCCTTGAATAGAGGCTATTCCTGTCCGCGGGAGGGGGCGGATTGCCAGTCTTAGATCCTTCTGAGCTAGAGATCTGCTAGGACCCACAAAGGGCCAGACCAAATGACTTCGCGGGCCTTAAACGGCCCCCAGGCCTGACGTTCCCCACTCCTGGTTTAGGGGGTTGGCAAACATCCCCTGGCAAGACTACACTGCTTGAATGCAATGGTTTGCAATTCACTGCTATACCATGAAGTTACATATTTACAGCTTTGTCTTTTGATTTCTGTTCACTTAACCCTTTTATGTTCAGCCTGTCAACTGTACCACTCTTTCTAATCTCTTTGTAAGAGAAAGGGAGATTAGAGAGACTGCTGCATTACAACTAATAACAAAGCTCAAGACAATGTATTCTCCTGGACTGAATAGAGATCTCGGATTCCTGTCTCATTACCAATGCTAATTTCTCCATTGTGTGTCTAATTCACTCTTCTCTACTCAAGGATAGATGGACTCACATTCTAGCTCTATCTGAAGAAGTGAGCTGTGGCTCACGAGAGCTAATACCGTCAGAAATTTTATTAGTCTTTAAGGTGCTACTGGACTCTTGCGCTTTTCTACTGACTATTTTAGATACCTTGAACTGGGACTGTATTTCCACAGGATTACAAGCACACCAGATCACCAGTGTGATTAATTTCGCTCCATAGGCAGGCCAAGTGACAGGACATTCGTGTGAGTTCTCCATCAAATTTTAGACTTATTTTTGTAACCAACTTTCACAGAAGTTCTGTTTTGCGGCTTCATTCTCTTCAGGCTGCCATTGGAACAGTCCAAATAAGTAAGACAGAGCTTGATTTTGTTTTATGCATTTGTTGCATCCTCTGCATCCCATACAATTTTAGCGTTTCCAGAACGTACCTAGACCTTTAGGTATTTTTGTGAGCCACTTTCTGTCAAGCTACTACAACATTCAAATGGAAAAGGAAGCAGCTTACAGCAAAAGGGATCTAGGTCCTGTCAAACATTAACAAGATTGCTTTGACTTTCAGCCATAGAACTGTGCAAGCTGGAATAGAGCAGCTGCCTCCAAATTTTGTTCCTATCTGCAGTCCGCTCATTGCCATCTGTCACAAGCTCGGCAGACGTGCTACAACTGACTTCCCAACTACAATCAGAAGTTATTCATTAAAAACATAAATCATAGAATCATAGAGTTGGAAGAGGCCAGATAAGCCATCTAGTCTGACCCCCCCCCCTGCTCAATGCGGGATCACTGAGCATCCCTGATAGGTGTTCATCAAGCCACGGTTTCAAGACTGCCAGCAAGGGGGAGCTCACCACCTCCCTAGGCAGCCAACTGTACTGCTGAACTATGCTTACTGTAAATATATATTTCTTAATATCCAGCGGATATTAAGAAGGCCTGCAATTAAAACCCATTATTGCGAGTCTTATCCTCTGCTGCCAACAGGAACAACTCCCTAACCTCCTCTAAGTGACAGCCCTTCAAATACTTAAAGAGAGCGACCATGTCCCCCCTCAACCTCCTCTCCTCCAGAACGTTCCCAAGTCCCTCAGCCTTTCCTCATAGGGCTTGGTCTCCCAGCAGGTGCCCTCTAGGACAAGTACAACTACTTTTGCAATGCACCTATGAAATATTTTTCAGGGTGGGGATTTGGAGCAATTCTGAAGGACCTTGGGCCAGTCACACACTCTCAGCCTACCTCACAGGGTTGTTGTGAGGATAAAATGGAGGAGGGGAGAACAGTGTAAGCCGCTTTGGGTCCCCAGTGGGGAGAGCGGGATATAAATGAAGCAAATAAATAAATAAATCCCAAATCACCTCTCCTCCTGACCTATTTCAGTTACACTGAGCGTATCCGTTGAAAGAATATGCTGCACTGGAAACAATTCAGGCACAGACTGTTGGAAGTATTGTTGGTTTTACCTTTTTGTTCACTGGGCGTCCCCACTAGGGCTGTTTTTTTCCAAACTCCAAACTTAGTGCCAAATTCCACGGATCCGAATCGGGGGAGTTCGGACTTAGGCATTTCCCAAATCAGAACAGGCCGAATTTTGCTGAATCCGAATTTTACCGATTTTTTTTCCCAACAGCCCTAGTCCCCACCCTCCTCGCTAAAAATCCTGCCGGAAAGGCAAGCCTTCGAGTTTCTCGGCTGAAGATTTTAAAGGACAGTGCGATTCCTGCATCGCAATCAATAAGACACATAAGATCATCCCTTCGTTATGGAAACTCCACCGAACCTCACTAAAAGCCTGATTCAGTATAAGGCAGCTTAATGTATTCAATATGCCCTGGCTGGGTTTTGGGGACGGGCTGTGGCATCTGCTTGGCATGCAGAAGGTCCCAGGTTCAATCCCCGGCATCTCCAGTAAAAGGGACTAGGCAAGTAGGTGATGTGAAAGACCCCTGCCTGAGACCCTGGAGAGCTGCTGCCGGTTTGTCATGGGCCCTGCCTTGGGAGCTGAGGACTCGGAGGACTCTGAAGCTGAAGTGGAGGAACAGGTTGCCTCTGGGCCCTCAGTACCTCCATTGCAGCCACTAGCACAGGAGCCTGAAACAACTCAGCAGGAACCACAGCTAGGCAGAGAGATGGAACAAGGGCAGACAGAAGCTACTCTTCCCCCAACCCCTGCAGTGGAAGCTGAGAATGGCAGCCCTCCAAGCTCACCTGAACCTGATAGGCATATCAGGACTCGGCAGTGTGTGGTTCTGCAAGGTAGAAGAAGAAGTGCTCGCTTGGAGAGGCTAAGCAGACAGAGAACTGGTGCTGAGTCGTTTCAGGATGAAGCCTAGCTTGGAAGTGCACTGACTGATAAAGGCAGTGCAGGCGTGCTTTCACTCTGCGGAAGCAACCGTGCAGTTTCTCTGTGTTCCCGCTACCGCTCATGATTGATCTCTCCGGCAGTTGACTCCTGCCTGCTTTGACGACGCCTCCGACTTCTGACCTCGGTAGACAGCATAATCTTTGTCGCCTGCTCCGAAAGGGGCTAGATACCTCCCGCACGTCTGAGGACTGCGGGCACCGCCCGGCCCTTGGCCTATGCCGGCACACGGTTTGAGTAGGTGATACTGACTTTGATGGACCAAGGGTCTGATTCAGTATAAGGCAGCTTAGAGTGTTCATGTGTGTTCAAAGCCTCCCTGCACAACCCAAAAAAGTCCACCCAAGCTGCATTTCATACCTACTACAATCACTGTTTAAGAGCCGGCCTGGTTGCAGTACATTGCCTCTGTGTAAGGAAAGGATACTCTGTGTAAGGAAAGGTGGTGGAAAATACTGTCAAGTCGCCACCGATATGGCAACCCCCTAGGGAATTTTCAAGGGCAGCCATGAAGCAGCTAGAAAAGATTCTAAAGTGTAAGGATATTTCACTGGTGACCAAGATCAAGATATTTCAGACCACGGTATTCCCCATTACTGTGTATGGATGTGAAAGTTGGACAATGAAGAAAGCTGACAGAAAGAAAGTAGAATCCTTTGAAATGTGATTTTTTTAGGAGAGTTTTACGGATACTGTGGACCACCAAAAAGACAAGTCAGTGGGTTCTAGATCAAATCAAGCTTAAATTCTCCCTAGAAGCTAAAATGACTAAACTGAGGCTATTGTACTTTGGCCACATTATGAGAAGACCTACCGGAAAAGACAATAATGCTAAGAAAAGTTGAAAGAAGCAGGAAAAGAGGAAGACCCAACATAAGATGGAGGCAACTTGACGGCACTTAACACACTCACAGGGTTTTCAAGGCAAGAGACGTTCAGAGGTGGTTTTGCCTGCCTCTGCATAGCGACCCTGGACTTCCTTGGTGGTCTCCCATCCAAGTACTAACCTGGGCTGACCCTCCTTAGCTTCTGATATCGGGCTAGCCTGAGCCACCACACTGATTTTAAAACACGTCCTGGCAAACATTCTAACAGCGCTTTTATACTGGGGGTTGGGGAGAGAGATACACAGCCAGCAAGGAAATAAAAATTTAAAAAGTTCCCCAAATGGCAATGCAGTGCGATTGAAAAGGAGTAGCTTTCCTGCATTTCAAAGTTTTAAAAACTCACCGTAGATAAGCATCCCAGTGCCAAGGTTACATAACAGGGAAGAGTACTGCTACTAAGGACATAATTTTTTTAAAAGAAGAGGCCATATAAAGAGTACAAACATCAAATGTTAACAGAAAGATCAAAGGGGATCAGAATTTTTTTCTCAATTAATGTAAAAAGCTGGAGATGGAAGTCTGGATTAAAAAGGGAGAGAAATGCCTAAAGCACAAACTGTCAAGTCGCTTCCAACTTATGTCAACTCTATGAATATGTCCTCCAAAACATCCTGTCGTTAACAGCCCTTGCTCTGGTCCTATTGCCTTGGCTTCTTTTGTAGAATCACATGAACACATGAAGCTGCCATATACCGAATCAGACCCTTGGTCCATCAAGGTCAGTATTGTCTACACTGACTGGCAGCCGCTCTCCAGGGTCTCAGGCTGAGGTCTTTCATCTCACCCAGTGCCTGGTCTTTTGGCTGGAGATGCCGGGGATTGAACCTGGGACCTTCTGCATGTCAAGCGGATGCTCCACCACTGAGCCATAGCCCCTCCCCAATCTATCTCACGCTGGATCTTCCTCTTCTCCTGCTGCCTTCAACTTTTCCTAGCATTATTGCCTTTTCCAGTAACTCTAGTCTTCTCATTATGTGACCGGCGTACAGTACCCTCCTTTTAATCATTTTAGCTTCTAGGTAGAGTTCAGGCTACCCAGTGTCAATAAAGGATGACAGATTTTGCGCTTGTCGCACTTTTATTCTGCACTTCCTGAGAGAAGCTCAATTTTGTTTTCTTTAGCCAGCCCAAGTTTATTATTACCACCCCCATTTTGTATGGCTTTTGTCCATGTAGGTCCCATGATTCCAAACATAACTCCCTTGAGCTTTTCCTCCCCTTTTCACCAATGGGAAAACTGGTTGGATCCCACCCTTTGTACTTCCTCTGAAAGTGCGGAAACAAACAAATCATTGCTTGAAATTTTATGTGCTGCAATGAAATTTCTAGGCACCATGGCAACCTAGGATGTGTCAAGCTATGTTGATGGTTCGCTCAAGTGTGCCCAAATGCAGAAACTTTCCCCATCCCCTCATATATGGAACCAAGCTGGTCTTTTTAAAATGTTCTTTCAAGCCAAACGTTGAATACAGAAAGGTAGAATCATAGAATCACAGAATTAGGAGGGGCCTTACAGGCCATCTAGTCCCGTGTTGGCGAACCTATGGCACGCGTGCCCGACCTGGCACGCGTAGCCCTCTCTGCCGGCACGCGGGTAAGTGGCTCGGGACGGGACCAAAAGTCCAGACGGGCGAGGCAGCGACGGATGGAAGCAGTGGAGAGAGAGCCAGCCCGCTTCCTGAGGGACGGGGTGAGGAACCGGCAAGCCGACAGCCGGGAGAAGACGGAGCGCAGTAGACGCGGCGGCGCGCTGCCGCACCCCAGCTGTAGCCCCGCCGCCCGGTCGCGCCTGCGCCAGTCAGAGGACTTGGCTGGGGGCGTGGGGAGGGGGCAGGATGTTTCAGCCCTAATAAGGTCTTGGGGGCGGGACTAGAGGGAGGGCTGAAACATCCTGCCTCCTCCCCACGCCCCCAGCCAAGTCCTCTGACTGGCGCAGGCGCGACCGGGCGGCGGGGCTACAGCTGGGGTGCGGCAGCGCGCCGCCGCGTCTACTGCGCTCCGTCTTCTCCCGGCTGTCGGCTTGCCGGTTCCTCGCCCCGTCCCTCAGGAAGCGGGCTGGCTCTCTCTCCACTGCTTCCATCCGTCGCTGCCTCGCCCGTCTGGACTTTCGGTCCCGTCCCGAGCCACTTACCCGCGTGCCGGCAGAGGAGGCTCCACCCCCACCAAAAGTCGACCACGAAGCCTCTCCTCACCGCCCCATTTCTGGTTTATTCCCCCCACACACACACACACAAGAGAGGTGGTGTGTGAGGTAAAGCGCCACCCTCCCCCTCACAGCGCGGCCGGGTTTTGAATGCGCGCTCGAGGGCCGGCAGCGCCAAGGCGGGCGGCGAGGAGGAGGTCGGAGGTCGGGGCCCGGGGGGGGGGAAGAAGCAATGTTTGATTCAAAACTCTGCATGGGGGGTTATTGGCCATTTATGAATGGGAGGTTTTGCATTGGATTTGCCATTCAGATGCACATTTTCCCCATCCAGATCCTCAGAACTCAACAATAAGCCCCCCTGCAGAGTTTTTTTTCAGACGGAACCCTCTGAATATAGAGCAGGTTTTGCTTCATATATTTGCCTTAGGGTTGCCAGGTGTCCCTCCCCCAATCATTTACCTCTTTTCCTGATGGTTCAGTTACAAATATCAAGTTTCACTTTGAAGAAGAGTTGGTTTTTATATGCCGACTTTCTCTACCACTTAAGGAAGAATCAAACCGGCTTTAAATCACCTTCCCCTCCCCACAACAGATACCCTGGCCATTTATGCATGGTCAGTTTTGATGTTCACTAAAAGCTCTTTTTAAAAATGTGAATTTAAAACTGCCTATTCACGGTCTCGAAGCAAAAGGAGAAATTCCACCCCTCCCACTCGCCTGCTCCTTTGTTCCTGTTTGCATAGCCATTAGCATGTGCATAGCTAACCCGCCGCTGTTATTTTGCATGGTTCCTTCAGGGGGATTCTTCAGGTTAAATTGCCGTGTTGGCACTTTGCTATATATAAGAGGGTTTTGGGTTGCAGTTTGGGCACTCAGTCTCTAAAAGGTTCGCCATCACTGATCTAGTCCAACCCCCTGCTTAATGCAGGATCAGCCTAGAGCCTCCCTGACAAGTGTTTGTCCAGCCTCTGCTTAAAGACTGCTAGCGAGGGGGAGCTCACCACCTCCCTAGGTAGCTGATTCCACTGTAGAACAACTCTTGCTGTAAAAAAAATTTTTCCTAGTATCCAGCCAGGACCTTTCTGCTCGCAATTGAAAACCCATTATTGCAAGTCCTATCCTCTGCTGCCAACAGGAACAGCTCCCTGCCCGCCTCTAAGTGACAGACAAGTAAAGGGGTGTATGAAAAGTTGAAGGCAGCAGGAAGAGAGGAGGACCCAACCTGAGATGGATTGACACTATAAAGGAAGTCACAGCCCTCAGTCTGCAAGACCTGAGCAAGGCTGTTAACAATAAGATTTTTGGGACATTGATCCATAGGGTCACCACAGGACGGAAGCGACTTAAGGGAACTTAACACACCCACAAATGGGTGTACTCAGAGATACCACTGAGGTAACAAGCGTTAAACCTACTTCCTGCCCCTAGAAACCTCAGCCCAGTAGCATAGCTCAATCTCTTTGTCTGCACAGTCTCACCAGCTTCCTGATCAAATTTTGGGGAAGTGGGATAGGAGGCTGGATACTGGCTTTTGTACATGGAATCATAACAGAATCGGTTTGATCTGATCAGCTTCCATAGTCTGATCTCAGGAATACCCTGGCACATTCTCCACCATTCTTCCCACAGGGACATACATATGGCCAGGAGATCCAAAGCCCTGAATGAAGATCTAAAGTAGTCATTCACCAAAACCAGCTGAAAGAACTACTAAGAACGTGCTTCCTTATAAAACAGTCTTGACAACAAGGGTCCTGGCATGGGCCCTTGTATACCCCCCCCGAGAACGTTAAGATTGGCGGACAAGAATTTACTGGTGGTCCCTGGCCCTAAGAGTGTGCTGCTCTCCTCGACAAGAGCCAGGGCTTTTTCAGCCCTGGCTCCAGCCTGGTGGAATGCTCTGCCTGGTAACACCAGGGCCTTTCGGGATCTGAAAGCGTTCAGCAGGGCCTGTAAGACAGAGCTTTTCCACCAGGCCTACAACTGAGGACAGCCACCGATATAATCTTTACTAGCCTCCCCCCTCCCCTCTAAGTGGGAATAATGTAGACTGAACAGTTGCCATCTGTATGGCACTTACAGTATATTTGGGAACCGGTGCGCCATCATGTTGGGTTTTTTAGTTTTATTGTTTGGTTTCATTAATGTATTGAATGTTATGTTTTCAAATGATGCTACCCACCCTGTGCCGGCTTGCTGCGGAGGGCGGGTTATAAGTCTGAAAACAAACAAACAAAGGGTCACAAATATAATGAAATCTGCCATGCTAAACAAAGTATTGGAAAAGAAAACATGGTGACGGATGGCCACAATACATCCAACCCCCAAAATGCTATTCTGCTTTCTTCCATCTTCTGTAACTGTGTAAGGAACATCCGTCTGTCCATCACATTTTACCCTTCCCTTCCTCCAAATGATTCAAAGTGACACCCATATTTTCCACCCCATTTTACCTCCACAATGATCCTAAGAGGAAAGGTTAGGCTTAAACACAGGATCAAATTCTTCCAGTGACCTTCACAGCGGAACTGGAGTTGAACGTATTTCACCATGGTCTATGCCCAACACTCTGTCTTCTGCAACAGGCGTGGGCAGACTTCAAGCTTACATGAACATTTTTTAAAAAAATTAGAAGCAAACACAAAATCACAGCTCAAAGGCTGGTGCTAGTAACAGAGCAGCAGCTCGGGAGTGGAACCCATTGAAAACACTCTGTTCATTAGGTGAACGGATGCTACGTGTGATTATAAATTCTCCACCACCAAGCTGTACCACCCACACGTTCTAACAGGACAGCCCAGATCAGCCTAACACAACCTACAGTGCATTCCTGGGGGGGTCAAAACTTCTTTGGAGGCGGCGTGACACCTATGCTGGTGTCCATGCCACTTGCGCCATGCAAACTGGCACGGACGCCGGCGTAAGGCCACTTCCTGGTCCAGGGCGGCCGCACAGCCCTCAGACACTGGCACAGCCTCCCACTGGTATTCTCCCAGCACACAGCCCGCGGCAGCATCCCAGGGGGGGGGCGTTCCCGGGGCATTTTGGGGAGCGAAGCTGCAGTTAGGCAGCTTCCTAATCACTTTCGTGCTGGGAAAACCCCCTAACGCAATGGCATTGCTGCACCACCTTTTTCGGTGGCACAGAGTTGCTGTTTTTAATGGGGCCTTTCCCCCCATTTCTGGCTTTATCTCTTTTTTTGCCCTGTGGCGGCTGCGAAACCTCTGTGGAGGTGCCACAGCAGCGCCACTGCAGTGCTGTCCCCGGCCACTCCAGCTTTCAGGAATGTGCTGTAGACAACAAATGTGCCACAAAGCAAGAACTAAAAGTAGATGCAACAGAGGTAGCTCAACCAAGTGAGCCCAGCCAGACCTATGAGGCACAGCATTTAGGGAGTAAGCATTTAGACTGCCTACAGACCATTTACAAATGGCAACAAGACTAGTCCTAAGGAAATCAGTGAACCCACAGCCGAGCCTTCAAACCAGAGAGAATGGATTACTTAAGAAAACTAACTATACCACAGAATACAGGCTGCAAGCCGCTGGTTCTGCAAGGGTTCCACATTTTAATAAAGGCTGTGCTTAACACTGATTGGCTGGCAGCAATAGCCCCTCCTCCTTAGAGTGATTTGCCATGCAGGTTGAGTAACCCTCATCCGGACATCTGATATCCAGACTGACCCGAAAACCAGACTTTTTGAGACGGCATGCAGGCATTACTCACAAGCACATGGCAGCACACCAATTTGCTTTTCAATGGTTCAATGTACGCAAAGGTATTAAAAATATTTTGTTTAAAGTTACGTTCAGGCTATGTGCACAAAGTGTATATAAAACATAAATGAATTTCATGTTCAGACTTGGGCCCCATCCCCAAGATATCCCATTATGTATATGCAAAAATTCCAAAATATTCCAAAATACGGAAAGATTCAAAATTCGGACCACTTCTGGTCCCAAGTAGAAGAAGAAGAGTTGGTTTTTATATACTGACTTTCTCTACCACTTAAGGAAGAATCAAACTGGCTTACAATCCCCTTCTCCTCCTCACAACAGACACCCTGTGAGGTAGGTGGAGCTGAGATAGCTCTAACAGAGCTGTAACTTGCCCAAAGTCACCCATCTGGCTTCATGTGGAGGAGTCGGGAAACAAATCCAGTTCACCAGATTAATGTCTGGTACTCACGTGGAGGAGTGGGGAGTCAAACCCTGTTCTCCAAACGCCACCGCTCTTAACCACTGCACCATGCTGGCTCTCCGGAGAAGCAATATTCAACCTGTGTTGGGTTGGCAGATTATGTACCTGGTTTTTCAACATATATCCCCATTTCCAATTTTTTGAACAAATCCCCAATCACTCATGAAACTCAGTGGGTGATCCTGGGCCGGTCATACTCTCAGTTTAACCTACCACGCAGGGTTGCTGTGGGGATTTGAGAGGGGAGAACTCTGAGCTGCCATAAGCTCCAGGGAGAACAAGCAGGATAAAAACGGATGGCTGGAAGGAGACTTCCATGGCTCAAGTTGGAAACTCTTGCCTGTGAACAAGGCAGGTAACATGCAAGCCAAGGGAATGGGGTTGAAATGAGCGAGCTGACTCTAAATACTGGAAAGATTAAACTTGGCAAAGCTTGCTGGACTAATTTTCCCTTTGGGTTAACATTCTGTAATAAATGCTGTTGTCTGCCAGGATTTCACTCCATGTATTCACTCCACCATCTTCTTTCTTTAGCTTACACACTCCAGGAAATGAAGCACTTTGTACCAAATAAAAAAAGTGTATCATGTCAAACAGCATAAGTAAACTATACCTCCAAGGCCAGCATTACAAAGCAAATACATCACTTCTAAAATTTTCTTCCCAGCAGTTTGCAAGGAAAGTAAAGGTCATACAGCTTCTCCTTCCCTCCAGTAGCAAGACTACAGAAGCACAACAAGCTAACCTTTGAGAAAGCCTTTACGCACCCACAGGTCAAGATCGCTAATAGCAAATTTAGCTTTTGAGGCAAAGGCAGAGACATATCACTCTCCACCAGTCCTCTCTGTCCAATTATACAATAATGAAGAGCACCTCAGAACACATGGGAAGTTTTAAGTATTTCATATGCATGTAATTTTAAGAGGTCTATAAAAAAGAGCCAGCGTGGTGTAATGGTTAAGGTGTCGGACTAGGGACCTGGGAAACTACTCTGTTATGGAGGCTTGCTGGGTGACCAGTCATACTCTCTCAACCTTGACCCTGGCAAGTATTTGGAAGAGAGAACTCCAAGGAATACCGGGGGTCGTGACGCGGAGGCAGGCAATGGCAAATCACCTCCAAAAGCCTGTTGCCTTGAAAACCCCACCATAAGTCATCTGCGACTTGACGGCAAAGAATAAATAAATAAAATTATGCATGGTGTGGACAGAGAGGTTTTCTCCCTCTCCCATAATACTAGAACCCAAGGTCATCCACTGCAGCTGAAGGGTGGGAGATTCAGGACAGACAAAAGGAAGTGCTTCTTCACACAGTGCACAGTCAAATTGTGGAACTCGCTGCCATGGGATATGGTGAGGGCCGCCAACTTTGAAGACTTTAAAAGGACAGAGGATGAATTCATGGAGGTCTGGGCTATCGATGGCTACAAATCATGATGGATATCTACCCTCTCCAATACCAGAGGCAATATACCTCTTTAAATCAGTTACTGGGGAGCACAGGCAGAATACTGCTGCAGTCATCTTGTTTGTGGGCTTCCTAGAGGCACCTGGTCGGCCACTGTGTGACCATGATGCTGGACTAGATGGGCCTATGCTCTGCAGAGCTTCTTGTCCTTTTCCGTCATTAACGGAACAGATTTGTACAAACGTGTTCATGGAGAGCTTGATTTACATGGGTCACAGAATCTGACTATTGCTATCATGGAATTTGGGTTACCATAGCACAGAATTCCAATTTCAAATGCTGCGAACAAATAACTTACCCTATTTTACGTTCATACCAATTTGTGAACAAGGAAATCCATAAGCAGTTCCTCCAATGTACTTTTTTTGACACCTATAAGCACACCAACAACTGACACACATACTAGAATTATCAAACTATTCTGGCCATACCTGTAATACAAAATGTACATGTCCCTATACACAAGGAGGGACCTGTGTGTACAAAACCTTACAGAACTGTAAATCCTCCTACAAATATTTGTTGTATGTCTATATGTTTCTACTGTTTTGTTAAATGTATTGTTCACACTGTGTAATCTGCCTTGAGTCTCAGCGAGAAAAAGGACTATAAATAAATCTTTTTTATACACATTTTAAATGCTATTTTAATATTTTAAATGTTTATTTTTCGATGTTCTCTGCCTTGGGGACCCTGTTTGGGTGGCAAGTTAGAATAGGAATGTTTTAAATAAAAGAAATACTGTGGAAGGGGCCACCAGGGTCATCCAGTCCAAACCCCTGCACAGTGCAGGAAATTCACAACTACCTCACCCACACAGACACCCAGTGACCCCTACCCCATGCACAAAAGATGGGGAAGAAACCCTCCAGGATCCCTGGCCAATCTAGCTTGGAGGAAAATTGCTTCCTGACCTCATGACACTGCCGAGGCCTGATTCATGAAAGTACATTTTAAAAAAATTTCTCTGTATGAACCCAACAAAACCACAATAGCCATTCTGAGTATGAAGAGGTACTATATGCATAATCAACCGCAACTTTTCTCCAAACTGCTTATTCATAGAACAGAATCATAGAATCGGAAGGGACCACCAGGGTCATCTAGTCCAACCCCCCGCACAATGCAGGAATTTCACCACCAACTCCCCCATACACTTGCAGTGACCCCTACTCCATGCCCAGAAGATGGCCAAGATGCCCTCCGCCCCATGAACTGCCTAAGGTCATAGAATCAGCAATGCTGACAGATGGCCATCTAGCCTCTGCTTAAAAACCTCCGGGGAAGGAGAGCTTACCACCTCCTGTGTGGCCACACAGGTTATTTATGCTCATGTGGAACAGGGTATGTATAGCTCGCTGGCATATCACCTGCTTCACTGCTCACAGGTAGTCTCAGATTCCACCCTAGGCTTCTATGCAGTTAAAATGACTTTCAGCACACCAGACTCTGAACGAACAGTCTGCCCTTTATTGCTTTTAAGCAGTCAGCCACAGGACCACACATTCCCTTACCACTGGGAGAGACTTCCTCCTTAACCATGGTTAAGCATCATGCAGGCTGTAGCTAACCAGGATTTACACATAGAGACCCAGACACGAGGTCAGCCATAACAGCTGAGCTGAGAAAAACAACTCATATCCTGAAAAGACTCCACTTGCAGGCTCCAATGGTTCAGACCAATTATCGTACTCAAGACTAAGATTATGGCAATTATCATAATCAAGACTAAGATTACAGTTACTCTCTTCAGGAACTGTTACATAAGGCTCTATCTCCAGACTGATATGTTTCTAGGCACGCTGAGTAGAGGAAGTAGCGTTTGAAAAAGCAGCATTACCACCTGCCGCACACATTCCTTCATGCTTAACTTGATTCAGCTCAGTCCAGCTCCAAGTTCACTCAGCCTCTCCAACTCCAAGTTTACTTGCAACTAGCCCTACATTCTCCATCTCACCAATGAAACTACAGTTACGTTAAGGTAAAGGAGTCCCCTGTGCAAGCACCGGTTCATTACTGCCCCTTGGGGAGACGTCACATCCCGACGTTCACTAGGCAGACTATGTTTACAGGGTGGTTTGCCATTACCTTCCCCAGTCATCTTCCCTTTACCCCCAGCAAGCTGGGTACTCATTTTACCAACCTTGGAAGGATGGAAGGCTGAGTCAACCTTGAGCCGGCTACCTGAAACCGACTTCCATCGGGATCGAACTCAGGTCATGAGCAGAGCTTTTGACAGCAGTACTGCAGCTTGCCACTCTGCACCACGGGGCTCCTACAGTTATGTTAACACTGGATATTTGTTCAGATTCTCAGGTCTGGCCTAAATAAAGGCACTGCAAGCAGGCCTGATGCCAGGGACACAAAATCCTCATGGAATTGATTACAGCATTGACAATGTAGCTGTTATACAAACCCCACCTCTAATGTGACAGCCAGGAATAGCTTCTCCACGTTAGAATGATAAGAGTTGGAAGGGGCCTTACAGGACAATTAGTCCAACCCTCTGCTTAATGCAGGATCAGCCTAGACTAGCATCCCTGACAAGTGCTTGTCCAGCCTCTGCTTAAAGACTGCCAGCGAGGGGGAGCTCACCACCTCCCTAGGTAGCCGATTCCACTGTCAAACAACTCTTATTGTAAAAAACTTTTCCCTAATATCCAGCCAGTACCTTTCCACCTGTAATTTAAACCCATTATTGCGAGTCCTATCCTCTGCTGCCAACAGGAACAGCTCCCTGCCCTCCTCTAAGTGACAGCCCTTCAAATACTTAAAGAGAGCAATCCTGTCGCCCTTCAATCTCCTCTTCTCCAGACTGAACATTCCCAATTCCCTCAGCCTTTCCTCATAGGGCTTGGTCTCCAGGCCCCTGATCATCCTCGTCGCTCTCCTCTGCATCCGCTCCATTTGGTCCACATGCTTTTTGAAGTGAGAACTTCAGAACTGCTCACAGTACTCCAGGTGCAGCCTGACCAATACAGTGTACAGCAGAACTATGACATCTTGCGATTTGGCTATTATGCCTCTGCTGATACACCCCAAGATCACATTAGCTTTTTTCGTCGAGTTAGCTGCTGCACACCAAAAAAAATTACCTTTGAAAAACCAACAGGCTCCAAAGCAGTTGTCATTCATCACCACCTATGTACAAGCTCATGTCTCCACAGTAACTCACCCAGTCCACTACCCCAGAGGTGGCATGGACACCACTTTGCTTATAAGCACACACACCCAGAGGGAAAATCCAACTTTAAATACTTCAACTACCGTGACAGACTTTCAACTGCCTTATACTGAATCAGACATTCAACTGCCTTATATTGAATCAGACAATCAGTCCATTAAGGTCAGTATTGTCTACTCAGACAGGCAGCAGCTCTCCGGGGTTTCAGGGAGAGGTCTTTCACATCACCTACTACCTTGGCCTTTTTAAGTAGAGATGGCAGGGATTGAACCTGAGGCCTTCCTCTTGCCAAATAGATGCTCTAAGGCTGAGCCAGGCTGGTCTTCCCCCCAAAACTGAACGCATGGATCTTCCTTATTTTGAATCAGACCTTTGGGGTCCATCAAGCTCAGCATTGTCTACTCAGACTGGCAGCAGCTCTCCAGGGTCTCAGGCAGAGGTCTTTCACATCACCTACTGCCTGGTCCTTTTAACTGGAGATGCCAGGGGATCAAACCTGGGAACTTCCGTACGCAAAACAAACGACAGCAAGGGTACAGACTCACAAAGAGTGAACAAAGACTACTCTCTTACCACCCTTTACTCAGTGGGACCTACTTCTGAGTAAGCATATCCTAAATTGGTCTGTCTGGTGCATCAGGGTGTAAAACACTATGCAAGCTGCATACAATTGGAGGGGACTTATGTTCACCCCTCTCCAATCCCTGTTTCGGCTACAACAAGAGAAACAGCACATAGCAGCGATTAGAATGTCTGATTAGAATCTGGGAGACCTGGGTTCAAATCTCCATGAAGCTCACTGGGTGACTACAGTCCAGTCACTCCTTCTGACCTACCTCATAGGGTTGTTGTGAGGGTGCAACAGAAAAGGCAGAACTACAGCTATCATCACCCTGAGCTCCTCAGAGAAAGGGCAAGATAAAAATGTGCTTATTTATTTATTTCCAGCATCAATTTATTTACAGCATTATGTATTTATTTACAGCATTTCCCCCAGAACTGGAATCATCACTGGTTGCAAACACAATTAAAAATGCAAGTAAAAAATCCATAAGAATGCACTGATCCACCTACTATCAGATGCAGATTTATGAGGGAGAGAGAAAAACTGTTTTACAATAAGGCCATTTATGCATGGGAGGTTTTGCCTTGGATTTGCCGCTCACTAGATGCACATTTTCCCCATCCAAATTCTGAAAGCTCTGCATTGGGGTTTAATTTTGAGTTTTGAGAATTCAGATGGGGAAAATGTGCATCTAGAGAGCGGCAAATCCAAGGCAGACATGTGAACACATGAAGCGGCCTTATATTGAATCAGACCCTCGGTCCATCAAAGTCAGCATTGTCTGATCAGACAGGCAGCGGCTCTCCAGGGTCTCAGGCAGGGGTCTTTCACATCACCTGCTTGCCTCGTCCCAGTTTAACTGGAGATGCCGGGGATTGAACCTGGGACCTTCTGCACTCCAGGCGGATGCTCTTCCACTGAGCCACGGCCCCTCTCCATGGCTCTCCAGGGTCTCAGGCAGGGGTCTTTCAGGCAGGGGTCTTTCACATCACCTACCTGCCTGGTCTCTTTAACTGGAGATTCTGGGGATTGAACCTGGGACCTTCTGCATGCCAAGCAGAGGCTCTGCCACTGAGCCACAGCCCCTCCCCATAAATATGTGTCATTTAGCCCTGAGAAGCTTTGTTCTAGTTGCCAGTTGCAGAAGGCACTAGTCCACTGCACATGAACACATGAAGCTGCCTTCTACTGAATCAGACCCTCGGTCCATCAAAGTCAGTATTGTCTACTCAGACCAGCAGCAGCTCTCCAGGGTCTCAGGCAGAGGTCTTTCACATCACCTACCTTCCTGGTCCCTTTAACTGGAGATTCTGGGGATTGAACCTGGGACCTTCCGCATGCCAAGCAGAGGCTCTTCCACTGAGGCACAGCCCCTCCCAATGCAAAACCTCCCATGCATAAATGGCCTCCCATGCATAAATCATACCTTAAAAAAAAAAAAATGAGGATGAACTTTCTATTTAAAAACGGTTGAGGAAAAATAACTCAAAATATGCCACTGGGGTGAGTTCACGACAGGTCGAGTATGGGAGTGCCTCCCCTCCCCTTAACCCCATAGACGCCAAGACACCCCCCCCCACCCCATCGTCATGGTGACCACTGACCCCTCCTCCCCACCTCTCTCTACCCAATCATGCTCCTTCCCAAATCCCTCCACGATTCCGTTAATGGAAACCCCCCCCCCAAGCAGGGAAAGACCCTCACAGCAGCCCCCCACATAGAACCCAGGAGGGCAACGACCACTCACCCGCCTTCAGCTCCCCCCCCCTTGAGGTGACAGGAAGGGGGCGACACACCTTCTTCTTCCTCCTCCTCCTCTTCCTCAGCACCCCCCACCTTTCACTAGACGCGCGCGCCGCCGCCTCTTCCTCAGGAATTGGGGGGGGGGGGCCGCCGCTCTCTCTTGCGCACGCGCACTGGCTCCCCGCTCGCGCCCGACTCTTCCCCGCTTAGAGATTCAGGCAAACCGCCTCCATCTTTCCACGTCGTCACAACGTTCCATGCTGCATCATAGTACCAGAGGGGTGTGGTTTGGAGCTGCGGGGGGGGGCAGGAGACGTCACGCACCGCGCCTCGGCTGTGCCACGCCCCCTTGTAACAGACCGGGCGGAGGTGGCTCGGCGCGATCCCGAAGAGCATGCTGGGAAATGTAGTCTTGGAAGGATATTGATTTAATAAAGTGGGATAGGATAAGGACAGGTTAATAAAAATATTATTGGGATTAGCTCTGTTAGCAAAAGTTTATACAATTTATTTTTAGATGGAAGAGGGAGAGGGGGACGTCATTTTATTGTTAAATTAGTAATATTACTTGTTTTTTTTTTATCACTACTATTATTTTTACTATTGGATATTGTTTCCAGGCTGATATGTTAAATGAAAAACAATTAAAAAAATTTTTTTTTAAAGGAAGGATATGAGGGTTAGTTTGGGGTTCAGCCCGTGATGCCCACCTGGTAGGGTTGCCAGCTCCACTTTGGGAAATACCTGGTTATTTTGGGGCGGAGCTTGAGGAGGGCGGGGTTTGGAGGGGGAGGGACTTCAATGCCATAAAGTCCAATTGCCAAGGCGGCTCTTTTTTCCAGGGGAACTGATCTATATCAGCTGGAGATCAGGTGTAATATCAGGAGATCCCCTGCAACCACCTGGAGGTTGGCAACCCTACCACCCGAGGACGGCATATGTATTTGCAAAGCAAGTGATGAGCAGAAGTGGTTTGCCATTGCCTGCCTCTGCCTAGCAACTTTCTTGGTGGTCTCCCATTTGGGTTGCCAACCTCCAGGTGGTATGGAAATCAAACTACAAACTAGTGCCTGAAGTAGGAAGTTAGCAAAAAGAACGGCACTTATGGGATTGCCAGAACTGAAAAAGCCTGTGCGAAATAGGACTTAATACCGGAAACCTATCTTATTCTTGGCCTTCTTGGACCTTACCATTCCTATGCTGTTATAACAGGGACATTGTTCCTACGTTTTGTTCTTGCAGTCATGTTTCTATATCACATTGATATTTATGGTTAAAGCTTTGAGTAGTTCTCTGCATTATTTGCCATAAGCGCCGTTCTTTTTGCTAACCTCCAGGTGGTGGCTGGAGATCTGCTGTTACAACTGATCTCCAGCCTATAGAGATCAGTTGCCCTGGAGGAAATGGCAGCTTTGGCAATTGGACTCTATGGCATTGAAGTCCCTCCCCAAGCCCCACCCACCTCAAGCTCCATCCCCAAAATCTCCAGGTATTTCCCAACCCGGAGCTGGCAACCCTAACTCCCATCCAAGCACTAACCAGGACCAACCCTGCTTAGCTTCCAAGATCTGATGAGATCGGATTAGCCTGCAGTATTTCCTTCTTGTTCGAACTTGATTGCATTCAGCTTTCTTAAGATAGCCGCCACTTTTAGAGACCTGGAAAACAACAACCACCCTGCTTGCGTTTGTATGTTTTCATTAGATTGTTAAATATTTTATGTGTATTTTCAAACGCTTTTAACGTTTTAAATATTTTAAAGCTGTTGTTCACAGCCTTGGAGACCCTATTTGGGTGCCAAGGCAGTATCTAAATATTTTAACCATCGGTAGCCATGTTAGTCTGTCTGTAGCAGTAGAAAAGAGCAAGAGTCCAGTAGCACCTTAACGACTAACAAAATTTCTGGCAGGGTGTGAGCTTTAAATATTTTAAATAAATAAGTATGGTAAATAATAAGTCTCTGAATCCCAGAGCCAGGAGGCAAGATCAGGGGGAGGTCTTGGCCTCTGTTCTTGGACCTCCAGGGTAACTAGTTAGCTGCTGTGTGTGAGTAGGGATACTGGACTAGATGGACCATTGGGGAGGGGCTGTGGCTCAGTGGTAGAAGGTCCCAGGTTCAATCCCTGGCATCTCCAGATAAAGGGACTAGGCAAGTAGGTGATGTGAAAGACTTCTGCCTGGTACCCTGGAGAGCCGTTGCCGGTCTGAGTAGACAATACTGACTTTGATGGAGCAAGGGTCTGGTTCAGTAGAAGGCGTCTTCATGCACGATACAGTAGGGCTCTTCTTATGTTTTAAAGAGATTTCTGTATTCACCCTTTCCAAACCATAAATACACGGAACCTTGAAAACTGGTCTGGCTTTAATATTCATGGGATCTGTTTTATTCCTCATTTATCTAAATCACACTTGAATTAAGATAGGTCATGAGCTTCAACATCCTTAATAATTATGCATTTTTCATTCAGCATCTCAAACATTTTCTCACATTCCCATTAACTGAAAAGGCTGCATTAAGGGAAAATGAAATTAGATCAGGACATTAATCATCCTCTCTTTTAATAAGATAATAAGAACAAGCTCAGGGTAGACACAGCCCTTCTAATGAGTAAAATGCCTGAATGATAATCATGTTCAAACATATGTAGAAAAGGCAAACACAGGCAATTGCAATTTGTCACGTATTTTATGGGGCTGCCAAATTGTGGCACAAATTATGATCTTCAATTGAGCCTAGCCTGTTTTCCATTTGGGCCAGAGGGAAATTAATTACAACAGACATTTCCAATATTATTCCTTGCCTCAATCTTATTTTTAAAAAATCAGGCTGCAATAGTTACAGTTCATTGTTCTGAACCTAGGGTTAAAATATCACTCATGGAAGTTGAATTCTTCTTAACATTGGCTGGAAAACTTATTCACATTTAGGGTTACCAGCTCCATACCTGGAGATTTTGGGGGTGGAGCCTGAGGAGGGTGGGGCTTGGAGAGGGGAGGGACTTTAATGCAATAGAGTCCAATTGCCAAAGTGCCAATTTTTTCCAAGCGAACTGATCTCTATTGGGGAGCGCAACCTACCGCTTAGTCCGGGCATTATGGATTAATTTAGGCGCCATTTAGGGTTTTTAAGGCTTTTAATTGGGGTTTTATTGTTTAATTTTTAGAATTATTATTAATTTTGTTGTTAATTCTTTTATATATTTTAAATGATGTTACCTGTCCTGAGCCTGTCCTTGGCCGGAGAGGGCGGGTTATAAACCGAATAAATAAATAAAACTGAAAACCACAGATTCTTATTGATGAGTAAAGGAACATTTACATATACTGGTTCTAAGCAAATGTACTCATGAGACTACTTTTAAAATGCTGGATTTTTATGCTGTTTGTACGCTTTGGTTGTCAAATGATGGGTTTTTAATAATTCATTTTATGTTACTTTGCAAGCCAGCTCAAGTAATTTCTCTGGAGAAGCAGCATAGAAATTTTCTAAATTATTACTCATAAGTAAAATTTTAAAACGGCCTTTAGTTAATGTGAGCTGGAAAACTTCCCAGTGCTTTGTTTTTTGTTTGTTTTTTCACATGGAAAAATGTTCTGTTTCTTGAGATGTTTTCATAAATTCAAGAAGAAATGAATGGCCGTGATAGTCGACATTGGACGAGCTTGGCCGTTTCAAAGTTGTAACTAATATTTTTCAGGCAATTGTCCCTAGGAATTGCGTGAGAAAGTAAATGCATGATTTATTGATTTCTAAACCAGCATGAATTATAAAATTACATATGTAATAATCCAAATAAAATTGTTTCGTATTCACCTGATTGCCTGTGCAGGTCAAATTAAAACCACAGCTGAAGCGGGCATGTTCATGGAGGAGGAGGCTGCCCATGGCTACTAGTAAAAATGGATGCTAGCCATGATGCAGACCTATTCGCTCCATGATCAGAGGAGTGTGCTTATTATATCAGGTGCTGTGGAACACAGGCAGGACGGTGCTGCCAGTCATCTTGTTTTTGGGCTTCCTGGAGGCACCTGATTGGCCACTGTGTCAGACCGCTGGACTTGATGGGCCTTGGTCTGATCCACATGAACACATGAAGCTGCCTTATACTGAATCAGACCCTTAGTCCATCAAAGTCAGTACTGTCTACTCAGACTGGCAACGGCTCTCCAGGGTCTCAGGCAGGGGTCTTTCCTATCACTTACTTGCCTAGTCCTTTTAACTGGAGATGCTGGGGATTGAACCTGGGACCTTCTGCATGCACCCAGCATGGCCTTTCTTGTGTTCTTATGTTCTTAATTCTTATTTATGTGGCTCCTCACACATTGGCGAAGGGGTAGAAAAGAGCAAGAGTCCAGTAGCACCTTAACGACTAACAAAATTTCTGGCAGGGTATGAGCTTTCGTGAGTCACAGCTCACTTCTTCAGATCTAGTTAGAATGAAAGGGATATGTTAATCACTGATCTGATGTGGAACTAACAAGAAATGCAAGTAATCAGTTGCTGGCCTGCCAACTCTAGGTGGAGGAATTCCCAGAGATCTGGGGACAGTGCCTGGGGAAAGTAGTTTGGTGGGTGGAAGCGCTCAGCAGAGATGTAATGCCACAGAGTCTGCCCTCTGAAGCTACCATTTCCTTCCAGAAAGCTGATCTCTGTAGTGTACAGATGATCTGTAATTCCAGAACTCGCGGCCACCTCTGGAGGTTGGCAACCCTAAGCCCCAATGACCTTCATGGGCGAGAGTCAATTTTGTTGGAAGTACATGAGCAGACAACCATGCTTATGCCATATCACACCCAGTTCTTGGAGCGCACTAAAATTAACATGTCAGCTGTTCTCAGCGCTTTCGATCTAAATTTAAGGGAGGAAATATAAAAGTAGTTCATGCTATACTTTGAATTTTTGCAGGGATTATTCCAGTAAACATTTACGTATCAAGCTTGGAATGTTTGAACATAATATTTAAACTACACTTGATTCCCCCACCCACCCACCCTTAATCAAATCTTTCAGTTCCCAGTATTGGTTGCTATTATGACATTCAATTAGCATGAGATACGTTTCAACTGTGCTTACTAAGTGAAAATCAAAACAAACATGCTAAATTAGATCAAATCTTATTCTGTTTGGGGTTTTGTTTTTTGCCGTCAAGCTGACTTATGGCGACCCCATAGGGTTTCCAAGGCAAGAGACGTTCAGAGGTGGTTGGTCATTGGCTGCCTCCGTGTCACGACCCTGGTATTCCTTGCAGGTCTCCCATTGGTATTGACCTTTAAAGGCCTAAACCAGGGGTGTTGAACTCATCTGTTATGAGGAGGGGATATGACATGTCACTTGGCAGGGGCCGAGCCATGCCTCACTAGCCCAGATTGAGAGCAGAGGGGTGGCTGCCTCTGCTGGCTCGCAGGCCGGATAAGAGCTCTCAAGGGGCTGGATCAGGCCTGCGGGCCTTATGTTTGACACTCCAGGCCTCAACGGTCTGGGACCATCGTATCTTCGGGACCGCCTCTCCCGTTATGTCCCCCAAAGAACACTGTGCTCTGCAAATAACCATCTCCTGGTAGTCCCTGGCCCAAATTTTATCTGGCTGTTCTCAACCAGGGCCTGGTGGAACTCTCGGTCAGGTGAGAGCAGAGCCCTGTGGGACCTAGAACAGATGACACTTTCATTAGACGGAGGTCATTTGGCTTCTATTCGCAGGACTCCGGAAGATTAAAAAACGTACAGGTGCACTCCCATATAAATCAAATATACTTTATAAACCAGCTTGCTATTGTACAAGCTAGACAGATAAGACGGAGTCCCCCCCCCCACACACACACACACAGCTGTTGCACTGGTCTTAACACTCCAGCTAAAGCATCTTGCCCACAAAGGTCTACCACAAAGCAACCGAGATGCTTTTCCCCCTGTTTCCTGTGGTATCAGGGCTGCCTTCTAAATGGACCCAACCCACTCATACATATTTTGGTTCGTGACATTGGCAAGATCATCAGGTGCCTGCCAAACCACCCTGGGCAGAACTGTACAGGAGTGGATTTACCACCTATTAATATATTATTAAGCTCTGACTATTTACAGGCCTGCTCTGTTTGACTACAGTGCATGGGACAAGTGTAGGAGAAGCAGAGTTTCTGGTAGGGTTGCCAAGCTGTGCCTGGCAACCAATAGGATGTTGGGGGGGGGGTTGACATAGGCGGTGCTGGCGTCATGTGCACCATGACATCACTTCCGAGGGGGGGGGAGAGGAATTCAAGTGGCGTTACAGTGCTCTAGGAATTGCCAGAAACGGTATGGTAAAACCATTGAGTTTCTGGTGATTCCGACAGCAACGTGACATCACTTCCAGGTTTCCCCTGGAAGTGACATCATCTCACACCGACATTTGATTGTTTTTTTCTCTTGCCGTGGCCCAGAGGGAAACCTGGCAACCCTCGTTTCAGGGGAGTCTGTGACACAAATACATGGCAAGCCTGACAAAACACAGCAGTTAATAAAGCCTTGACCCTAAAACCTCTACCACTACCCACTGTACTGCACTGGAGAAAATTCCAGCGAGGGGAATGTCAAGAGAAACAGAGCAATAGATTAGAACTATTTCCCCCAGCTATCTAGACAGAATTTTGCTAAGTCTCCCAAAGGGTGTGGGTGTTGAGAGTGTGTCTAAGTTTCCATTCTGGGAAAAGTGCAACAACGTTTTTCCAGGTTCATTCCCTGCAGCAGCCACGGCGCACGTTCCTTTAATCCATCTTTTTGT
Organism: Euleptes europaea; assembly: GCF_029931775.1. Lineage (NCBI taxonomy): Eukaryota > Metazoa > Chordata > Lepidosauria > Squamata > Sphaerodactylidae > Euleptes > Euleptes europaea. The sequence goes on along the minus strand of NC_079315.1, from coordinate 113,208,974 downwards.
CGGACGTCTCGGTAGGCTCATTTCCGGCGTATCCGTTGGCAACCCCATTGCCTTTGGTCTAAAACATAGGAAGAAGACGACAAGGAAGAGAAAGAAAAAAAAGATATGAAACACCAGGGGAGAATGACATCTTCATATCTCCGCATTCTCCCCCTAGGGGAAGAAAAGACATGACTAAGGATTTTTTGGAAGGCTTAGAGAGGTTCATAGAAAATTTAACAATGCAACATACAGAAGCCTCACTTATTATGCGGGGGGACTTTAATGCGAGAATGGGCTGCGATGATCAAGTATTATATGCCAGCTACTATTTGTGTGATCCGAGTCTGGAGAGCTCAAATGGCTTGCCTAACAGATTGTTTAAAGACACTAAGCACAACCTTGCAGGACTTCATCTAGCACAGGCTGCACTCAAGTTGGATCTAGCTATTTTAAACGGTAGGATTATCACCGATTGCCCTGCAGAGTTTACCTTCTGGGCAGGAAACAAAAGAAGCACCATTGATTATAATAATGATCTCAAAACATTTACTGCAAAACCTGCGTGCTTTTGAGGTCTCTCCCTTTTTTGACAATGATCGCTTTCCGTTGGTCCTCCACCTTTCAGTATTAACCAACCAGCTTTGTCTAAAACAATGTTACGTTGGCATGGCCCTGGATGATTCTTCTGCATGTTAAATGGACTCTTAACTCTATTAAGAATATAATTTAATTTAGTTCAGATGAATTTATCTCTCATATTCCTGCATCGGAGAGTCAGATAACACCGTGATTTTGGAATGCCAATCCCCTTGTGCCATGGGGCTGCTACTGGTACTGACAGAGCATCTGCTGGGCCCTCAGATTCACAACCACAGAGACCTTTTGGCTCCATCACAGATCTGAACAAACAAAATGCTAGAGCAAAAAGAGACATCCTACAAGTGATAAATGAGTCGGTATTGTTAAGCTGCAGTACTGCAGTCAAAAGCTCTGCTCACGATCTGAGTTCGATCCCAACGGAAGTTGGTTTCAGGTAGCCAGCTCAAGGTCGACTCAGCCTTCCATCCTTCCGAGGTCGGTGAAATGAGTACCCAGCTTGCTGGGGGTAAAGGGGAGATGACTGGGGAAGGCACTGGCAAACCACCCAGTAAACAAAAGTCTGCCTAGGAAACGTCGGGATGTGACGTCACCCCATGGGTCAGGAATGACCCGGTGCTTGCACAGGGGACCTTTACCTTTACCTGACAATAAAAATACTAATTTATTGGAATCAGGTAACAAGTTTAACCCAGTTAATATTGTACAAAGGAATTTTTCTCTAGGTATTGCATAAAGAGGACAAGCTAGGATATAACAGGATAAATCCTCCATAGGAGACCCACAAATGCAAATATACTGTGCTATTGGTACTTTATTATATCATCCATCAAATATTGGAGTTTTCATTGTTTGAAAGGGTAGAGATGGGAAAGCCATTCTGAGCTTTTGGACTGAGATATTAACTAGATATTTGGTTCTGAGTCTTTTTAAGTTAATTTACACCATCGTTGCAATTCCCTTATCCCATGATTTGTGTCTGACCCTCCTGCCAACGCTGCAAGCCTTCCAGAGACAGTTGAACATGTTTTTATTTTAAAGTAATTGTGGACACATGAAGCCACCTTATACTGAATCAGAAGGTCAGTCTTGTCTACTCAGACTGACAGCAGCTCTCCAGGGTCTCAGGCAGGGGTCTTTCACATCACCTACTTGCCTAGTCCTTGTAACTGGAGATGCCGGGGATTGAACCTGAGGCCTTCTGCATGCCAGGCAGATGCTCTGCTGGCAAGCCACGGCCCCTGGATTTCTTAAGTGCTTTTTAATCGCTTGCCTTCATGATTCTACAGCTGTACTTAAGTTGACCATAGCGTAAGCTGCCTGGTGCACCTCTCAAACTTGAAAGGCGGCTTAGAAGTTTACTTATCAGCTTCTCTGATCATCATGCCAGAGTGCCAGTGTGTTAATTTTTTAAATAAAATATTTGTAATTTTTATTTATGTTGTTAACTACCACAAGCCCTGATTGCTGGGAAAGGAGCAGGATAGAAATCGAATGAAATAAATCGGTCAAATGTAGCCCAGAACCATGTCCGCACCAAGTCTGTCCAACCTGAACAAGGGGGCACCCAGCAGTCCCAAACCTCTTCCAGCTAGGCTACATCACAAGCAACAGAGATTGGGCAATCTATATGAGCTCCCGGAGGCCCTGCCGCAGGGAAGCAAGGAAAACAATGCCAGCAAGCCAAAATGCTCTCAGGTAGATTTTCAAGGCACTAAACGTACCGAAACCCTCTTAGACAGAAGGAGGAGGAGAAGAAGAAGAAGAAGAAGAGTTGGTTTTTATAAGCCGACTTTCTCTACCACTTAAGGGGGACTCAAACCGACTTACAATCACCTTCCCCTCCCCACAACAGACACCCTGTGAGGTAGGTGGGGCTGAGAGAGCTGTGACTAGCCCAAGGTCACCCAGCTGGCTTCATGTGGAGGAATGGGGAAACCAGTCCACCAGATTAGCGTCCGCTGCTCACGTGGAGGAGTGGGGAATCAAACCTGGTTCTCCAGATCAGAGTCCACCGCTCCAAACCACTGCTCTTAACCACTACACCATGCTGAAGGAGAAAGGGGGAGATGTATGTTCACTCTTTTAGCACAGATCTGCTTTCTCACATATCACAATTGTCTCAGAAGATGAAATGCCCTGCATATTCACTGGCAAGTGCATGCCACTGGTTTCAAGGTGACACCTCTATGCACGAGCGGCAGAATTGCAGCTTTAGAGAAAAGGGCTACTTTCAGTAGGCCGTTATCGAGACAATAAAGTCAGACAATAAAGCCCTAACACATATTTCCACGTCAGCTTTAGAATGAAGTTTGTTTTCTCTTCCCTTGATGGTTCTGGAACAGATAATATGACCCCTGGGACCGCACAGATACGGCTGCAGAGAAAGGGAAAGCAGATAGCACCTCTTGGCAGAACAGATCGGGTGAATGTTTGAGAAAAATGAGGGTATTTAATGTCCTAGAAACTTTTTTTTTCTGACTAGCTGAGCAACCTGATTGTCTGAAAGGAAATTGTGTACAGAGAGGGAGAGAGACGGAGAGAGGGGAAGAAGAAAAAAGGAGAAAAAGTAGAAGGAGAAAAAGAAGAGTTGGTTTTTATATGCTGATTTTCTCTATTACTTAAGGGAGAATCAAACTGGCCTACAATCACCTTCCCCTCCCCACAATAGTCACCCTGTGAGGTAGGTGGGGCTGAGACAGTTCTGAGAAAACTGTGACTAGCCCAAGGTCACCCAGCTGGCTTCATGTGCAGGAGTGGGGAAACAATTCCACTTCACCAATTAGCCTCCACTGCTCATGTGGAGGAGTGGGGGATCAAGCCCGGTTCTCCAGATCAGAGTCCATCGCTCCAAACCACCGCTCCTAACCACTACATCACGTTGGCTCTTACTTTAGAAAGTTCAACCTCATCCGTGGAACACTCATGTGCGGCCGCTGGCTCAGGTCCGTCTCCAAAGCTGCCCTTCTGGTCTTCCTTTACTGTTCCCGTCACGGCTTTCTTGGGCCACAGGCGCTTGATGAAAGGCGAGATGATGGGGTAGAGATAGGGCTCCAGGAACCTTTTATAGACCCACAGCAGGACAGGGATGACGATGCAGGGAATGCAAACCATGGCGGCTCCTCCTTCCAGGTGCTAGGCCACTAAGAAAAGCGACACAGTCAGTAAAAGCTTGCGTCGTCGTACTGATGCATATCCCAGTGAGACATTAAGGCTGCAGCCCTATGAGCTCACAGGGACACGCTTCCAAGCCAGCAGACGCAGCTGTGCGCTGCACAGATCCTAAGCTTTGGCTGGGGGCAGTTCCTCCATCCCAAGGGGCCTTCCTCCAACTTAAGTGGCTTTTCTGTCAGAGGAAAAGCCACATGTGCTAGAGCTGGGGGCCCCAAACACCACAATGCCCACTTCTCCTGGCACCCACCAAGTGCTTTCAGAAAGTGGGACCTGGTGGGGTTTTTGCCCAGTAGAGATTCTGATTGGCTGTGCAGATTAAAAGGCATCCCCCATTAAACAGAACTTCTGCCTGAAGCCCTGAAGGGTTACTATTAAGAGTTACACAGAACCTCATGTCCTGGCATTCTGCAGTTGGCCTTGCCTCTTTCGGCAGCTATTCTGTGGTTGGCTCCATTTCCCGTGGCAGCCGTTTTGTGGTCATGCCCACCACCCTGTGTCAGAATTCCAAAGCTGCCTGAAGGATGAAAAAAGTTGGGGACCCCTGAGCTTGAGAAAGCCTCCTTCCGCTGGACAAAGGCTTCAAACTTTGCTAGGGAGATGGAGTACACACACCAGCAAGCCTGCACATATTTTATCCTTGCCTGTGTTCTATTCACTTGTTAGTGAACAGAACAATAGATAAAAAGCAGGAAAACAACACAGCCTTGTTTTTCACAAAAGATGGACTGGGGAACACGCACAAATCTGTCCACCACAATTTGATACTGCCCCTGCTAACGCAACTCAAAACCGACCCCTCAAATGCAAATTAAGTGTCTTTTGCACTACATAACTGGATGGGAAGAAGGCTTGCAACCCGATTTGAAAAATGTTTCTTTGGCCGCAAGTTTCAGCGGCGCGTACTTAGTGGGTTAGGAGTGCACAAGTTTCAAGCCTGACTGCTAAAAGGAGTCACTGGGAAAAGTTCATAAACTTCCATTTTTTGAAAGGCATCGAGAAGGCCTGATGCGCCCACACCATCTGTACATAAGCACACCCACTAAATTATGCTGGTCAGTGTTATTAAGCCAAATCATCTACTGATGTGAGCACTACAGAACTCGGCTTAAGCATCGATGTTTTATCTCTTTAGAGGAGCAATCCCCAGTGTGGTACCTGTTTGCTTCTTAAATCTTGGGGATAAAATCCAGAGGGTCTTCAATGGAACAAGGGGGGGGGGAAACGAACAGCTTTTTGGTCACTCCCCACCAGCTGATTAACTAACAAAGCACTGTAACTCATCCTGGGGAGTTACACAACAGATGTGCACCCTTGGCTTGGCCACAAACCTTTTCAGATCTCTGAGCTCAGCAGTCCCTCCCTGGGGCAGCGCAGGTTGGAAATCTTCCTTTGGAAATGGAAACAAAGCAGCAGCCCTTCCCCAAAACACAGAGCCAAAACCAGCTTCCCTCCAGCTCCCTGAAGCAAGAGCCACATTACTTTTGCATCTGGAGCACAATGTCGGATGCATCGTAAGACGAAGCTTGGCTTGGAACCTCCCAACGTTCCATCATTTTGTGATGACACCTGCAACAGCCTCTCAGAATTCCAAGAGTACCCTCAGTCTCAGAAGATCGGTCATCTAGTCCAAACCCCTGCACAATGCAGGAAATTCACAACTGCCTCCCCCCCCACGCCCCCAGTGACCCCTACTCCATGCCCAGAAGATGGCCAAGATGCCCGCCCTCTCATCATCTGCTTAAGGTCACAGAATCAGAATTGCTGACAGATGGCCATCTAGCCTCTGCTTAAAAACTTCCAGAGAAGGAGAGCTTACCACCTCCCAAGGAAGCCTGTTCCACTGAGGAACCACTCTGTTCCTAATGTCTACACAGAAACTCTTTTGATTTAATTTCAACCCATTGGTTCTGGTCCAACCTTCCGGGGCAACAGAAAACAATTCGGCACCATCCTCTATATGACACCCCTTCAAGTACTTGAAGATGGTTATTATCTTTGGTTTTAGAGACTCCCAGTGTTCTATCAGGAAGCTTGGATTAACGTTTAGTAGGCATATTATTTCCAGGAATATATTTCAAACAACATGGCTATGAAACCAATTTTGAGGTGGCAAATTCCACTGGACAAATACATGGGGAAGGGGTTCCATGGAAGCAACAGAGAAGGCAATATGTTAGACTTTCAAGTTACTTCCACTAGCTACCAACACCAGAACATAAAACCAAAATCCTCAGTAACGTGCTGATATCACAAGAATTATTCTGTCACAGACAATGTTTTCTTCCAGTTCTTCAGTCTCAGGCCTGCTACATGATGTTGCTTTAGTAGGAATCTTTGCGGTTAGACTCTTTTGTAATCTGCTTGATGATTGACTGCATAAGCTTTGTTTTACTAGGAATCTTTGCTGTTAGACTCAGTGTGGTGTAGTGGTTGAGAGAGGTGGACTCTAATCTGGAGAACAGGGTTTGGTTCCCCACTTCTCCACATGAGCAATGGACTCTAATCTGGAGAACCAGGTTGGTTTCCCCACTCCTACATGAGAAGCCAGCTGGGCGACCTTGGGCTAGTCACAGTCCTCTCCGAACTCTCTCAGCCCCACCAACCTCACAAGGTGTCTGTTGTGGGGAGAGGAAGGAAAGGCAATTGTAAGTCAGTTTGAGATTCCTTAAAAGGTAGAGAAAATCGGGGTATAAAAGCCAACTCTTTTTATCATATTCTGTAATTTGCTTACTGACTGAACAGCCTTATACTTGTAATCTTCCTTGCACCCCAGTGAGAAAGGCAAACTATAAATGAAATCAGTGAACTATAAAGCATGAAACAACTAAGAGCCCTGTGTCACCTTGAAGACTAACACATTTATTGTAGCATAACCTTTTGCAAGACTCAGACCGCTTCCTCAGGTTGCAGATGGATTTATAGCGAAGTTACAGACAGCAGAAGGAAGCAAGAGAGAGAGTACAAGAGGTCAGGAGGATCCGTTTCTCTGTGCAAGGTATGGGATATTACATTGCTAAGCCCAGATGGTAACAAGATCCAGTGAGAAATCTAAGCGATCCACCAAAAGGGATGCAGATCACTCCCAACTGCTGATGAAACAGAATAAATCGGAAGGGTGTATATAAATTCTTAACAATTACTAAAGATGAGCAATGAAGCAGACTTAACAAGGATCTCTTTCTGGAATTTAAAATTTTTAGATAAAAAGCTTTCATATGCACAGATTTGGAGTAAAGTTACTACAAAGGGCTGCCAACTCCAGGTTGGGAAATTCCTGGAGATTTAAGGGGGTGGAGCCTGGGAAAGGGGGGTTTGGGGAGGGACTTCAATGGAGTATAGTGCTATATTGTCCCCCCTCCAGAGCAGCCATTTTCTCCAGCAGAACCAATCTCTGTCATCTGTAGGGTTGCCAGGTCCCTCTTTGCCACTGGTGGGAGGTTTTGGGGGCGGAACCTGAGGAGGGCGGGGTATGGGGAGGGACTTCAATGCCATAGAGTCCAAGTGCCATGGCAGCCATTTTCTCCAAGTGAACTGATCTCTGTCGGCTGGAGATCAACTGTAATAGCAGGAGATCTCCAGCTAGAACCTGGAGGTTGGCAACCCTAGTCATCTAGCTATCCACTGTACTCCCAGGAGCTTCACCTGGAGGTTGGCAACCCCATGCCAAACCTCCATTATCAGGCTACCATGCCATAAATGAGGAAAATTGTCCCCATCTGATTAATTACTTTGAATAGTCGAATAATTTCAGTTAGAAACATGTAAGTTACCATAAGGAATGTGTGTGTGTGTGTGTTAAGTGCCGTCAAGTCGCTTCCGACTCATGGCGACCCTATGAATGAAAGTCCTCCAAAATGTCCTATCTTTGACAGCCCTGCTCTGATCCTGCAAATTGAAGGCTGTGGCTTCCTTTATTGAGTCAATCCATCTCTTGTTGGGTCTTCCTCTTTTCCTACTGCCCTCAACTTTTCCTAGCATGACTGTCTTTTCCAGTGACTCTTGTCATCTCATGACGGGACCAAAATACGACAGCCTCAGTTTAGCCATTTTAGCTTCTAGGGTCAGTTCAGGCTTGATTTGCTCTAGGACCCACTGATTTGTTGTTTTTTTTGGGCAGTCCAGGGGATCCGTAACCCTCTCCTCCAACACCACATTTCAAAGGAATCTATTTTCTACCATAAGGAATAGCTACTTGAAAAGAAAAAAAAAACGCTCCCCTACCTAGGTCCAAAAATTAAACAGAGTTAATATAAAATTTTATATATAGATAGATAGAGATAGAGAGATAGAGAGATAGAGAGATAGAGAGATAGAGAGATAGAGAGATAGATAGATAGATAGATAGATATAGATATAATTTTATATTATATAAAATTGGCATTTATATTATAAAATTGGCTTTTACAAGGTACCCTCTGAGAACCGTGGCCAGTTTAATTATTTAAAACGAAAGGGTGCATAGAAAGGGAGAGGACCGTCCATGCCTGCCCACCTTCACCTGCGGCCTCTCCCCACAACAAGCTCACCTGTGCGGAACTCCGACGCTCCACCGCTTCCCTGGACCAGAAGAAAAACGTCGCTTCACTTCCGGGAAGAGAACGTCGGGCGTCATTCAAGGAGCTCCAATGGGAACGAGGAGAGGCGGTCATGTGACGTACCAGGAAGCGGCCGGGAGCCTGCCCACTGGCCGCTTCGCTTCCGCCATGACAGGAGAGGCAAAGGGGCATAAGGACAGACCAGGGTTTCCCTGCTCCGAAGGAATGGTTTTTCCTGGAACGTGGGATGGGGGAGGGACGGGTTTATAAAAACTCTCCCCGACCCTTCACGCTGCTTTGATATTCCCTCCAGAAGTCCAGTGGATATTACTCCCCCCCCCCTTGGCATCTGACGCGGATGCCAGCGGATTGGATAACACCATTAGAAAAGTCCTCTGCTACTTAGAAAAGTGTAGTTTATTTCACAGTTCAAAGATATAATACAAACACTTGTTTGTATTATATCTTTGGATATAACACCATCAGAACACCATATAACACCATATAACACCATCAGAAAAGTCCTCTGCTACTTAGAAAAGGGTAGTTTATTTCACAGTGCAAAGATATAATACAAACACTTGTTTGTATTATATCTTTGGATATAACACCATCAGAACACCATATAACACCATCAGAAAAGTCCTCTGCTACTTAGGAAAGGGTAGTTTATTTCACAGTGCAAAGATATAATACAAACACTTGTCACACTCTCTCCGCTCATAATGTTCCACACTGAGCTTCGGTTTCGCTCCATTATATACACTTGACGGTTGCAGCCGCCAACCACAGCAGATGCCTAGTCATCATGACGTTGCTCATGCATTGCATCAGCCTGCTGGTCATAACCGGATCAGGCCAGCTCCCTCTAGCTCTCCAGGGAGCTTCCAGGCTGACTGCATCATTTCAGATCCATCTGATCTACCATGCGCCTGTAAAACTAATCTGACAGCCTTGCAATATCCGTCAGCATCCATAGTTAAATTGTGGAACTCCCTGCCATAGGATGTGGGGATGGCTGCCAACTTGGAAGGCTTGAAGAGGGGAGTGGACATGTTCCTGGAGGAGAGGGCTATCCATGGCTACTAGTAAAAATGGATACTAGTCATGATGCATACCTATTCTCTCCAGGATCAGAGGAGCATGCCTATCATATTAGGTGCTGTGGAACACAGGCAGGATAATGCTGCTCCAGTGGTCTTAGTTTTGGGGCTTCCTAGAGGCACCTGGTTGGCCACTGTGTGAAGACTGCTGGACTTGATGGGCCTTGGTCTGACCCAGCATAGTTTTGTTTTTATATTCTGTGCGACGTCTTACATTCAATTTCAACAGAATGCCAGCCTCCAGTTGTGACCTGGGGATCTCCCAGAATTACAGCCCCTCTCCAAGTAAGAGATCAGTTCCCCTGGATGATTTGGAGAGCTGACTATGGCATTGTACCCTGCTGAAGCCTCCCCCCCCCCCCAAACCTGCCCTCCCTGGGCTGAACAGGTTTCCCAGCCTAGATCTGGCAACCCTACCACATCCCCTCTACCCGTTCTTATGGCTAGCAATGACTGTGCGTTATCTCTGCTGAATCTAGTTTGAAATATGGGACAGCACCCCAAAAGACAAACCATTGTATTGTTTTGAGGGCTACAGCCCTCTCCTTCACATACAGTTTAATTTAATTTGCTGCAACTTTGCACCTTCACAGGCCAGGAATGCCATTTTTTCCTCCCCAAAGTTTCCTACTACTTGGAAACCTGCTTGACAGTCAACGTCATCTAATCTAGGGCCAGCCTTGGGCCAGTCACACTCACAGCCTCAACCCTGGCAAGTATTGGATGGGAGACCTCCAAGGAATAGATGAACTCCCATTCTAGCTGTATCTGAAGAAGCTGTGACTCGCGAAAGCAGATACCCTGTCAGAAATGGTTAGTATTTAAGGTGCTATTGGACTATTGCTCTTTTCTAAGGAATACCGAGAATGGCAAACCACCTCCAACATCTCTTGCCTTGAAAACCCCAGGGGTTTGCTGTAAATCAGCTGTGGCTTGATAGCAAAACAGAATAAAACCATCTAAGCGAGGTTGTAGCAAACCTTTTCACTTTAAGGCTACACTTGGAGGATTTAGGCTTTACCGCCAAGCCTTGAAACTACTTTCCCCACTGCCTTTGAGTGCTAGGCTGATGAAGGGTTCTAGAGGGTTCAAAAGTTTGTAGTATAACAGCTGTTGCCCATTGAAGGACCACAATGCTTCTTCCAAGGTTATAGTGACTACAGAAGAAATCAGCTTCACATCCTAGAGCTATGAAGCATGAAGACCAGGCCTAAACAAGTCTTCACCCTTTAACGTTCTTAGATTGCTCTTGCAACCCTTTGAGCAACTTGAAAGGACGATACAAATGCCTATAAAACTAACTAGCACTTAGTTACTTGGTGCATCTCCACTGAGTTCAATAATCAGAAGCTATTGATCCTTGAAACATTTTATTGTCTTCTCCCACCCCATGGAGGAATAGTATTTTGGAAACACAACTTAAGTTGGAATTCCTACTGCGTTCAGTGAGACTGACTCCCTACTAAGTGAGCACAAGATTTCAGCTAGCTTAAGCTTCAAGCGGTGGTCTTGCTCAAAAACAGTGTCTGCGAAGCACAGTAAAACAATGAATGCCTGTGACTGCACAGAGTACATTACAAAAATCCTGGAGACATGGTGTGTTACATTAATTCAGGACACCAACAAATGCAAGATGCAGTCAAGAAAGAAACCCCCCATCAGAGTGGGCGTGGGCCATTACCATACAGTAATGAATTGGCAAAGCAAGTTGAACAGAGTACATAAACATCTTATTTTCGATGAGTTAGCCACTCCCAGTCTAATGTCAAATCTGCACTTGCCTTCCAATGAACATTGCAAATCTCTTAGCAGCTACGCAGAAAAAAAACAAATGCGGTTGACTTGTGTTTTATTTTTATTTGCGAAATGAACATAGTGTTTATTCCCGAGCCATAAGTTTCTGCTTCTTAAGCTTCTTCTGAGATATCTGAAAAATAAGATAAAATGAATCAAAACCTGCCACAAAATATTCACGTTTACTAAAACTTACTATTAAAACTGCAATATGAAGGAAGGGAGCATCAATGGCTACTAGCCGTGGCAACTAAATGGAACCTCCACATTCACAGGCAGTCAACCTTTGAATACCAGTGTTAGGAGCTAATATCAGGGAAGGCCTCTATGCCCCACTGTTGGCCCTCCAAAGTACCGTGCTGCCCACTGTGCAAGACAGAACACTGGACTAGATGAACCACTGGTCTGATCCAGCAGGGTTGCTCTTATGTTCATAACCTCCATTACACAATAGAATTTTAAAAAATCTTTTCAGCGTAGTGAAATTATTTAAGGACGAGAATGAAAATGATGTCTTTCTACTAGCAAGCACAGAAAAGTATTAATAAAAATCAATGCACAATCACATTAGTGATATTATTTCTCACTGAAGAGCACAATTATAGCTTAGGTCATTTCTTGAACATCTAAGATAATTTACCATTTAAGAAGAGTTAGCTTTTATATGCCGACTTCCTCTACCTTTTAAAGAGAATCAAACTGGCTTACAATCCCCTTCCCCACAACAGACACCCTGTGAGGTAGGTGGGGCTGAGAGAGCTTGAAGAGAGCTGTGACTAGCCCAAGGTCACCCAGCTGGCTTCGTGTGGAGGAGTGGGGAAGCCAACCCAGTTCACCAGATTAGAGTCCGCCGCTCTTAACCCCTACACCACACTGGCTCTTTAATTGCCATGAAATATTACATTAAAACGTCTTCATATATAATGAAGCGTTTACAAAAAAAACCCCAAGATTTACTTCATAGAACGCCGCCATAATTCATACGCCAAGTAGCTTCATACCTTCTTCTTCTGGGCCACCTCTTCTTCCGGCTTGGGGACTATCTGCTCCTTCTCTGTGAGGATCATCTCAATGTGACAGGGGGAACTCATGTAGGGGTTGATGCGGCCATGAGCTCTGTAGGTTCGCCTGCGCATTTTGGGAGCTTTGTTGACCTGAATGTGCTCAATTACCAGAGAATCCACGTCCAGACCCTGGAGGGGAAAGAGATTGAAAGACAGCTCTCGTGATCAGCCTCAGCAACCAAGTAAGACTTTCTCACGCAAAGCCAAAAAAACCAGACCTGGAAAGTCTTTTCCCCCTCGGTACAGAATGATCAGCTCTATTTTCAGCCAGGCACTGTCACAACAGTAGGCCAGAACTAAAGTTGTTTGTAAGGAATCCTACAATAGTCCAAATGCACAGCTTGCATGCTAGTCAGTTACTCAGACATACAAAGTTTTATAGAATTGCCACCTAAGTTTGTACAACAATCAACACTTAACTGCTTTAGTAACTGCTCAGAGCGAACTGGTGGTTTCATGATGAATCCAAAGGTGTCCTAAGTTGGTCATCACTGCAGTTACACTACTCTCCCCCAGAAACAAATACTATGATCCCTGACTCGTGACCCAAATATTCTGCAGCTGTTCAGTTTTCATTCTTAACGCGAAGTCTGATCAAGACAAGTGATACAGAAGAGTGACTATTAGAACTGTTATGCAATTCATTACTTTTTCAGGTTCTGGACGGTTTATGGCAGTACGTTTTATTACAAGCCGCTTCAGCACATGGAACTGAGAAAGCACTCAAATGAAACATAACCTCTCGATAAACCAAGGCAGTTTTGACTCTATGGGGAAAAGGCCAGCATAAATAGCCTCAGGTGTCCTTTAAAAATCCTTCCCTGAACTCTACTTCTATCATCATCTCAATCCCCACAAGGTTACAGCTGTCCTTTGCATTTTTTCCTGGTCAACCTCATTCTGTCTTTTACTTTCAGTAAAAGAACTCTGTATGTTCTTCAGTAAAAGAACTATAGGAACTCTGTATGCTAATTTTTCCCTCTCCAAACACCTCAGAATGACCCTGTTGATTTTCATGGCTTCTACTACTAACCCTATAGCAATAAATTCCTAATTTTTTTAGGAATTAAGTGTGCTTTATGTTTCACTCCACAGGCACCAAAATTCTGCCTTTTCAGCACCTCAGAGCTCCAGCCATCCATCTCTGGACCTGCAGCTAAACACGGTCCCTTCTTTATTCTGACTGCCTCACTTCCACCTTCAAAACAGTTCCTGTAACAAATGACATACAATTCTGTTTGCATTTTTTTAAAATTTCTATCCTAGGCGCCCACCAGATACTTAGTGGTGTTTCCAATTACAGATTATTTAAAGGGCTGCCTTGTAAACAAGACTGGCGGGCAAACACGTGGACTGCTCCTTGACCCAAACCATTCCCTTTTCACTTGTGTACACATCGACATGCATTTGATTTTTACCTTCAGCTCAGCATTGCTTTCGGCATTCTTGAGCATGTGCAGAAGGAACTCGGCACTCTTCTTTGGCCATCGCCCCTGTGTCCAGCCCCACTGCTTGGCCTATAACATGAAGAATGTAATATTGAGTTTCCTTTTAAACAAGATTTACACGGCTTTCATTTTCAATGGGTTGCTCAGAACTCAAGTTTCTTTTCACGGTTAATCCAAAGGTGTCCTAAGAAAGTCATCATAGCAACCACACACACACACCGGATGTGAGAAATCACCCCGTGTTACATCAGAGTAGCTTCATCTGTAAAGTATCTTCTTAAAAATACTTATATCCTGTACATGTGCAATTCCGGTATTAAACTGATCAGAAAGAAACAAAGATCTGGTACAAGCCATAGTACACAGGAGCCAGAGTGGTGTAGTGGTTAAGAGCGGTGGACTCTAATCTGGAGAACCGGGTTTGATTCCTTACTCCTCCACATGAGCAGCAGATTCTAATCTGGCAAACCAAGTTTGTTTCCCCACTCCTACACATGAAGCCTACTGGGTTACCTTGGACTAGTCACAGTTCTCTCTGAACTCTCTCAGCCCCACATACCTAACATCCCGACGTTTACTAGGCAGACTTTGTTTACGGGGTGGTTTGCCAGTGCTTTCCCCAGTCATCTTCCCTTTACCCCCAGCAAGCCGGGTACTCATTTTACCGACCTCAGAAGGATGGAAGGCTGAGTCAACCTTGAGCCGGCTACCTGAAACCAACTTCCGCTGGGATCGAACTCAGGTCGTGAGCAGAGCTTGGACTGCAGTACTGCAGCTTACCACTCTGCGCCAGAGGAAAGGAAGGTACTTGTAAGCCAGTTTGAGACTCCTTAAAGGCAGAGAAAATCGGGGTATAAAAACCAACTCTTCTTCTATACTCCCCCCTTTTCTTTCTCCTAGGATTTTTCAGTGCCTGCACCCTGACCTAGTTTCTAACACTGTGAAAATAATTGGTCGCTGAATTAAGTACTGCAGGCACCAGACTGACAGCAGACAGGCAAGGGGACAATTCAGCTGATACGATTAAACAAAACCTTAAGCTGCTTTATCCACAAGCTGCGCGTAGAGTACATGCTTCCCGTACTGGGTTGCAAAAATCTAATGTATTCGTCATGGTTTCAAATGTTCAGCACACAATTCCCAACACGGTTTATTGTCTGTTCTAGTTCATCTGTAGCAGCTTCCCTTTGTCCAACTGACAGTCACACATCTACCCTCTTCATCCTTCAAGGACTTTTACACAACTGTACCTGAGCACATCTGCCAACCCCACCATTGTAGCGGCGAAAGGGCACACACTGCTTCTTCAGTGTCACGTCTTTTAAGTATTTGGTGGCCTTTCGAATGTGCATACCCTTGATAGCTTGGGCTGTCTCACGTGTATTCTAAGAAGGGGGGAAAAAAGGTCAAAACATTTGACTTCATACAAATTAAATAGGCTAAAAAAAACCTCTAGTCAGTTACTCAGACATACAAAGCTTTGTAGAATTGCCACCTACGTTTGTACAGCAATCCAAACTTAACTGCTTTAGTAACTGCTCAGAGCGAACTGGTGGTTTCACGATGAATCCAAAGGTGTCCTAAGTCGGTCATCACTGAAGTTACACTACTCTCCCCCCAGAAACAAATACTATGATCCTTACTGGTGCCCCAAATATTGTGCAACTGGTTCAGTTTTCATTCTTAATGGGCAGTTTGATCAAGGTAAAAGATACAGAAGAGCACTATTAGAACTGTTATGTAATTCACAACTTTTCCTGGTTCTGGAATGTTTATGGCAGTAAGTTTTATTACAAGCCGCTTCAGCACATGGAACTGAGAAAGCACTCAAATGCAACATAACCTCTCAATAAACCAAGGCTGACAAGATTTGGAGCAGTTTTGAGACTATGGCAATGAACAGGACCTGCATTCTAATTTACCAATCTCTTATGTTTTCTTTTTGTTTATTACACAGGCAGAAAAAAGACAGGAAGTTATATTAAGGGGTGATGGTACTGGAAGCTGTTGAGCATGGACTAACTTACCTTGCATAATACAATAAACATCAAAGATATTAAAAAATTCACTGATGTTCACAAGTCACACATATAGTCTCTTTTTGCCCTAGCAGACAGGAAAATTTAAGCCAGCATTGCAGTTAAACCATACAACATTTGTATTTGATTTAAAAAAATTTTACTTGATTTTAACTGTTTTCTTGTTGAATTTGATTTGATTGTGTCTACTTGATTGTAACGGCCTTTGGCTATATGCAATAAATCTGTACCTACCACATATAGTGACTATGTGCAATCTAACACACTTAACACACTACTGAATACACAAAAGATATGCTATAGTCCACACTCATACTTTCAGGAGAAAAAAAATGAAAGTCAGATTCCACATACCTTGAAGTGGACTCGAAGATTGGAGCCCCTTGACTTGCATGCTGTAGGGAAAAGAAAATGAGCACTGAAAGCTTAACGCATCCCCAATGTGATATTTAAACAGAGGTCTTCTATATATTTTTGTAATTGTTTTATTTGCACTGTGAGCCAACTTGAGATGCACAAGGTAGAAAAGTGGCTAATAACTATTTTAAATAAATAAATACAATAACATCTAAAGAATTTCAAGCAAGCATGTGAGAAAGCTACTTACATTTTGTGGGGTTCTCTGGATCAAGCGAGTAGCGGACCATTTTCAGAGCTAAACTAAGAAAATAAATTGAAAATGTGCAATTCAGATTTGCAACAGAAAGGCATCTGCATCTTTTCAATTACCTTAGAGATTATGATATATAATTTAAAAGAAAGCTGCTCAGAAATCATAGTGTTTTCATGAATTAATCCAAAGGTGTCCTAAGAAAGTCATCATTACAGCTTCAGTTTTTAATCACAAGATTTTCTGTGTCCCTTAATTCATACATACAGACGATAAAAGCAAATAAAGGGACTCAATTCTCCATTTCCCAAACTTTTACTTCATCCTAGAGTACGATCTGGTAGTTACTCCAGTCTAAACCCACTGATTTCAACTGAAGAACTCTGCATAGGATTACACACCTAGAATCACAATAAGGCAGCGCTGAGAAAGACCACAACCTACTAACAAGTAATGTTAAAAACAATTTTAGCACCCAATGACTACACATTACTATATTTTTCAGAGGGAAGAAGTGTTGGTCTGCAGCACCTTAGAAACCAACAAGATTTCAGGGTATAAGCTTTCAAGAGTCACGGCTACCTTTTTACTCTTTCTTGTTAAACAAGGCCATAGTCTAAAATTTTGCATTTTATGGCAGCACAAAGGGAACATGAATTACAAATGATTTTATGAGAACAATAACCAGACTTCGACCATATCTCAGAAACTCATGTTTGTTAATAAGTTTTCAGAAAGCATCTTTGATTTTTGAAGTACTATTCCTGTATAGGGCTTATGAATCTTAACTCAGCCCTATTAAGATTTACTCTGCTTCAGCCTGGCCAGATGTCTTTAGCTATCAAGAACTACTTACCACCGAGCTACCACTCTGGAATTAATAAGCTTTACATAACACGCACGCCCTGATGGCCCAGGCTAGCTGGTTTTTGTCAGATCTCGGAAGCTAACAGGGGTCAACCCTAGTTAGTACTTGGATGGGAGACCGCCAAGGAGTTCCAGGGTGGCTATGCAGAGAGGCAGGCAATGATAAACCCCGTTTATATCTTTTTTCCTGACTTGGATAGTCCCGGCTAGCCCAACCTCATCAGCTCTGGGAAGCTAAGCAGGGTCAACTCTGGTTAGTAGTTGGACAGGAGACCAACAAGGAAGTCCAGGGTCGCTACTCAGAGGCAGGAAGTGGCAAACCACATATTTTACCTTCTTCTTACAGATCAGAATGGGGAACTTACGCATAAGGACAGCAACTGATTCCCCTTGAACATATGAAGCTGCCTTCTACTGAATCAGACCCTTGGTCCAGCAAAATCACTATTGTCTACTCAGACTGGCAGCAGCTCTCCAGGGTCTCAGGCAGAGGTCTTAGTGTAAAATCTGCTTTCTAGGGTGCTAGTTCTGTGCTGTACCACTTCAGATTCCAAGTGGAGGCTCATATGACAGCAGGTTCCTACATATAGAGAAGTAATGTGCCAGGGAAAATGGCAAAGTTAGGCCTGGAATACTACTGAGTTAAAAGTGACCTGGATAGCCCAGGCTAGCCTAATCTCATCAGATCCTGGAAACTAAGCAGGGTCAGCCCTGGTTACACTTGGATGGGAGACCACCAAGGAAATCCAGGGTGGCTAAGCAGAGGCAGGCAATGACAAACCACCTCTGAACGCCTCTTGCCTTGAAAACCCTACGGGCGTCACCATAAGTCATCTGCGACTTGAAAGCATCTCCCATCACCACTGTGACAGCAGGTAGACTTCCCCTGACTATGGAAGCTCCACTGATTTAGCAATAATCTCTTTTCCTTTCTGTAAAATGTATTGAAATGTATTAGGGCAGCCAGGGAATAGCTTGTTGCTGGGCAGAATACACATAATGAAGCATTCAGAAATTATGCAACTGAGGGGATGGGTAAGTGGGGATCCCACCCCACCTACATTTACACACCACCTATTCACAAGATCAAACACACGCCCCTTCCAGGGCTCCCTCGTCCGGCCTTTAAGGTTTTGCTACCTGCATTCCTATACTCGAGCTGGCCAGCTCAATGCTTCTTGCACGAGCTAAATAAGAAAGCCGCGCTGAAGGCATCCCTACTTTTAACGTCATTTAAGAAACCTACAAAAGGCTTCGTCGGCTCCTTCTCGAGCTTGCAATGAAATCTCCCGTGATGCTCTCCCCCTCCCCGCCACCCCAATACAGGCACTTCAACATCCGGGGCTTTCACGGCCCCCTCTTTACAACAGCGGCCATTTTCGCCGCTTCCACCCAGGCCTTCCCCGCCTGCCCGCTCCGTCCTTCCCTCAGCCCCCCGACACTGAAATGCCGCGGCGGGAGGGCGGCTATACGTCTCGCCTCTCCGTGCGGCAGGATCTCCGGGGCCTCCATCGCGGGATGGCGGCGTTCGCCGGCGGATACCAAGCCGGGCCCCGAGCAACCCCGCCCGACTCACCCGAAGACGTCCACTACCGCCGGGAAAAGGAAGGGCAAAGCATGCTGGGAGGATTTCGTGTGACTTCCGGCTCTCGCGAGAGTTCTGGTTGGCGAGAGCCAAACAGAAGGGAGAATCTTGCGTTTATTGGTCAGGGGGCGTGAGTCAACTGCGCGACTGGGGATGGAACGAAAAGGGCTCCGGAAGGGACCGTGTAAAAAGTTCTGGTTTTAAAACATGGTTTGTCATAGCACGTTTATAGCGCCGTGCATATACAGTGCCACAATACATTATTAGTTAAAAATGCGATGTAAATTGATAACAGCAGGCGGAGCCACACTAGCAACAAAGTAGAAGCAGAAAGATAGCCCATAAATAGGACAGCCATTCAAGTACTTGAAGATGGCTATCATATCACCTCTGAGCCATCTCCTTTTCAGGCTAAACATACCCAGCTCCTTCAACCTTTCCTGATAGGACTTGTTCTCCAGACCCCTCTCCATCTTTGTTGCCCTCCTCTGGACACGCTCCAGCTTGTCTACATCCTTCTTAAATCGTGGTGCCCAAAACTGAACACAATACTCTAGGCGAGGTCTAACCAGAGCAGAGCAAAGCGAGGGTCAAAGGATCTGACGAAGGGAGCTTTGACTCTCGAAAGCTCATATCCCCCCAAATCTTACTCGCCTCTAAGGTGCTACTGGACTCTAATTTGTCTGAGCTAAGCACCATTCTGAACTTGCGGCACCATGGACAGATGCTCCTATACAAGCACTGATCAAATGGCAAAGTGCGACATCTGGAAGCCTTCAGAAGTTCTAACAATTCAACTGGATTGACTGCAAAGAAACATAAGAACATAAGAAAGGCCCTGCTGGATCAGACCCAGGCCCATCAAGTCCAGCAGTCTGTTCACACAGTGGCCAGCCAGGTGCCCCTAGGAAGCCCACAAACATGATGACTGCGGCAGCATTTACCTGCCTGTGTTCCAAAGCACCTCATATAATAGGCATGCTCCTCTGATCCTGGAGAGAATAGGAATGCATCATGACTAGTATCCATTTTTACTATTAGCCATGGATAGCCCTCTCCTCCATGAAAATGTTTACCCCCTCTCTTAAAGCCTTCCAAGTTATAAGAACGTAAGAAAGGCCCTGCTGGATCAGGCCTAGGCCCATCAAGTCCAGCAGTCTGTTCACACAGTGGCCAACCAGGTGCCTCTAGGAAGCCCACAAACAAGACAACTGCAGCAGCACCATCCTGCCTGGGTTCCACAGCACCCAACATATTACCGTAGGCATGCTCCTCTGTTACTAGAGAGAACAGGCATGCATCATGACCAGTATCCATAAGAAAAGCCCTGCTGGATCAGACCAAGGTCCATCAAGTCCAGCAGTCTGTTCACACAGTGGCCAACCAGGTGCCTCCAGGAAGCCACAAACAAGACGACTGCAGCAGCACCATCAATTGATACAATTGATACAGCTCAGCTGCAATTAAAAACGCAAGCCACAAGGTGGGGCTGTTTGATATGCTTGAAATTTCAACAAACCTCAGCAAAATTTTCAGGTTTTTTGGGATGTGTGTGAGTGTTGCTTGTTTTTGTCTTGCGTTTTGCTGTCAAGTCACAGCTGACTTATGGCAGCCCTTATCAGTACGTGAACAGAAATGAGTTACGACTTTTACTGCACTCTTTTTTCCCCCTTACTATACTGAAGAAGCAAAGACGAAACTGGTATTTCACTGGAAAATTTCTTCCTAATCCTTTCAGTTGTTGAAAGGTGTACATACTATTTTTTAGTTATCTCAGGCAAAGAGACTTGCTCCCCGATCCCATGTAAGCTTACTCAGAAGTAAGTCCCAGTGTATTCAGTGGCGCATACTCCCAGGTAAGTGTGCACAGGATCCAAGAGCTGAGAGGGTTCTTCAAGGACATCTAGCCCAGCTGTCTGTTTTTGTTTTTTTTAGGGGGTTACCGCACTTGTATTCCCAGCGATGTATTAAGAGTTTGAAAATGTTATAAAAAATACTGTTCGCACTTTCTATGTATTCCCACTGATGTATTAAGAGTTTGAAAACATTATAAAAAATACTGTTCGCACTTTGTTTGGCCCCTTTAGCTGTGAAGATGTCGGGGGTTACCGCACTTTGTATTCCCAGCAATGTATTAAGAGTTTGAAAATGTTATTAAAAACATCGCTTTAAAAGGGTTTTTGGATACCACGGCTTATAAATGGTTGGAAGACGTCATCACAGCTAAAGGGGCCAAACAAAGTGCGAACAGTATTTTTTATAACGTTTTCAAACTCTTAATACATCACTGGGAATTCAAGTGTGGTAACCCCCATCTTCCAACCATTTATAAGCCATGGTATCCAAAAACCCTTTTAAAGCGATGTTTTTTATAACGTTTTCAAACTCTTAATACATTGCTGGGAATACAAAGTGCGTCTATCTTTGCAAACATAAGAGATTTTTTTCAGGTTATAAAGTTACATGATTTCATAGAATCATAGAGTTGGAAGGGACCGCCAGGGTCATCTAGCCCAACCCCCTGCACAATGCAGGAAATTCCAAACTATCTCCCCCACACACACACCCAGTGACCCCTACTCCATTCCCAGAAGATGGCCAAGATGCCCTCCCTCTCATCATCTGCCTAAGGTCATGGAATCAGCATTGCTGACAGTTGGCCATCTAACCTCTTCTTAAAAACCTCCAGGGAAGAAGAGCTCACCACCTCCCGAGGAAGCCTGTTCCACTGAGGAACCGCTTTGACTGTTAGAAAATTCTTCCTAATGTCTAGATGGAAACTCTTTTGATTTAACTTCAACTCATTGGTTCTGGTCTGACCTTCTGGAGCAACAGAAAACAACTCGGCACCCTCCTCTATATGACAGCCCTTCAAGTACTTGGAGATGGTTATCATATCACCTCTCAGTCTTCTCCTCTTCTTTAATAGATTGTCAAGAAACACTCCATTTTCCTTGTATGGGTTCATTTTTGCATCGATTGTGCTGTTGCTTGCCTTGTGTTGCTGAACATGTGAAACGGCCCCTCTGAAAATCATGGTGATTGGGGTGATGGGAAAGTTCTGTCTGTGGTACTGGACCTGTTCATTCACACATGCTAATGTTGGATGCATCAGTCCCCAAAGGGTGTACAATTCATTTGTTCAAAAGCCCTCAGATTTATCCTACTGGGCTTGAAAAAGTACAAAATAAATGAAATGCTGGTTCAAGTATAGTTTCATGTGTCTGGGGAATAATTCCAAAGTTTGCAAACCTCCACAGCAGTTTTCAGACCTGGAATCTCCACCGAATGCTTCCGTATCAAGTTGTCTTCTTTCGAACGCCGGTGTGTCTGCCATGGATTCTCTGCTCAAAAAGATTGGAAAGCACTTGGGCACATTCAGTTGATGCCATGTGCCCCCAGAATGTGCCAAACGTTTGAAAGTCAGTAACAGTAGATAAAATTGAGCTAGATTTCTCCCTTCGAAATCCCTTTGTATGAGAACTGCTACTCTTAAATCAGCAACTGAATGCTCTGGAAGGTTAAAATGCTCCCCTACTGGTTTCTGAATGTTGTGGTTTCTGATGTCAGAGTTTTCAGGGTATGAGCTTTTGACAGTCAACACTCCCTTGAGTAGGAATGGAGATTTGAGTGTGTTTTTAATCCCAGTCACAAGGTGGGAGGGGTGTTATAAAGAATGCTGTTAAAGGATGCAAGGGTACAATGCACATTGTAATCAGCTTGCTTGGGGGCAGAAAGTTAGCATCTGCAGAGAGATAAGAATCCTATGTCTGGGGGGTCCATTGTTCTGAACTTGTGAATGACCTCAAATCCAGCAATCACGTTGTAATTTCCCCTTGAAATTTTATTGTTTGAGTACTCTTAGGTCAGCAATGGAATGACCTGGAAGATTAAAATGCTCTCTTACTGGTTTTTTAGTGTTGCGGTTTTTAGTGTCGGAATTATGCCCATTTATTCTTTTGCTTAGGGATTCTCCTGTTTGTCCGATGAAGAGATTGGAAGAGCATTGCTGATATTTGATGGTGTATATAATGTTGGAAGAAGAATAACTGAACAAACCTAAGATAGTGTGGCTGGTGTTGTTAGGTCCAGTGATTGTGCTGTCAGAGTGGATATGGGGACAGAGTTAGGGTTGCCAACCTCCAGGTGATGGCTGGAGATCTCCCGCTATTACAACCCATCTCCAGTTTCCCTGGAGAAAATGTGGGATGTGTAAGATTTTAATTAATTTAATTCTAGCATATTAGAAAAATGTTATTTTTCTGTTATATTTATAAGCTGTGGTTATTTATATAAGTCAGTAAAAAATAGTCTTGTCTAACTTAAACTGAACAAAGCAGGTGATTTTTCGTATCTGGAACAGGGTGGTATAAAAACAACAACATGTGACCACGGAAATGAGATCAAAGTTAGGGTAGATTTGAGAGGAGGAGATATTCAAATCCTCTTGGAACAAAGAACTCTGGAGGAGTATAAAAATATGGGAAATAGGCGGAGTCTGTTAGAAAACTTTCACTTTTGAAGCCGAAAAGGCCTGAAATGTATTCCTCTTTTGCGTGGCAAAATAAAAAGCTTTTTTCCCCTTGCTTCTTAAACCTGGTGTCGTCTCTGTCTCATGGTAATAAAATCTGGCCAGGGAACAGAGTGAATTTACATCCAACAGATTTATGGCACCCCAGAGGGACATCTGGTTGTCAACTGCCCACAGATGAGGGGTGTCGAAGCTTTGGAGGACAGGTGCACCCAGCGATTTCACTGGCCAGCCGCTTCGGCAATTGGAGTATATGGCATTTAAGTCCCTCTCCTCTCCAAACCCCGCCCTCCTCAGACTCCACCCCCAAAATCTCCAGGTATTTTCCAACCGGAGCTGGCAACCCTAGACAGAGTTGGCTTTTTGGTTTGTTGCTGGCCCTAGTCCCAGTGTCCATGTCCAGGTTTGGAAGGGTATTGAGAAGTTGTTTAAGGGTCTGTGGGCAATGAAAGCTTTGCCTCCCAATGCCTATGAGAGAGAAGTATCCAGCATAGGTTGTAGATCATTAATGATGCGTTGAACCGGTTTGAGCTGAGAGCTGAATGTGGCCTCCCGTGGTGTTCTGTTGCTGTGTCCTTCGGGCCTATCTTGTAGCAGGTTATCCCTTGGTATCACTCTAGCTTTGTTGATCTGTTTCCTTACTACATCACATCGTTCCCTTTTAAGTTTCCCAGGAAACGGCTGCTAGGGTTGCCAGGTCCCTCGTCGCCACCGGTGGAGCCTGAGGAGGGCGAGGTTTGGGGAGGGGAGGGACTTCAATGCCATAGAGTCCAATTTCCAAAGTGGCCATTTTCTCCAGGGGAACGAATCTCTATCGGCCGGAGATCAGTTGTAATAGCAGGATTCTCCAGCTAGTACCTGGAGACTGACAACCCTACTGGCTGCCAACTCCATGTTGCGAAATTCCTGGAGTTATTGGTAGTGGAACATGTAGAGGGTGGGGTTTGGACAGGGAAGGAGCCTCAGTGGGATATAATGCCATAGAGTCCGCCCTCCAAAGCAGCCATTTTCTCCAGGTAAGGTTGCCAGCTCTAGGTTGGGAAATACCCGGAGATTTTGCGGATGGAGCCTGATAAGGGCGGGGCTTGGAGAAGGGGAGGGACTTCAATGCCATAGTGTCCAATAGCCAAAGTGGCCATTTTCTCCAGGGGAAGTGATCTCTGTTGCCTGGAGAACAGTTGTAATGGCAGGAGATCTCCAGCCACCACCTGGAAGTTGGCAACCCTATCTCAGGAGAAGTGCTTTCTGTAGCCTGGAGATCAGTTACAATTCCAGGGGATCTCCAGGCCCCACCTGGAGGTTGGCAAGCCTACCTTTGCCTCTATGTACAGGAATACACCAGCATACTGTGGCCTTCTTTGTTCAGCCTCCTTATACTATTGAGATGCCATCTGGTTGTTTTGTAATTATTTGTATATTGCGAGCACTCCGTTATAATTCATTTTGTGCACAGTATTTTGGAACAGTTCACAATACTGACTCAGATTTCATTACGGAGGTGCCTGATGAAATGTTTGAAGGACCCACATCCCATAGCAGTGCTGGGAAAGACAGAGCATATATCCCATGCATCCAGAATCTGTTAACAGCCTGATATGGTCTGATCATGATTAATGAACAACGGTCAGGTACAGCCTGTTTCTTTGTTTTTCTTGGATGCTTTCTTATTAGACAATCACACAATGCCTGTTTCGCTGTCATGCTAAGTGGCCTATTATTTATTGTATAGGAAGACTGTCTTCTCTCTTTCAGTCAGCTCAGCCACATTATTTCCTCATCTATCCCACTTGGGCTGGTGGAGGTGATTATATGTTTCATCATCCACCTGGATATCCCATACATTTCAGACTCCAGACCCCTTCAAAATTTGCAGTATCTATAGAAGAAGAATTGGTTTTTGTATGCCTACTTTCTCTACCACTTAAGGAAGAATGAAACCAGCTTACAATCACCTTCCCTTCCCCTCCCCACAACAGACACCCTGTGAGGTAGGTGGGGCTGAGAGAGCTTTACCAAGCTCAAGGTCACCCAGCTGGCTTCATGTGGAGGAGTGGGGAAACCAACTTGGTTCACCAGATTAGCCTCCGCCGCTCATGTAGAGAAGGGGGGGAATCAAACCTGGTTCTCCAGGTCAGAGTCCACCGCTCCAAACCACCGCTCTTAACCACTGCACCATGCTGGCTCTCAACCACCTCCTGACAGTCCCCATTTTGCCATATGAGTGCACAGAATTTTTGCACCTATCTAATAAACACACAAAGATGCCTTCTACTGAATCAGACCCTTGGTCCATCAAAGTCAGTATTGTCTACTTAGGCTGGTAACGGCTCTCCAGGGTCTCAGGTCTTTTACATCACCTATGACCTGATCCTTATTGGAGATGCCAAGGATTGAACTCAGGACCTTTTGCATGCCAAGCAGATGTGAGCCAGCGTGGTGTAGTTGGCAATCCTAGCCTTTGGTCTCCCTGCCACAGGATCTTCTTGCTGGGAACTTTGTGCTCCTGCTCGGTTATCTTCAGGACGTTAAAAAAGGGAAATATGGCAGCTTTGCATGTGCATTTGCCTTGCGCGTGCACTCGTTCCTTGCTGCTTAGAGTCGCAGTCCATGACTTTTACAGTGTAATGGACTTAGAAGTGTGTAACTGCATTGTGAGAAAACTGAGTGGGAAGGAAAGCTCCAGACTTAGAATTTGAGAGCAAGAATGAGGCAGACTTGACTTTTTGAACTGCAGAAAAGTTCTTGAGGAACTGTATATTTGGTGTTAGGTTGCACATTTCTTTAAAAGGCCTGGTTGTTTCGTATCCATCTTCAGAGGAGCCTACCTCCCATACACGTACACTTTGAGAACTACTGTGATAGATACCTCCTCTCCCTCTCAAAAAATATTTTATGAGAATTTTGCCAGCCCATACCAGCAGTTCTTTCTTTTGTTAGATATGCACTGGATCCACTCCAATGTGGATCCAATCCCCACATCCACACAACACTTCCCTTTTTCTCATGCCTCTCCCCTTCCCTTATACACTGCTTACTGGAGATGCCAAGGATTGAAGCTAGGACCTTCTGCATGCCAAGCAGATGCTCTGCCACTGAGCCACAGTCCTTCCCCCATTGCACAAAGCTGCACAAAATGGGTTATCACAGAATCACTACAGCTTTTGCCACCTCCATGCCAGCAACAGCAATTTTTATTTGGGATTCCCCCCCCCCCCCGTCACTTCTGCTTCTAAAAGTCCAACTTCCCACGCTCCTATTTAAGGCGAGGATAGACAGACTAGCATTTCAGAATAGTGAAGACAGCATGAGCTATCATTGCCAAATGTACAGATCTTTCCTTTTTCTGTCCCACTGTGGATTTTAGCTAAACGGATTTCATAGGGCCTCAAAATCTTTCACTAACAGGGAAGGGTGGGGAAAACCAGTACGTTCAGCCCAGGCAACAAGCGCTTTGTTGTGTCAAAGTCTCGTGCAGTCTAGCGGGAGCAGAGGCTTGCCAAATAGCAGTGCCACACACCCTTCAACCTCCTTTGCAACTCATTTGTGCAAGGATTTCTGCCAATAAAACCTTGAAAACCTTAAAATCCACATTTCCTAGAAGGCTGCTGAACGCACCTTTTTACACTTTACATGAGAACCAGTGTGGCATAGTGGTTAAGAACAGTGGACTCTAATCTGGGTCAGACCAAGGCCCATCAAGTCCAGCAGTCTATTCACACAGTGGCCAACCAGGTGCCTCTAGGAAGCCCCGAAACTAAGACTACTGGAGCAGCATTATCCTGCCTGTAGCACCTAATATGATAGGCATGCTTCTCTGATCCTGGAGAGAATAGGTCTGCATCATGACTAGCATCTATTTTGACTAGTAGCCATGAATACCCCTCTCCTCCAGGAACATGTCCACTCCCCTCTTAAAGCCTTCCAAGTTGGCAGCCATCCCCACATCCTGGGGCAGGGAGTTCCACAATTTAACTATGCATTGTGTGAAGAAATACTTCTTATCTGTTTTGAATCGCTTTGCCAGAGCCAGCTATGGCACAGCAACAGCAGGGCACTTCGCCAACGTACCTCCAAGGTATGCCAGCCTTTCTCTATGATGTGCTGGCATAGTGGCTGTTCATCTTCCCGGGTGCTACCCAGCCAGGGTTGCGTTGTAAGTCACACTGATATCATTGTGGCACTGAAAGGTAGCTCCCCACCCCCCCAGGACACAATTCAATGGAATTTCTCCTGCTCAACCCGTATTCCCAATGGGATTGTGTGGGAAAGCCTCCTGTGGGTAGTACTCAGCATGTTGATCATACAATGACTGCAAAGTGAATATGCCCATCAATCAGAATGACTCATTGTGTGATAAACCAGGGACATAAAATTACCGTAATTAGTCTGGGGATAAGCAAAGTGAACCCTTTCGTTTTGAATTGTAATATCGTCGTCTCCCTCGACACACTTTTTGGCTTCTGGACCAGCGAAAGAAAGAGCATGCAGACACACAGAAAGTTCGGGAACATGCTGACAGGAATAACTGGTTTCGCCCACCTTCCAACTTTCTTCAACCTCACACCTCACAACTGAGATTATTGCTGTCAGTCCATCCATTGTGTTGATAGAAAACTCACCCATTTCTGAAGCCGCCGGATCAAGCCGGGGGCTTATCTCGACCCAGTTTTCAAGCTCGGATTGATTTTCCAAACGGTTGGCCAAGTTCCTTCAACACCACCCCCAAGAACAAGGACAATACTTTTCTGGCATCTGCACAAATGCTCCCAGCCTTGTGTGAATTTCATCATGTATATGAGGGAGATCTGGCATGCTTTCCTCCATGTTATCCTCACAACAACCCTGTGTGGTAGGATGCTTCTCTGGTCTCATTGATGGCAGTTGGTAGCAGGGTTTCCAACCCTGGGTTGGGCCAAGTCCTGGAGATTTGGAGATTGTGCCCGGGGAGGGCAAGGTTTGGGGAGAGCAAGGTTTGGGGAGAGCAGGGATCTTGGCAGAGTATAATGCCATAGAAACGATCCTTCAAAGCAGCCGTTTTCTCCAGGGAAACGGATCTCTGTAGCCTGTAATCAGCTGTAATTCTAGGAAATCTCCAGGCTCCATCTGGAGGTTGGCAACCTTTGGCTCCCAGCAAGAACTTGCAAAGTGGAAGCATGCTTGGCTGCCTCTTGGCAAAAGAGAGAGAAAGGAAGGAAGGAAGGAAGGAAGGAAGGAAGGAAGGAAGGAAGGAAGGAAGGAAGGAAGGAAGGAAGGAAGAAAGAAAGAAAGAAAGAAAGAAAGAAAGAAAGAAAGAAAGAAAGAAAGAAAGAAAGAAAGAAAGAAAGAAAGAACACAATCCACACAATGCCTTTATGGGGGGGAGAGGTATTATGTGGATTATATTCTTTTGTTTTTGGATTTTATTTTTGGGCCTGCACGGCATCTTAACAATTGCTTCCTATCCACCTTCTGAGGGTCCCTCCAATGTAGCGTTGCCAAGCTCCAGGTACTAGCTGGAGATCTCCTGCTATTACAACTGACCTCCAGCCGATAGAGATCAGTTCACCTGGAGAAAATGGCACTTTGGCCATTGGACTCTGTGGCATTGAAGTCCCTCCCCTCCCCAAACTCCGCCCTCCTCAGGCTCCACCCCAAAAACCTCCCGCCGGTTGCAAAGAGGGACCTGGCAGCCCTACTCCCATGGCATTTGGCTCATAGGTCTTTGGTGTAAGATTTGTTAGGGCTTAGTGCCGCAGATGGGGCCGGGTTAGCCCGATCTCGTCAGATCTCTGAAGCTTAAGCAGGGTCTGCCCTGGCTAGTACTTGGATGGGAGACCCCCCCCCCCCAAGGAAGACCAGGGTTGCTGTACAGAGGCAGGCAATGGCAACGCGCCTCTGCTCGTCTCCTGCCTTGAAAAGCCCCTGTGAGGTCTTCATAAGTCAACTGCGGCTTGACGGTACTTTCCACCACTGGTGTTGCTGAAGGCGAGCCGTTTGTTTCCTGATGATACCAGAAGAGGGCTCTAGTCTCCTTCACAAGCTCACACAATATTTAGGCTTCAGCCAAGCTTTGGAGTTGATGCCTCTACCGCACAGATAAAAGCTTCTTGCTTAATTCGCTTGTGCAAGATTCATTGCTTCTTAGACCTTAAATGTGTCTGCCTGACTCTCCTGGTTTGTACTGCCAGTTCGGCGTGGTGTAGTGGTTAAGAGCAGCAGACTCTAATCTGGTGAACTGGATTGGTTGCCCCACTCCTACATACGAAGCCTGCTGGGTGACCTTGGGCCAGTCACAGTCCTCTCCGAACTCTCTCAGCCCCACCTACCTCACAAGGTGTCTGTTGTGGGGAGAGGAAGGGAAGGCGATTGTAAGCCGCTCTGAGACTCCTTAAAAAGGGTAAAGGTAGTAGTGCCCTGTGCAAGCGCTGGGTCATTATGGTCATCACATCCTGATGTTCACTAGTCAGATGATGCTTACATGAGCCAGTGTGGTGTAGTGGTTAAGAACAGTGGTTTGGAGTGGTGGACTCTGATCTGGAGAACCGGGTTTGATTCCCCACTCTTCCACATGAGCGGCGGAGGCTAATCTAGTGAACCGGGTTGGTTTCCCCATTCCTACATACGAAGCCAGCTGGGTGACCTTGGGCTAGTCACAGCTCTCTCAGCCCCACCGACCTCACAGGGTGTCTGTTGTGGGGAGGGGGAGGGAAGGTGATTGTAAGCCAGTTTGATTCTCCCTTAAGTGGCAGTCTGGCAGAGAAAGTCGGCATATAAAAACCAACTCTTCTTCTTCCAGGGTGGTTTGCCATTGCGTTCCCCAGTCGTCTACCCCCAGCAGGTAGAGAAAACGGGGTATAAAAAACTCCTCCTCCTCTTCTTCTTCTTTGGGCCTTCTTCTAGGGTTGCCAACCTCCAGGTAGGGGCTAGAGATCTCCTGCTATTACAACTGATCTCCAGCCGATAGAGATCAGTTCCCCTGGAGAAAATGGCCGCTTTGGCAATTGGACTCTATGGCACTGAAGTCCCTTCCCTCCCCAAGCCCCACCGTTCTCAGGCTCCGCCCTAAAAACCTCCCACCGGTGGTGAATAGGGACCTGGCAACCCTACCTACTTCAGACATAGCACCCAACCCCATAGTTTATTATAGCTATGGTTGGTTTGTAAAACCAGGCATCAGTTTGCAGGTGACAGCTCAAATCCAGGTTCGACCTCTACGGATGCTGATTTCTTTGCCTTCAATCTGTAGCCAGGGAGGACAGGGTTGGGGGAGCCATGCAGGAAGCCCTGGTTTGGATTGGATCCACAACACAAGCGAAGGGGGCCATATTTCCCCCTGTTCCATATTCTGGATCTCAGATTAGTCCCTAGTGCTGCTTTTTCCTCCATTGGGGGGAAAACATATATGTTGTCTGCATCATTTATTGCTTAGATTTATATCTCAGCCACCTGCCAAAGAGCACTCAGGGCAGCTTAGGAAAGGAACTAAGGGAACATCAAATAACAATGACATTTAAGTCAAACTAAGGCAGTAAAACAAAATGACAAAAGGCATACATTGAAGTCAATTGCAGCAGTTAAAAACCCTCCCCACAGCCCATCCAAATCTAGTTTAAAAACACTAGAACCATTAAAAACAAGTGTAATAAAAATACAATAGCATCCCTTTCTAGGAGGATGGCCAAGTCAGAGGATTCTGAGAAGCTGCCTGAAGCCAGGTTCACATAGGCCGTTTATGCTTGGTAATTAGCAGTGTGTTCCAGGCTGAAGTGCCCCACATATTTCTTTTAATTTATTCACGCTGAACCATCATTCCAGATTTCTTAATAGCCCCTTTAAAGCGACCTTTTGTATTTGCTCCGCCCCCGCATCGAAGCATCCACTGAAGGAAGCATGCAGAATCCCAGCCTTGGTTTAGCTATGAAAACGACTATTGCTAATGGCTATGCAAACGAAGGAACGAAGGAGCAGGCGAGTGGGAGGGTGGAATTTGTTTGACTTTCTCCTCTTGCATCAGGACCGTGAATAGGCATTTTAAAGGTCGGATTTTAAAAAGCAGCTTTGAGCGAGCATCAAAATCAACCCTGCATAAATGGCCATAACCTTCTCCTCCTCAGCTTCAAGGCCACAAAAAATGAGAGTTAACTTTGTGTTCTCCAAGAAGGCAAGGATTTGGTTTGTGCAAAGGGTGGAGAGCGTCGGCCTTGCAGAGATGCGATAAGAACCATGCAGGCAGGCGCCGAAGGATTTCATTGTTGCCCAAAAGACCCACTTGAAATGCTCTGATCTCAATTCCTGTTTGTGTAGCCACAGCAGAGATATCTGATGAAAAATGTCCAGTTACGATTGGAAGCTGTCATCTGGGGCTGCAGATTCTGTACCTTAAATTAATCTGGGGTAGGGTCGCCTGCTCCAGGTTGGGAAATACCTGGAAGTATTTTGGGGGTGGGGGAGCCTGAGGAGGCTGGAGTTTGGGGAGGAGGGTGGGTATAATGCAATACAGTCCACCTTCCAAAGTGGCCCTTTTCTCCAGGTGAACTGATCTCTGTCGCCTGGAGATCAGTTGTAATGCCAGGAGATCTCCAGCCACCAGCTGGAGATTGGCAACCCTAAATTCTGGGTTGCCATCCTCCAGGTTGTGGCTGGAGATCTCCTGCTATTACAACTGATCTCCAGCCAATAGAGATCAGTTCACCTGGAGAAAATGGCCGCTTTGGAAGGTGGATTCTATGGCAGCTTACACCATTCTTAACCACTACACCATGCTGGCTCATGGTAACATGAGTACAGGGTTATAGTGTCCATGCATCATTAGTTAATGTGGTTTATAGCCCACAATATGGTGGCACAGTGTGGCAGACCGTTTAAAAACCCAACAAATAGGACAAACCATATTGCCCCAAGCCAATTCATCAGTGAAATACCGGCTTTCTTTGGATACTGTGACAGAGTAACTATGCATTCTCCACAAACATTCACTGGCAGTAAATTAGGGTTGCTACCATTATCTCTTGGTGATGCTGTCTTTAACAGGCAGGAATTCAACAGGCAAGGTGTTCCCTGTGACTATATACCGGGGGGGGGATGACAGCACCAGTTGAATTTCTGCTTCTGGTGCATTTTTTCACAGCTTCTTTTCATGCATTCCTTGGCTCAACTCCTCTGTGCATCTTTGCTGCCCTTTCTGAGACCCCCAACTTTATGTACACTGTGAGGTTATTCGCGGTCAAAGGCAGCCCTTCCCCCAACACTCCATTCATTCACAAGCCCCACTCCACCTCTCTCAAACCCAAATGGGGAGAGGGTCTGAACAGGGAACCCTGGCAACCGAAGTCTGATTAAATCCTGATGTGTCTTATACTTGTCCCTTTTTTTGTTTTTATCAAAAAGTCTTTCATTCTCCTTCCCCTCCAGGTTTGAAAGAGGAAGGGCAAACCAAGTCAAAAGTGGGGAGGGGGACTCTGCATATTTGGATATTACAAATTTTTATTTTTGCCCTTACTCTATTTTGGATATTCAGGGTAAGATACTGTATTTTCTTTTTAAAAACCCCAAACCGTACAACAATTTGATCATGGCTTAATGTTCAAAGGAAACAATCTCTTTTTTTAAAAAAAAAATGCAACCAGATCCTATGCGCGTTTACTCAGAAGTAAATCTGACTGATTTCCTAAATAATTGTACACAGGAGCTGCAGCCTTACACTACTCAGCAAAAAACAAGATTTCATATCCCAAGCAGAAACACCCAGTGTTTAACCACACAGTAGCTTCATCCTCCCCCAACCAAATCCAACCAAACAATCCTCTCAAGCAGAGTTGCCAGCCCTGGGTGGGGAAATTCCTGGAGATTTGGGAATAGAGCCTGGAGAAGGGACCTCAGTGGAGTATAATGCCATAGAGCCTCCCCTCCAAAGCAGCCATTTCCTCCAAGAAAACTGATCTCTGGAGATCAGGTGGAATTCTGGGAGATCTCCAGGCCTCACCTGGAGATTGGAGCAACCCAAAACAGCACTATAACACTATAAAGCAAATAAGTGAATTTTATAAAGTGCAAAGTGAATAAATATATACAGCATATACAAAGGGAGTACAAACAGATACAAAATTTACAATAACAATCCAATAAGTATGACTTATCAAGAGGATGCCAAGGATCCTGATTCAACAGGTAAGTTCAAGTAATCAACCAATTAAGGTATCATTTGATATTAGAATTTTTTGAATCATTCAAATTCTTTTTAGGTTGCAGTTATTGGAACAAAGCCACAGGAAAAAGATGTCAGACGTGCACTGCTCTTACAATGCAGGGCCTGCAAACATGTAATCCGCACGGCCGTTTTCCCCTCATCGCCCATAACCTTCCTGTATTTTACCCTCTGTCCCCTTTGGAACATTAACCGATCCGATTTCTTGTTATCTTCCTTACCCCCTGCCATTTTTCACACCCTACCAATTTACAATCTCATGGAGACCTGAGTGTGTGTGTGTGTGTGTGGGGGAGATATAGCAAAATGAAGCAAAGCCCCACCCAAAGTAATCCGAGCATCCCCGAAGGGCCTTCCAAAGAGATGATGCTCTTAAGCACAGCTCTTCCACAACAACCCGCGGAGCTAGAGGTCCTTTGGAAAGCTGGGAACGTCGGGCCGTTCCCACAGTCCATATTCTTGTGGGGAAAATTAAGGAAGGAAAGGTGATCCCTGTTGCCGGACCTATTTTTGTAGGTGAAAGGGTATTATAAGCTTTTCAGAAATGCAGAAGTATTCAACATGCAGAATGGAATGATGGCTCTGGTTTGTATAAAGAAGTTAGAGCCAGCGGTGGTTTGGAGCAGTGGATTTTGATCTGGAGAACCAGATTTTATTCCCCCCTCCTCCACATGAGCGGCGGAGGCTAATCTGGTGAACTGGATTTGTTTCCCCGCTCTTACACATGAAGCCAGCTGAGTGACCTTGGGTTAGTCACACTCTCTCAGCCCCACCTACCTCACAAGGTGTCTGTTGTGGGGAGGGGAAGGGAAGGTGATTATAAGTCCGTTTGATTCTGCCTAAGTGTTAGAGAAAGTCAGCATATAAAAACCAACTCTTCTTCTTTTTCTTCTAGTTTATACCGCTGTAGATGCTGGTTAGCCCAGGCTAGCCTGACCTCGTCAGATCTCAGAAGCTAAGCAGGGTCGACCCTGGCAAGTATTTGGATGAGAGACCTCCAAGGAATTTCAGGGTAGTGATAGGGAGGCAGGCAGTGGCGAACCACCTCTGAACGTCTCTTGCCTTGAAACCCCCATCAGGGATTGTCGTAAGTCAGCTGTGACTTGACGGCACACACAAAAAACCGTTCTGGTTAATTTATAGCGCTATACGTGCTTCAACAAAAAAAGTTTAGTAATTAAGCCACTACACACTCCGAGAGCCTGAAAACGTTTCCATTAGTAAGTAACCTTGCCCTGACTTGGATAGCCCCGGCTAGCCCGATCTCATCAGATCTCAGGAGCTAAGCAGGCCCACGAACGGTGTGTGTGAGTGTGTGTGTCACAAACAGGCTCTCGATTTTTGATCACAGGTTAGGAGATCAGATTCTTCTTTAATTTAATTTGAACCTCTGTCACACAAACAAGAGCTTCTTTGCTAGAAACGCCCCCCTACTCTTCATATTGTGCAATTAATTTCAGTAGTGATCTCTTTGACAAAGCTCTAGGAAACCAGAGTAGCTATCAAAGGCCATTTGTGCAGGGCTGTTTCCCTGTGGTCCCCTGCCCCACCGACTGCTCCGGTGCTCCATTTTGATGAAGCGTGACTTTTCCGACCATCAGAGGTCACCTCGCTCTCCCCGCACATTTCCGCGCATTTCTCCCGTGTTTTCCGGATGCTGTTTTAGGCCATTTATGCTTGGTAATTAGCAGCACATTCCAGGCTGAATTGGCCCGCATATATTTTTTTAGTTTTTCATGGTGAACTGTCGTTTAGGAAGTGACTGCGAAGCCGGCGCATACCTGCTTCGCATTACTAAGAGCCCCTTTAACACAACCTTTTGTGTTTGCTCCGCCCCCGCCTCGAAGAATCCCCTCAAGGAACCATGCAAAACAACAGCTGCATGTTAGCTATGCTAACAGCGGTTGGCTAATGGAAGGAACAAAGGAGCAGGCGAGTGCGGGGGTGAAGTTTCTCCTTTTGTGTGGGACCACAAATAGTCATTTCAAAGGTTGCATTTAAAAAAAGAGCTTTGAGCAAGCTTCAAAATTGACCCTGCATAAATGGCCTTAGTGAGAATCCGGAAAACGCGGGCCAAATGTGCAGAAACATGTGGGGAGAGCAAGGAGATCTCTGACGGTCGGAAAAGACACACATCATCAAAATGGAGCACCGGAGCACTCGGTGGGAGTGATCATGGGGAAACAGTCCTGTGTAAATGGCTGAAGAACATTTGAGCATACTCATTTATTCTTTTGTCTGTTTTTGGCTAAAGCAAGAATGGTCTGGGATTAGCAGAAGACCAAACCCTGGCTGTATGTCCATTCTTCTGCCTGTGACCTTGGCACAGCTGAGCATCTTTGTTTGAAGCACGTCTTTTCTTCACCACAGCCGGAAGTCTTCTTCCTGGGGTTTACCTGGTTTTCCTGGCACTATCTGACTCTTGGTGAGTTTACTCAGGAAAAAAAAAAAGCCCTGCTAAATTCAAATACTCCCAAATATGAAACCACACAATCAAAAGCTTCTCCACATAAATTAACTTCCTACACACAAAAGCATGTTATGAAGAAAGATTTCACCCTAACCTGCTTTATGGCATGCTACCTATGTGCGGGTTGCCAGCTCTGGGTTGAGAGATTCCTGGAGATTTTGGGGGTGGAGCCTGAGGAGGGCGGGGTTTGGGGAAGAGGAGAGACTTCAGTGGGGTATAATGCCATAGAGTCCACCCTCCAAAGCAGCCAGTTTCTCCAGGGGAACTGATCTTGGCCATCTGGAGATCAACTGTAATAGCGGGAGATCGCCAGGTGCCACCTTGGGGTTGGCCACCCTACTTCCCAATCCATTGAAGTCAATGGGATTAGAAGAGTGTAACCCTGTTTAGGATTGCGCTGTGAAATAGTCATCTTCTATGGGCAAGCTAAATCTGTCATTCCCCTCGTCAATTACGTTTGCATCTTTTCAAAATGCTTTGGGGAGAAACAGGTGCTCTGCACCACTTCAGGAAAGCCCTTTTCACGTTACAGCACTGGTTCCCAACCAGGGGTCCGTGGACCCCCAGGGGTCCGCGAGAACTAAATTAAGGTCCGCGAAACAAAGTTATAAACCCATAATAAATAAATATTTTCAATTAAAAGTTCTCTATTATAAAATATATATATTCAAATATTATTCTAAGTTTAATGTTTAACTAACAGTTATGATTAAAGTTTATTTTCAAATTCTCTGAATTTTTATTTTGAACCTTGGGGTCCCTGCACCGAGCAAAAAAGTCCTAGTGGTCCCTGGTCAAAAAAAGGTTGGGAACCACTGCGTTACAGTGAACTCATGGTAGGTCCTGCATGTACATATGTACATCTGTTCATAGGGTTGCCGGCTCCAGATTGGGAAATACCTTGAGATTTTGGGGGGTGGAGCCTGAGGAGGGCGGGGTTTGGGGAGGGGAGGGACTTCAATGGTGTATAATGCTATAGAGTCCTCCTTCCAAATCAGCCATTTTCTCCAGGTGAATTTGAAAGGCGAAAGACCAGCTTTTCCCTCTGGCTGAAAAATCAGACAGCCAAATCAGCTTTTGGAACCATGAGATGAAAGGTGTATTTTTCCCAGCGCGGTCAAAAGTAGCTAGGATGCGGCATTTTCAGATGGGGACACGGAGAAGAAGCCCCTTCTCAGCCACGCCACTCTTTCCCTACAAACCGGAGCCTTGGAATTCCCCCTAATGTGTCATTCTGTCCTCTGTGCGAGGGTAAAAGAAGGAAGGTTGCCAACGGGCACCGCAGGGCCTGTGGGAACCGCTTTCATGAAAAGAATGAAAGTGTCCTGTAGCAACTTGAAGGCTAACTAGGTAGACGGGTATAAGCGCAGGGAGAAGTTTGTTGGAGGATAAACTGTGCTCACGAGATGGGAACTTGAGATAACAGAAATGAAAATAGGAGCCTTTGTTATGGCATGTTCCTTCTAAGGGGAACCTGGCAGACATTTAGGGTGTGGATCTATTTCGGGTGGGTGGCATCGTGGGAGAAGAGCCTGACAGCTGCTACTGGGGTGACTGATGGATGCACATCACCTGATTCTGGGGAGGTTCCGGTTGCTACAGTGGTGCAGGGGTAGGAGCAGATGGTCCCACGGGCCTCGTGGGATGTTGAGGGAGTCAGAGATGATGAGGGAGTCAGAGATGTTGAGAAAACAGGCCCAGGTGCCGTGTTATTTTGGTGGCACGACAACGGCAGTATATCATCAGGTCTTGTGGTGCCCTCATTTTATGAAAGAAACAGCTATCTAGAAAGAATCCCAGAGGACAGTGCGGAGTAGCGGTTAAGAGCGGTAGACTTTAATCTGGAGAGCAGGGTTTGATTCCCCACTCCTCCACACAAGCAGCAGACGTTAATCTGGTGAACCGGGTTTGTTTCCCCACTCCTCCACATGAAGCCAGCTGGGTGACCTTGGGCTAGTCACAGCTCTCTTAGAGCTCTCGCAGCCCCACCTACCTCACAGGGTGTCTGTTGTAGGGAGGGGAAGGGAAGGTGATCGTGAGCCAGTTTGATTCTTCCTTAAGTGGAAGAGAAAGTCGGCATGTAAAAACCAACTCTTCTTCTTTATTTATTTAGAAAATGTGCATGCCACCTCTCCAGATGTAAGAACAGCCCTTCTGGGTCAGACCAATGGTCCACCTAGTCCCGCATCCTGTTTCACACAGTGGTCAGCCAGTTGCCCTGGAAAGCCAACAAATAGGACATAGAGGCCAAGGCCTTCCCTGACGCCCTCCAGGCACTGGGATTCAATGACATCTGCCTCTGACTATAGAGGTTTCCTTGAGTCACCATGGCTAGTAGCCATTGATGGACCTCTCCTCCATGAATCTGTCGAACCCCGTTTAAAGTAATTTGTGCTTGCAGCCCTCACTACCTCCAGTGGCAGTGAATTCCACAGTTTAATGACATGTTGAGTAAAGAAGAGTGGGATTTGAACCTGGGTCTCCCAGATCTTCGCAGACATTTTATTTGGATTCTGGTTCAGCTTATTTTGTCTGGGAAAAGATTTGTTCAGATACTTTGATATTGTTACAGCATGCAATTAGAGCGGTTATGATATTTGGTTGATGTTAACATGGGTTGTTGAGCCCCGTGGCGCAGAGTGGTAAGCTGCAGTACTGATGTCCAAGCTCTGCTCACGACCTGAGTTCGATCCCGATGGAAGTCAGTTTCAGGTAGCCGGCTCAAGGTCAACTCAGCCTTCCATCCTTCCGAGGTCGGTAAAATGAGTACCCAGCTTGCTGGCAATAAAGGGAAGATGACTGGGGAAGGCACTGGCAAACCACCCCGCAAACAAAGTCTGCCTTGGAAACGTCGGGATGAGATGTCACCCCATGGGTCAGGAATGACCCAGTGCTTGCACAGGGGACCTTTACCTTTACCATGGGTTGCCAACAGGAAACACATTCCCATTCCATCACTTTAGTAAAGGGGGTGAACTGGATGGCCAAAACCTCTGCCTCATTCACCTCCACCCAACAACTGGAACAGCCCAGCCAAACAATGCACCTGTTTATATAGAGACCCCCTTACCAAGCAGTGTGATCAGGGGAAATTTGGTGTACAGATATTGCCAGTCAGGGACCAACTTGTTGAGTGGGAATATGGACTAAACGTTCCAGTTGGTTGGAGTTCCTGTCAAGCGCATATCAGCAGAATCGGTCCCTCACTTCTCTGCTTACAGGAAATTATATGCAAAACCAAAAGGCATTGCAGATCTAGGCAAGTTGGGTCTGATCTGAATTCAGAGGAATTAGTTTCTTTTCCAAAGTTTTGATTCATTACCCTTCCCACGTTAACAAAAGGGGGTGTGTTTTACTAGTTTTCATCCAAATGCGCCACCTTGCTACTGTCCTGGATTCCTTTTTGGTGTTCAGAGCCATGAAACGGAAGTGTTCGGAGCGCTTTGTGGAGGAGGCATACCTCAGCAGTAGAACATATCCTTTCTTAGCAGGAGGTCCCAGGTTCAATCCTTGACATTTCCAGTCAGCAGTTGTTGAGAATGGCCTTTCTCTACCAGACACCTCTGAGGGGTTGCTGTTGCCAGTCTTCAGACAATACAGAGTCAGAGGCCCCCAGTGGTCTAACTCAGTATGAGGTACCATTGTACGAAAATACCTTTAATCTGTCATTCTTACCACAGCCCTGTCAGTATTGTTATCATCACCCCTATACAACAATCAGGCAGCTGAAGGTGTCTGTGAGAACAACGGCTTGCATAAGGCCACTGATTCAGGGTGGCCAACCTCCAGGTGGTTGTGCAAAGGAATAGTAACAAGCTCTTGCAATATATGCAAAATAGTGAT
This sequence comes from Euleptes europaea, assembly GCF_029931775.1. Lineage (NCBI taxonomy): Eukaryota > Metazoa > Chordata > Lepidosauria > Squamata > Sphaerodactylidae > Euleptes > Euleptes europaea. Next base: position 113,169,149 of record NC_079315.1, on the reverse strand, counting down.
GTTATTCAAAAAGTGCAAAAACATGCAAAGTTACAATGATATGATGAACTGTTGCCTATGCTCAAGCAGCCAACTGGGCGCAGAGGAGAATGAGACTGGATAAGCTGTGAAATATTACTGCCTGAGACTCAATAAGCTGTGAAAAATTTCTGCTGGATGAAGACAAGTGTATGAGTGAGGCTCTTGGCTGAAGAAGCTGTCGTGTAACAGCGAAAGCGTTGATTTCATCCGGAAGGATGCTCCCGATCCGTTTCAGCCTCCACAGCACTTCAACATTTCTACCTGCAAAAAGAACAAATGTTAAGAGAAATAAGTTTTTGTACTTACCTTGTAAAGCTTGTGCCTATTAAGATTGACTTCCTTTTGGAAGACTTATGTATATAAGTGTGAGTTCGTCATATCATTGTAACTTTGCATGTTTTTGCACTTTTTGAATAACATCACTATTTTGCATATATTGCAAGTGCTTGTTACTATTCCTTTGCACAACGTGACTAGTTAGTGTAGGTGCTTCCTTCTATTAAACCTCCAGGTGGTGGCTGGAGAGCTCCTGGAATTACAGCTGGTCTCCAGGATACAGCAATCAGGTCCCCTGGAGAAAATGACCACTTTGGAAGGTGGACTCTATGGCATTATACCCTGCTGAGGTCCCCTCCCCTCCCCAAGCCCCACTCTCTTCAGGTTCCCACCCCCCAAAATCTCCAGGAATGTCCCAACCCAGTGCTTGCAACCCTACACTAACTGCAGGGTTCAAGAGGAGATGAGCTGATGAGCCAGCGTGGTATAGTGGTTAAGATGGGTGGTTTGGAGTGGTGGACTCTGATCTGGAGAACCAGGTTTGATTCCCCACTCCTCCACATGAGCGGCGGACTCTGATCTGGTGAACCGGGTTGGTTTCCCCACTCCTACACATGAAGCCTGCTGGGTGACTTTAGACTAGTCACACTTTCTCATCCCCACCTACCTCACAGGGTGTTTGTTGTGGGGAGGGGAAGGTAAGGTAATTGTAAGCTGGTTTGATTCTTCCTTAAGTGGTAGAGAAAGTCGGCATATCAAAACCAACTCTTCTTCTTCATCTGTCTGGATGGTATTGCTTCAGACTGCAGGTGGCACTCTATACAAGAACAACAACAACCAAACATCCCTTCACAAGTGAAATTGGCTAGTTTTTTGTGTCAGGATTATTATTTTTTAAATAGGAAGTTGCTATCAATCATGTAGACTCCCAAGTACAAGAAAACCCATGAAGGAAGATCACCTTGGCCTGACCAACTAGAAATGCTGTCCAACTCATCTCCTGCCTCTATACTCCTTTCTTTGGCGTGTGTGTGTTGTTCAGTTGGCAACCCTGTAAGCTGCATCTGTTTCTCTTAAGAACATAAGAAAAGCCCTGCCGGATCAGACCAAGGCCCATCAAGTCCAGCAGTCTGTTCACACAGTGGCCAACCAGGTGCCTCTAGGAAGCCCACAAACAAGACTTTGACTGCAGCAGCACCATCCTGCCTGTGTTCCACAGCTCCTAATATAATAGGCATGCTCCTCTGATACTAGAGAGAATAGGCATGCAGTATGACTAGTATCCATTTTAACTAGTAGTCACGAATAGCCCTCTCCTCCTTGAACACGTCCATTCCCCTCTTACAGCCTTCCAAGTTGACAGCTGTCACCACATCCTGGGGCAGGGAGTTCCACAATTCAACTATGCCCTTGTGTGAAGAAATATTTCCTTTTAGACCTCAATGGGGGTACAATCTAGGGTTGCCAAGGTCTCCCTTCGCCACCGGCATGAGGTTTTGGGGGTGGAGCCTGAGGAGGATGGGGTTTGGGGAGAGGAGGGACTTCAAGGCCATAGAGTCCAATTGCCAAAGTGGTCAATTTATCCAGGTGAACTGATCTCTATCCGCTGGAGAGGGTTGTAACAGCAGGAGATCTCTATTACCTGTTGGCAACCATAGTTGAAATCAGTTGTAAAAGCAGGAGATCTCAAAAGAAAGGCCCTGCTGGATCAGACCAAGGCCCATCCAGTCCAGCAGTCTGTTCACACAGTGGCCAACCAGGTGCCTCCAGGAAGCCCACAAACAAGATGACTGAACCAGCATTATCCTGCCTGTGTTCCACAGCACCTAATATGATAGGCATGCGGCTCTGATACTGGAGAGAATGGGTATGCATCATGATTAGTATCCATTTTGACTAGTAGCCATGGATAGCCCTCTCCTCCATGAACATGCCTTAAAGTCTTCCAAGTTATAAGAACATAAGAGAAGCCCTGCTGGATCAGACCGAGGCCCATCAAGTCCAGCAGTCTGTTCACATAGTGGCCAACCAGGGGCCTCCAGGAAGCCCCCAAACAAGACGATCGCGGCAGCACTACCCTGCCTGCGCTCCACAGCACCTCACATATCCGGCATGCTCCAGGCTTCACCCGGAGGTTGGCAACCTATGTGTGGGGGAGACCTGCCGTAACAGCAGGAGATCTCCAGCTAGCGCCTGGAGGTTGAGAAAAAATAAGTACCAAAACAACGCATGTATGCAAAACACAAACACAATTTAGTGCAGTGGATTAGTGCAAACAGACAACAATGACTACTAAACAACAAGACAATGAATACGTAGCTCACAAGGAGTCTTCAAGAATGCCTTTGTAAGTCCCAAAAGGCTTCTTGTAAATAGTTCAGAGAAGCGGTGAGAATGATCCACTCAGAAGAGAATGGTCAATTCAGGTTGTGAAACGCAGTCCGGATTTACTTAACGTTTTACAAATGTTGTTTGGAAGGCATTCTTGAAGACTCCTTGTGAGCTACGTATTCGTTGTCTTGTTGTTTAGTAGTCGTTGTTGTCTGTTCGCACTAATCCACTGCACTAAATTGTGTTTTGCATACCTGCGTTGTTTTGGCACTTATTTTTTCTCCACTCCTTTCTAGCACCAAGTGCCTCTTTCTTCAATACAGCGCCGGGAGGTTGGCAACCCCACCGAGCCCACCCGCCAAAGCGTCCCTTTTCTCTAGGGGAACTGAGCTCGGTAGCTTGGAGGCGAGCTGTGATTCCCGGGGGGGGGGGATCCCCCAGCTCCCACGTGGAGGCGGGCAACCCCACCCCCGGGGAGCCGCCCGGTCTCCTCCCGGCGCGCCTGCATGCAGACTTTTTGGCCGGCTGGGGCTGCGCGTCAGGGGGGCGTGCCCAATCAGCGGCCGGGGGCCCACGCGGGGCGAGTCCCGTCCCCATCTGGCCATGGGTCAGGTGACGCGCCCCCTCGCCGGGCTTAGAAAAAGGGACGCCGGCGCGCGCGCTGGGCTTGCAGGGCTTGCACCGGGGCGCGCGCTGGGCTGCTGCTGCTCCTCGCCTCTGCGCTTGCAGCCGTGGGGCTTCGCTGGGCTTCCTTTTTTGCAACTCCATCCATCCATCCATCCATCCATCCGTCCATCCATCATCCGGGCAGGCTTTGCAGCGGGGCCAGCCTGGTGGGGGGAAGGAAAAAAAAAAGCACCAAGGATTTGCCCAAAGCCATGAGAAACTTGGCCGTCTTGCTGCTCGTCGGGGTGGCCGCTGGCGTCTCCGGGGAGGGCTCGGGGCCGGGGCCCACGCCAGATGCCCGGGAAGGTAAGCTTGTTGGGGCGAAAACGCACGGTCGCTTGGTGTGTTGTGTGTTAAGTGCCGTCAAGTCGCTTCCGACTCATGGCGACCCTATGAAGGAAAGTCCTCCAAAATGTCCTATCTTGGACAGCCTTGCTCAGATCTTGCAAACTGAAGGCTGTGGCTTCCTTGATTGAGTGCACGGTCGCTTTATCCTCCTTTAATCCCTATTCTAGCCAGGAGCGAGCGCACGTTAGGCGAAACGCATGCGCTCGATCCTGGCTGAATCCTGGCCGAAACAGGGATTAAAGGAGGATAAAGCGAGCGTGCGTTTTCACCTTTGTGGCTTGCGGGAGAAGCGCGGACTTTCCGAGCGGGGTCGCTGCTTGCGCGCACCCGCCGTGAGGCTGCCGAGGTTGGCATCCTCTGCTCTGACCGGCAGCGGCTTTGCAGGGGGGTTCAGGCCTTTCGCGTCACCTGCTGCCCGGTCTTTTTGACTGGGGGTGCTGGGGATGGAGGCTGGGTCCTTCTGCGTGCAAAGCAGGTGCTCTGCCGCTGAGCCGTTGCCCCTCCCTGGAAACAGCGCAGGAATCTGCCTTGTACTGAATCAGAGCCTTGGTCCAGCAAGGTCAGTATTGTCCACTCAGACTGGCAGCGAATCTCCAGGGTCTCCGGCAGAGGATTTCCCCATCGCCTCTTAACCTGGCCCTTCTGACTGGAGATGCCGGGGATTGAACCAGGGAGCTTCTGCAGGCAAAGCAGGTCCTCTGCCATTGAGCTATGGGCCCCTGCTCTAGCCGAGAGTATGAGATTCCCACCTGGTGGGAAAGCACTTCTGAGTCAGCAATGGAATGCAACCTGTTTGTGAGTTTTCATGCATTGGGGCTTACACCCCCGGCTCCTGCTGTGCGTGCATGCCGTCAAATGTGCTTATGTTCTCTGTGGTGTGCGTGCGTGTTTGCTAGTTGCACCTGTGGAAAAGGAGAGCAGGCACAAACTATTTGAATGCTGAGCGTTTCTGTTAGTGATGCTTAAACCGTTCTCTGCTCTGTGGGACCAGCTGGTGTGGTGGTTAAGAGCAGTGCTTTGGAGCGGTGGACTCTGATCTGGAGAAGCGGGTTTGATTCCCCACCCCTCCACGTGAGCGGCGGAGGCTAATCTGGTGAACTGGATTTGTTTCCCTGCTCCTCCACATGAAGCCGGCTGGGTGACTTTGGGCTAGTCACAGTTCTCTTAGAGCTCTCTCAGCCCCACCTTCCTCACAGGGCGTCTGTTGTGGGGAGGGGAAGGGAAGGTGATTGTAAGCCGGTTTGATTCTCCCTTAAGTGGCAGAGAAAGTCGGCATATCAAAACCAACTCTTCTTCTTCTGTAGTGTGCTTGTCGATGTGAAGAAGACCTCATTTTGTAATGCCAGTGAGAATTCTGGCAGACCGAGCATTTATTTCCACAGTATGTGCTTACTGAATTAACCCTGCTTCCCAGCTTGTGTGTGAAAACTCTGGAAGTCCTCCCTTTTTCTTTGAGACTCTCAGCATCTCCTCTGGGGTAGTGCTCGAAAGCCATTCGCTTCCCTACTCGAGGAAAAACAAGGTGTTTGAATGTGAAGGGGAAAGTGGAAATGTGGTAATGGAGTTGCTTATTGCAGCTAGTTGGTGGTGCGTTCCTAAGGAGAGTTACTCCAGTCTAAGCCCGTTCCTTTCAGTGGGCTTAGACTGGAGTAACTCTCCTCAGGAATGCACCGTGAGTCTTTCACAAGACTTCTCCCTGCTTCCGAGGGAATAAGAGCTGACTCAGTGCTGTCTGGAGGAGAGATATGGGGAAAAGATCCCCCGGAAAAGGTCTTCTGAACAAGCCACGTGGAGAGAAGGGAGAGCCCAGGAAGTGTGGGACTTGACCGGTGGATTGTGCCCTGAATGAATACGCCGGTCACGCAGAAAGCCAGTGGCCTTATTTTAACTTGTGTCGGCTTTGGTGGTTTTCTGGTAACGCTGCACGCGATTTATAGCAGGCAGGTTTCAAATTTAAGGGTTGATGGCGAAGGTTGTCCTGCTATTAATAGAAAACACCTTCACGGAGCGCTTTCCTTTTTTGCTGTGTGTCACGTTCTTTGATTTTTTTAAAAAAAGATCAGCTTGGGAGGATAAGAAGCTAATGAATACATCCTCTTGTGGACAGCCACGGGCTGGGAAGCAGACCGGGGAAAGACGGCGCTTCAGTTCTGAAAATTAAAAGTTCCAGTGCCTAACTGTGAACATTTAATATTTTAGGTGCATGGACTATTGGTGGTGGTTCAGCCAGAGAGAGGAAGTTTGCACATGCTCAGAAGCACCTGTGTATTTGCTACTGGATCATCATAATCATCATCATTCCTTTATTGGCATAAAAACACAGTACAGAAGGATACAAAAGGAATGGAAATATTAAAAGGTGCCCTTTATATAATAGTTAGAAGACAGTTACATCGAATAATGCTGTTTGTGCGACTGGATGATTTTTGCAAATGGGGAGACCTAGCTGAAACCAGCCCCAGCTGGTATGAAATAGTGCTTATCACATTACTGTAGCCTTGCTATGGAACTAATAGCATCTGCATGTTTTATTCAGGATTGCTGATGGGAGTGTTCTCTGCCAAATGCGCTAGTCCGGACTGCTGTGTATTCTGTTTTATTAGAGAATCTTGTAGGTGCCTGAAATCTTATTGCGCCTGGTTCCCTTTGAAGGTACTGGAGTAGAACTAGAGGCTCGTTTTTCAGCCTCCCTGGCTGACATGTGCTTAGGCTAGGCTGCTTAACTAGTTTTGTGACTTTCTAAAAAGTCAGCCGGCTGCTGGAGTAAAGCAACATGTAATTCCACTTGCGTGTCCTGGGCTGCAGCTGAGTTTTACGCTGTGCGGCGTACATGCCGCTTCGACCAAGGCACTGAGTTCCCCCGCTATTTTCAGTCCTTTGGGGGAAAGAAAAACATTTTGTGGTTCTCTTGACGTCAACCCCAAAGGATGTGCCAAGGGTTTGCTCATAATTAGGAAGATGAGCATTTGTAAATGTCGATGGGTGTATTTCAGTGGTTCCCAACCTTTTTTTGACCAGGGACCACTAGGACTTTTTTGTTCGGTGCAGGGACCCCAAGGTTCAAAATAAAAATTCTGAGAATTTGAAAATAAACTTTAATCATAACTGTTAGTTAAACATTAAACTTAGAATAATATTTGAATATATATATTTTATAATAGAGAACTTTTAATTGAAAATATTAATTTATTATGGGTTTATAACTTTGTTTCGCGGACCTTAATTTAGTTCTCGCGGACCCCTGGGGGTCCACGGACCCTGGTTGGGAACCAGTGGTGTATTTGGAAAGAGAACACCCTTGGACTGACTCAAGTGACATTTTTTCTAAACAGAAGTTCTTTTTTCATGACACTACTGTTTCTCCTGCCTTCCCATGTGTATGAGATATATCATAGAATCATAGAGTTGGAAGGTACCACCAGGGTCATCTAGTCCAACCCCCCGCACAATGCAGGAAATTCACAACTACCCCCAGTGACACCCCCCCTAGTGACCCACTACTCCATGCCCAGAAGATGGCCAAGGTGCCCTCCCTCTCATGATCTGCCTAAGGTCATAGAATCAGCATTGCTGACAGATGGCCATCTAGCCTCTGCTTAAAAACCTCCAGGGAAGGAGCACTTACCACCTCCCGAGGAAGCCTGTTTCACTGACTTGATGGTAACAATGTAAACCTACGGATTTAAGTGACCCGGTTGACTTCCTGTGGTTGGGACTGTGTGGTTGGAATCTGTAGATAAGGTTGAATGAGGGCAACAAGACATACGGAGGTTCTAGAAAGATTTTGTCAAGCCTGTTCTTTTTTTTAATGCAACAACCAAATGGTGGTGGGAAGGGGTCGCAGCCTTATGGTGACCCCATAGAGTTTTCAAGGCAAGAGACTACCAGAATTGGTTTGCTGTTGCCTGCCTCAGCAAACCAGCTCTGGACTTCCTTGGTGGTCTCCCATCCAAATACTAACCAGGGCTGACCCTGCTTAGCTTCCAAGGTCTGACGAGGACAGGCTACCCTGGGCCATCCAGGTCAGGGGAACAACAAAATGTTGGTACATTAAAACAGCAATTAACAGGAATGATGACTGCACTTCAGAGGGGGTTAGGTTAATGGCGTCTTCAGGGGGTCCTCTGTATATCTAACGGTGCCATCCTAAGAAGAAGAGTTGGTTTTGGGAGCCAGTGTGGTGTAGTGGTTAAGAGCAGTGGTTTGGAGCGGTGGACTCTGATCTGGAGAACCGGGTTTGATTCCCCACTCCTCCACATGAGAGGCGGAGGCTAATCTGGTGAACTGAATGTGTTTCCCCACTCCTCTACATGAAGCCAACTGGTGGACCTTGGGCCAGTCACAGCTCTCTCAGCCCCACTTACCTCACAGGGTGTCTGTTGTGGGGAGGGGAAGGGAAGGTGATTGTATGCTAGTTTGATTCTGCCTTAAGTGGTAGAGAAAGTCGGCATATAAAATCCAACTCTTCTTCTTCTTCTACCCTGACTTTCTCTACCTTTAAGGTGTCTCAAACCGGCTTAAAATTGCCGTCCTTTTCCCACAACAGACACCTTGTGAGGTACACATGAAGCTGCCTTACACTGAATCAGACCCTTGGTCCATCAGAGTCAGTACTCAGACCGGCAGCTGCTCTCCAGGGTCTCAGGCAGAGGTCTTTCACATCACCTACTCTCCTAGTCCCTTTAACTGGAGATGCTGGGGATTGAACCTGGGATCTTCTGCATGCCAAGCAGAGGCTCCATCACTGAGCCATGGCCCCTCCCCCATAGGTAGGTGGGGCTGAAAGAGTTTGGAGAGAACTGTGACTCGCCCAAGGTCACCTAGCTGGATTCATGTGTAGGAGTGGGGAAACCAACCCGGTTCACCAGATTAGAGTCCACAGATCATGTGGGGGAGTGGGAAATCAAAACCAGTTCTCCAGATTAGAGTCCATCGCTCTTAACCACTACACCACGCTGGCTCTCGCAGGTGGTCTCATTGGGGCTTATTCCCAGGAAAGTGTTCTTAAGATTGCACTCTAAATCGGATGTGTCTAAGTGGAATGAAGGGGGCTGAGAGAGCTCAGAAGACCTCCTTCCTTTTCTGAAACGGGTGTAGCCTTGTATCTTCAGGTATACGCAAGAGGAGAAAAAAATGCCTGCTCAGGTGATTCCAGTGCGTGCAGCTAGGGGAGGATACAATCTGTATTTTAGCCCTTTGCATTTGTGCAGGCTGTCAGGAAGCTGGCACAGTCTGCATGAGTGGGGGCACGCAAGTTGTAGGTATGTTAAGTCTATCTGAAGCTAGTGGTTTGGAGGGAGCCCATGGAGAAATGGGCGTGCATGCTTCAAACCTGGGTTTTTTTTTGCACCAAGTATTGCACAAAAGGGTTTGCAACATATTGTGCAATAGCTTTCCACTACTGCTTCCCCCAGAGAGTTCCTGGAGTCCCTCGGAAGGTTAGGAAGGGCTCCTTAGTGAGAAGAACAGCAGGCAGATCGCCAGGGAAGATGTCGTGTCTCTTCTTGATGAAGTAGCTCTGCAGTTTCATGAGCTCAGACGAGCATCGCTTGTGTACCTGGCCTCTTTCTATCTCACACAGGCTGTTTCCTTTGCCGTCACCCCTCCGACGACTTTAGATTATGCATGCCGTTTCCCACCGCCAGGTGTTGCCTCGCTCTCCCCCTGTGTTTCCCCGCGTGTTGCCCACGTTTTCAAATTCAAGATAAAACAGGTCCCTCAAAACGCGGGGAAACGCAGGGGGAGAGCGAGGCGACCTCTGACGGTTAGAAACAGCATACATAATCCAAACAAAGAGCTGAGGTTGTCGGAGGGGTGACGGCGAGTGAAACAGCCATGCATAAAAGACCACAGAGCGGTGGTGAAACCCAACAGCCAAGTGAATTTGGCAAGGGGATCCTGAAGGTCGAAAGTTTGAAGATTATCAGCTTTGCACAGTGTAGTGTAGTGGCTAGAGTATTGGCCAAGGATCTGGGCGTCCCAGGTTCTAATCCCCTCTCTGTCATGGAAACTCGCTGGGTGAACTTGGGTCAGTCGCACACTCTCTCGGCCTAACCTGCCTCACGGGGCTGATGTGGGGATAAAATGGAGGCGAGGAGAATTATGTAAGCCGCTTTGGGTCCCCATTGAGAAGAAAGTCTTGGTATCAATGAAGTCTTTATTTTAAAAGTCATGAGAAAGCATCAATGCAGTAGACACAGAGTTGGCAATGTGTGCTAGGGGGACCTGGGTTCCAATCCCTGTTCAGCTATCGCTGCAAAGTAGGTGGCCCGTCTTTTTCAAGTCCAACATACTTTAGAGGATTATTTATGTGGATGAAAATTGGGAACCGTCATGCACATTGCACCAAGCAGTGACGCTCACATGATTTTTCTCTGCTGAATTTCTCCCTGGATTACCAGAAATATTGGTGTGGATCCCGTAATCTGTCGGCGGAAAGGACAGATAACTGCAGGTCTCCCTGGCTGTCCATCCCCTAAGCAGCCATTTCCAATCTCTTCAGAGTTTATTCTGGGGGTTTCAGGAAGCCTGTGGAATAATACCCATAGGGGGTTGGGAAGCTAGGGGATCCCTCCCTTCTGACTCTTGAGAAATTGCAGCTCTGCTGACAAAACTGAATGATTTTTCACTCTCCCAATGGTTATGGGAGTGATTCCCCCACCCCCTTTCCACACAGGTCTGGCAAACACAAATGCACATGAGGCTGCCTCATACCGAATCAGACACTCGGTCCATCAAGGTCCGTATTGTGTACTCAGACTGGCAGCCGCTCTCCAGGATCTCAGGTGGAGATCATTCACTTCTCCTTCTACCTGGTCCTTTTAACAGGAGATGCCAGGGATTGAACCCGGGGACCTTGTTCATGCAAAGCAGAAGCTTTTCCGCTGAGCCACAACCCCTTCCTAGCCCCAGGAATAAACTATCCCTGAGATCATAAATGGCTGCTGGGGAGGAGGGAGACGATCAAGGATCCTTGTACAATCTTGGAAGTTCCTTGCACTGGATCCAACCTATTTTTACCAGAGCAGAACTCAAAATGTCGAAATCTGGGGTTCTTCTGTTGTGTTGACAGAATGCATTCATTGAAAAAAAAAGTAGGGGAGGAGCTGAGGCTCAATGGTAGAGCCTCTGCTTGGCATGCAGAAAGTTCCAGGTTCAATCCCCGGCGTCTCCAGTTAAAAGGACCAGAGAGCAGGTGATATGAAAGACCTCCGCCTGAAACCCTAGAAACCCAGTCTGAGTAGGGGCCGTGGCTCAGTGGTAGAGCCTCTGCTTGGCATGCAAAAGGCCCCAGGTTCAATCCCAGGCACCTGTAGTTAAAGAGGACCAGGCAGTAGGTGATATGAAAGACCTCTACCTTGAGACCCTGGAGAGCTGCTGCCAGTCTGAGTAGACAATACTGACCTTGGTGGACCAAGGGTCTGATTCAGTATAAGCAGCTTTCCTGTGTTCATGTGTTAAAATAAACGTTAAAAAAAGGGAATTCCTGCTGGGCTGGCTTAACGAACACCAAGGTTTTGAAAAACGTTGTACAAAGTTCAGGCTAAAAATAAAATAGGAAAGCTTTCGATGAAATCTGCCCCCATGTAGGAAGCCAGGGAACCCGTTCCAAGTGGAAGGGAGTCCTTGGCAGGCGCCTGGAGTAGCGGCTGCCAAGCTGTTAAGGCCATTAGATCGTGCCTTGAGATCTCTGCAGATATTCTGCCTCGCTTTTGCTTTCCGGCCTCCTCTGTATCCCTCTGAGCCACGTTTAACGGCGAATGCTCTTATCGCAGATGAAAGCGCCTCTCCGCTGCGGAAGCTGGACAAAGAGCCAACGAAAGTCCAGAGGCTGCGGGTCAAGTTCAGCGTTCGCTCCTCGGCCGACCCTGACAGCGGCTGCCACTTCACCATCGGCGATGAGCGGCGGCTAGAAGACTGCAAGTTCAACACGTCCTCTAAGAGCTTCTTCATCATCCACGGGTGGACGGTAAGGCGGCTGAAGTTAGACGTGACTCCAGGTTGTTCTTATCTTAAGAGGAATGGTGGGATAAATAAAATATATAGATAATGAAAATATAATTTATTTAAAGCGCTATGCCAAGATAAAAATTATTTAAAAAACGTTTAGACAGCACGATGGCATTTCCTAAGGTTGATATCTATAACCACCTGCCAGACGCGTTTCGGCCTGTTTGGCCTTCCTCAATGGTCAATTGAAAACCATGTAAAACATACAGATACAGACAGTATATATCAGACTAGGCATGTAGGTTGTCTAAAAAATAGAATAACAATAAGGTAGTCTCTATCAAGAAGCCAATTGTATATCAGACTAGGCATGTAGGTTGTCTAAAAATAGAATAACAATAAGGTAGTCTCTATCAAGAAGCCAACTGTATACATCTTAAAAGAGATATTTAATCCATTGGTACATTTAAGATACATATAAAAGTAATCATTCCAGATAGAATAATAATGAATTGAGTTTGCAATCCTGCTGTTTAATTATATTTTACAGCCTAACAACCTGAGACAATCTTACCAGATGTTTGTATAATTGGTAATATGTTATATAAGTAACTGTCCTTCAGTGTTACTCCTCTGAAGATGCCTGCCACAGCTGCTGCCGAAACGTCGGGAAAGAAAATACCAAGACCACGGTCACACAGCCCGGATAACCTACAAGAACTGATCTCTTTTAAGATTTATACAATTGGCTTCTTTATCCCACCCAGCCTTTGGTACCCAGCTTCTGTTTTCTAGGCTGGGTTTCATTCCCCTATTTTTTCTTCACTTAAGAGGAACGGCCCAATTAAGAGGCCGTGAGCGTTTTCTCACCGTTTTGCTGGTAGAATGGACTGCGCCGTGTCAGAGGACGGGCTGTGTGTGTCCCGTTTTGGAATATTCCTCTGTGTTATAAAAGAACGTCCTCCGAATGGAAAACCGACACAGCAAAGCAAAGCTCTGCTTGCTCCTTTTGCTGTTTGCAGGGATTTGTTTATGCTGATGAGTATTCACAGCTGGAATCTTCCATCTGTAGGGGTGCAGCTAGGATTGCCAGGCCACTGCCCCCTTGGAAGAGGAGTGGACATGCTCATGGAGGAGAGGGCTATCCATAGCTACTAGTCAAAATGGATACTAGTCATGATGCAGACCTGTTCTCTGCAGGATCAGAGAAGCATGCCTATTATATTAGGTGCTGTGGAACACAGGCAGGATGGTGCTGCTGCAGTCGTCTTGTTTGGGGGCTTCCTAGAGGCACCTGGTTGGCCACTGTGTGAACAGACTGCTGGACTTGATGGGCCTTGGTCTGATCCAGCATAGCTTTTCTTATGTTCTTATTGAGGACGGGGCTATCCATTGCTACTAGTCAAAATGAATACTAGTCATGAAGCATACCTATGCTCTACAGCAAAGGTTCCCAAACTGTGCTCCAAGGAGCACTTGGTGCTCCATGAAACATCTCCTAGTGCTCCATGAAGAGATTGGAAAGAAAAATACTGTTGTCATTTGGTTTAGGACATAGGTGCTAGATGAAAATTAGTTCTCCGTAATGAATTTCTCACCTGAAAAGTGCTCCATGACTCAAAAAGTTTGGGAAACTCTGATCTATAGTATCAGAGGAGCATGCCTATTGTATTAGGTGCTGTGGAACACAGGCAGGATGGTGCTGCTGCAGTCGTCTTGTTTGTGGGCTTCCTGGAGGCACCTGGTTGGCCACTGTGTATACAGACTGCTGGATTTGATGGGCCTTGGTTTGATCCAGCATGGCCTTTATGTTCACCATTAGCTGCCATTATACATTGTTGCTGTGTGTTATGTGCTATATTTGTTTATTGTACGCGATAGCCTGCCCCACACTGCTTTAAAAGCCAAGAGGGTTTAACAGGACAAAAGGAATTGTTAGAGGATTACAATCCAAAAGGATTGTTGAAGATGTAATGGATAGGAACCTAATTGCCCAGACTAGCTGTCTCTCACCTGGAAGCTAAGCTGGGTTGGCCATAGTCAGTCCTTAGATGAGAACCACCACCACCAAGGAAGATTGGGGCTGCTATGCAGAGGAAAGCGATGGCAAACCACCTCTGCTCCTCTCTTGCCTTAAAAGCCCCATGGTCATGGAGTCTCCATGAGTCAGTTGCGACTTGACGGCACACACTTATTGTTATTAATAGAGAGGATAAACATCCTACAGTGTCATCAACAGCTTGACATTCGCTTTGACAAGCTGCGGTGTGTGAAACGGCAGCCGCCACTATGCGTGGTACCTTAATGCTCATGTGTTCGTACACGTGGCACTAGAGCGAAGATGTTTTTCCCTTCTTTAGGGCCGTCTGCTAGGAAACCAGGGAGGACAAACTCTCGCAACCGCCATGAGAGAAATTTTAAAAGGCAAACCCCCCCCCAAAAAAATGGCCTGGGGGAATGAGTTCTGACTCACAAAAACTCCTGCTGGAATAAATATTGCCCTTCTTTAAAGGTGCTGCTGGACTTGTTTTGTTTTGCTGCAACAGAGGAACAGAACCACCCCTCTGGAAAAGTAGGGTTTGTAATTCATGCGGGACAGGCAATAGAAACTGGATCTGCTCGTGGTAAATAAGGATGTCTTGAGCATACGGAATGGGGTTTATTATAGAAAAGGGATCAGCCCAAAGTGCAGGTCAATGAGAAATGCTGAACCACAATGCTCAGACATGTACTCAAGTGCATTAATGTTCAATCAATCTTTATTGTTACAGTCAAAGATCAGCATATATACGAATTACAATTGTTATAAAAAGAGAAAAACTGTATACTATCAAAAACTAAAAACCCTGATTGAATAAATAAGCCAAGGATAACTATATAACTGTCAGAAGTGAATTATGCGAACTTCAGCTACAATACTGTGTATATAAGACTATTAATCCACCTCCTTACTTATGAGTGGGTTTCTCTTCTTAATGGATAAAAAGCAGAATTTTGCCTTTGTGTGGGATACGGCAGCTTCCCCATCCTCAAGCAATAGTTTGACTCCGGTCGCCCCAGAAAAAAGTTCAGATGCTTAAAACGAGAAAGCAGCAGGGAAATAGTGTTTGTTCTGATTTCATCACAGAATTCACAGTGCAACACTATATGTGCGATTGATTCGACTGCATGGGCCGAACAGGGGCAACACCATTGCTCCGTAGGCCGATGTTGAAACCTTCCATCTAAAACGGCAGAAGGCAGGGCGTCAAAACGGGCTCTGGAAAAAGCCCGTCTATATTTTGTGTGAGTAATGTTCGATAAATAGAAAGCTGCAGCTTGAACACATGAAGCTGCCTTATACTGAATCAGACCCTTGCTCCAGCAAAGTCACTATTGTCTGCTCAGGCCGGCAGCGGCTCTCCAGGATCTCAGGCTGAGGTTTTTCGCTTCACCTACTTGCCCAGTCCCTTTAACTGGAGGTGCCGGGGGTTGAACCTGGGACCTTCTGCATGCCAAGCAGATGCTCTACCACTGAGCCACATCCCTTCCCCATTAATCAAGTTTCTCTTTGGCCGGGTTATTTATATGGTGGCCGTCCACCAGCTAGGAAGGAACTAAGAGTACTTTCTTCTTCCAGATGAGTGGCATTTTTGAAACATGGCTGGGCAGCCTGGTGCAGGCTCTCAAGGAACGGGAGATGAGTGCCAACGTGGTGGTGGTTGACTGGCTTGACTACGCCCATCAGCTCTACACCAACGCTGTCAACTACACCCAGGTGGTGGGAAAGGAGGTGGCGAAACTGCTGGACTGGCTACAGGTGAAGCTTGCGAGAAAAAGATTTGAGCATCAAGCGGTTTAAAATTGTGCAAGGCTGCAGCAGGAGCAGGCATCGGGCTGAGGCTTTAGAAATGCAAACTGAAGAGAGCTGCTATGCTGCCGGGTTGTAAGCCAGGCTGTGTGCCAAAGTGCGGATCTGTGGGGGCAGTGATGGTGTTGCTCTGTTTCGCCTTCACTTGCCATGCAGCTCAGATCTGCTACTGGGCCGTTTTTGTGCTGACATGCAGGGAACGCTTTCTATATCCAACAATCCTTACAGCTTTTGCCATCTCTTACCATTGCCATCACTTACCAATAATGACTTCTTATGGAGTTGCCTGTTGCCCCAGTGTTCCCTTATATAAATTGATAGCTGATTCTTCCCTTGTCCATGCTCACCCACTCCCCATACCTAGCAGCTATAGAACCTGCTGTTACATGGCTAAATAAAGCTTGGAGGGAACTTTAACTTGGGAGGGGGCTGGAGGAAAGCATCGTTCACCAGCCCAGAGGCATCAGACTTAGCTTGCATCACTTTACGAAACAGCCATGTGGGTAATCTTGCTCACCTGGGAATACTGGGTGCATGCTTCTCTCTTTGACTGAAAATTCTTGCAAAGTCTTCTGTCGTGCAAAGATACCCCTGAATCCCTCTATCCACCCACCAACACCTGGCTGATCCAGTTAACTTTGTCCTTGCAGGAGAAAGAACATTTCCATCTGCGGAATGTCCACTTGCTTGGCTACAGCCTTGGTGCGCACGTGGCTGGCTACGCTGGAAACTATGCACATGGAACAATAGGCAGGATTACAGGTGAGTGTGCCAGCAGATGACCTTTCAAGCATTAACCCTTCTCTCTCCCCGCTGTAAATGCTTGAGCTGCCTCCATGGCATGAGAAACCGGGCAAATTCTGAGGTTTCTCTTGCTGTTATCTGCAAAGCCTAATTGGGCTTGTTCAGTGCCAGACCTGCCCCTCTGTGAAGGAACGGTCTCGCAAGCTCCGTTTCCTCTTTGGGAAGTTTGGAAAAGCCCCGCTGCTGTCCTGGGTTTCCATCCAGTGAGGCTACCTTTATTCCACCCTTGTTCCCAGTTTGGGGAGGAATACCGGCTTCTCTCTGGGTAGTAACTGCTGCTTCTAACAAATGTGGAAGAGTATCTGCTACTAGATGGGTTTGTCATCTAATTAAACTGAACTCAACTAGCTTGGAACGGGTCTGTGTAAGAGTGTTCATCTGGTGCCTGAGTGCTCTAATGGTTTTTTTAGTTCTTTGCACTCTTCATCAAACCATTCATGAGTACCCTTGACCTGGTGCCTCCCTACAGCAAAGACAGAACCTGTAAGCCCACATTGGAGATTATGGACCATAGTATCATACCTTGTCAGGGTATCATAGACATCCTCATTATTGACAAACTCATTCGTTGTTTTATTTACAAATTCATCCGAACTAGTTAAATTCTTAATAGTGGTAAGAGTGGCCATAGTCCGTTTAACAAGTGGAAGGCAGGACTCATCCGGGGCCATGCCAACGTAACATTGTTTTAGACTAAGCGGGTTGGTTAATAGTGAAAGGTGGAGAACCAACGAAAAGTGGTCACCATCAAAAAAGGGAGAGTCCTCAAAAGCCGCAGGTTTTGCAGTAAATCTTTTGAGATCGCTATATAATCAATGGTGCCTGAGTGTATTTATATGTATATATGGTGGAAAACGCCGTCAAGTGGCAGCCAACTTATGGTGTAAAAGGTAAAGGTCCCCTGTGCAAGCACCGGGTCATTCCTGACCCATGGGGTGACGTCACATCCCGCCGTTTACTAGGCAGACTTTGTTTATGGGTAGTTTGCCAGTGCCTTCCCCAGTCATCTTCCCTTTACCCCCAGCAAGCTGGGTACTCATTTTACCAACCTCGGAAGGATGGGAGGCTGAGTCAACCTTGAGCCGGCTACCTGAAACCAACTTCTGTTGGGATCAAACTCAGGACTTCTCAGTTTGGAAAAGAGACGACTAAGGGGAGACATGATAGAGGTTTATAGAGTTATGCACGTCGTAGAGAGGGTGGACAGAAAGAACTTTTTCTCCCTCTACCCAAATGCTAGAACTTGAGGGCATCCAATGAAGCTGTTGGGCAGTAGACTCAGGACGGACAAAAGGAAATACTTCTTTACACAACAAGTAATTCAAAGGTGGAATTTGCTGCCAGAGGATGTAGTGATGGCCACAGGCATAGACTGCTTTAAAAGGAGATTGGACAGAGTCATGGAGGATAGGTCTATCAGAGGCTACTAGCTCTGGGGACTGAAGGGAACCTCCATGTTCAGAGGCAGTAAACCAGAAGGCAACATCAAGGGAAGGCCTCGGCCTCTATGACCTTTCGTTGGACCTCCAGCATAACTGGTTGACCACTGTGTGTGACAGGATGGATCACTGGTCTGATCCAGCAAGGCTCTTCTTATGTTCTTAAGTACTGACCATGCATTATTGACGCTTCAGGCTTGGATCCAGCTGGGCCGATGTTTGAAGGAGTCGAACCCAACAAACGTCTCTCTCCTGACGATGCGGACTTTGTGGACGTCTTGCACACTTACACGAGGGAGGCTCTTGGTGTCAGCATCGGGATCCAGATGCCTGTGGGTCACATTGATGTCTACCCCAATGGAGGAGATGTCCAGCCAGGGTGTGCCTTGACTGACGTCTTGGGATCGCTTGCCTATGGGAGTAAGTTCTTCTGCTTGCTTAAAGTTGGGGTTTTGGAAGCCGTGGCTCACAGACCCGGCCATAGTGAATAATTTGTAATAACTCCACTCCTGAGCCCAATTCAAGGCATTGTTTTTGACCTTTGAAGCACTCCATGGCTTGGGGCAGCAGTATCTGAAGGACTGTCTTCTCCCATACATTCCTGCC
This sequence comes from Euleptes europaea, assembly GCF_029931775.1. Lineage (NCBI taxonomy): Eukaryota > Metazoa > Chordata > Lepidosauria > Squamata > Sphaerodactylidae > Euleptes > Euleptes europaea. The sequence continues at coordinate 113,150,858 of NC_079315.1, read as the reverse complement.
TGGCAATAAGACTGCAGGGAGAGGCGCTCTTGACTGTCCTATCAACCAAAGAAGCTCATCTGGCGGGTACTAAGACAGGGACTTTTTAGTGGCAGCCCCACAGTTATGGAACAACCTCCCCAGGGAGGTTTGCCAGGTCCCCTCACTTTCATCATTCAAGAGGCAGTTGAAGATGTTTTTATTTAGGACGGCATTCGCTTCGGTTCAGTTCTGCCTACCTTCTGTTTTAAATTATTGATTTTAAAGTAGTGGTTTTTATGCATTTTATTGTGTTTCGTTTAGATTGTTAAGCCACCTCAGATTCCTGTAAGGTAGAAAGGCAGATGATAAATGTTTTAAATAAATAAATAAAAACTTGCCATGATTAAGATGGCACTAATAGGTAGAACCCTATAGCTGTGGACTGTTTCCCAGTGTAGAACTTTTAGTGTTAGATGTTAAACAAATGGGTTGGTGAGGCGACAGAGGCGGGCCAGTTCTGCTCCAGGCTGTCTGACAATATGTCTGCTGTTAATGTATAGGACTGTTTTTCTCTAGAAAACTTGTGCAGTCTTGCATTTGCATTTATTTACATCATGCTTTTCTCCCCAGTTGGAACACAAAGCGGCTTAGAACACTGTCCTCCCCTCCTCCATTCTCTCACAACAACTGCCCTGTGAGGTAGGCCAGGCAGAGAGACTGTGATGGGCCCTAAATCACCCAGTGAGCGTCCATGGTAGAGGTGGGGATTTGAACCTGGGTTCTCCAGGGTCCTAGTCCCCCAGTCTATCCACGACCTCACATTTAGTGTCAAAGGTTCCCTTCATGGCAATTCTGTGCTCCTTTCGTGAATGTTCAGATCCTTCCTATTTGGAAAGTTACCATTTTTAATCATGGAAGCATGAAAACCCCCCACAATGAACAGTATTCCTCCCAGTTGCTGCTCTTGGATGATTGGCACCCAGCGTGGTGTAGTGGTTAAGAGCGGCGAGACTCTAAACTCTCCAGATTAGAGTCCCCCATTCCCCACTCCTCCACATGAGTGACGGACTCTAATTTGGTGAACCAGGTTGGTTTCCCCACTCCTACACATGAAGCCAGCTGGGTAGCCTTGGGCTAGTCACGGTTCTCTCTGAACTCTCTCTGCCCCACCTACCTCTCAAGGTGTTTGTTGTGGGGACAGGAAGGGAAGGAGATTGTAAGCCAGTTTGAGACTCTTTATGGTAGAGAAAAGTGGGGTATAAAAACCAACTCTTCTTCGTCTTCGTCTTCATCGTCATCTTCTTCTTTTTACTTCTTTACTTGAAATAAACTTACGTGTAAAATCTTTGTAACACATTTGACCATTTCTGTATTTATGGTTTGCTGTCCAGCTTCGATTTACGACGCCCTTCTGCATCCTACTGTAAAGATTTCTGGCAGCAGGCGTAGCTGATCCCTGGCCAATCTTGGCTCATGCGGAACTACAGAGAGCCTGTAAATCTGACCACACGGGGGTCTCTTTTCTTTTTGTTGTGGTGCAGGATGGCGAACGTCTGGTTTTTACTGCCTCATAAACAGGTGCCTTTTCCCCCTGTCTCTCCCCACCCCCATAGATATCGGGGACGCCATGCGGTGTGAACACGAGCGCTCCGTGTTCCTCTTCGTTGACTCGCTGGTGAACCAAGATAAGCAGAGCTTTGCCTTCCAATGCACCGACTCCAGCCGCTTCAAGAAAGGGATCTGCTTGAGCTGCCGGAAGAACCGCTGCACCGGCATCGGATACAACGCCAAGAAGATGCGCAACAAGAGGAACACCAAGATGTACTTGAAAACACGGGCCGACATGCCTTTCAAAGGTGGGCTTCCCCCTCTGCATTCCCCCTGTGGGTATAGGGCTGTCAAGTTGCAGCCGGCATCTGGCAACCCCGGCAAGGGATTTTCAAGGCAAGTGAGGAGCAGAGGTGGTTTGGCATTCCCCCTAGGGGCGCTTTCGCACCTGCTGATTAATGCACTTTCAGTCCACTTTAACGATGGTTTGCAAGTGGATTTTGCTGTTCCACACAGTAAAATCCAGCTGCAAATGCATTTGAAGTGGATTGAAAGTGCATTATTCTGTTAGTCACTAGATACTTCTATGTATTTTTTGGAGGGTGCCACCTTTAACGTCTGAAGTACAAAGAAGATCACACCTGGAAGGTTGCTTGTGGCATGTCACTGATACACTTTGGTTTGTGCTTTTCTCTCTCCCCCCGTCTCCTTTTCCAATTGTTTGGAAGGAGGATGAATAATGGTAGGGGAAGGGAAGGGGACAGGCATCCCTTCAGCTGAAAGAGTGTCAACCCCTAGATCCTAGGCAGTAGGAACTGGGCAGTCAATCATGTTCTTTTGAAGGCCCAACTAGATATTACATTAGACTGGGGGAGGGGAGCGGGGATGCGAGGGCAGGCAACGGTGTGACCTCACTTCTGGGGAAAACCTATAAGCGACATCACACCATTCTAGGAATCACCTGAAACTCTGTGGTAAAACCATAGTTTCTGGCAATTCCAAGAGAGGAATGACATCACTTCCGGGTTTTCGCCAAAAGTGGCATCATGGGAGTGGCGGCACGATGAGGAGGCCTTCTTGACTCATTGGGAAGGGGCAATCTTGAATGGAATAACAGCCAGGGGAGAAAAGGTTCAGCAGACCCTTCTCCCTTCTCCCTTGTTCCTTCAACCTCCACACAACTGCTTTTTGTTAAACGCAATTGCTTTCCTGTTATGTCTCATTTGGACTTCAGTTGGGTTCTGGTACTTCAATCTAAATGTGAGAACCACACCTGAATTTTGACATAGAGTTGGAAGCGACCTCCAGGGCCATCTAGTCCAACCCCTGGCACAATGCAGGAAATTCACAACTACGTCCCCCCTCCAAACCCCCAGTGACCCCTACCCATGCCCAGAAGATGGCATGTAGTTTTCTGCATAAAAATAAGGAAAATGATTTTCTTTCTTTCCATTGCACCTGAGGAAATGAGCTCCAACTCATGAAAGCTCATGCCGAAATATGTTGTTGGTCTTTAAGGTGCCGCTGGACTTCTGTTTGGTTTCGCTACTATGGACTAACTCAGCTACTCCTCTGGAAGGGTCTTTTCCTTCGCAGTTGCTCCACCTCCCTGGTTGTTCCTAGAAAACTATCCCTTTCCCTAAAGGGCTACCGGCCTACACGGCTGCTGCTGAATTTGTTCTGCTTTCCCCTTTAAAATCCGAGCCAGCATCCCTGCTTGCTGTGCAAAACTGGGGAACTTACAAGCCAACCAGCTGGTGGAAAGAGCCCTTGGCCATTGCTTGAAATGCAGCCACAGGTCTGCAGCTCTGCATTAAGCATCTGCCCTTGTTATCTCTACAGTGTATCACTACCAAATGAAAATACACGTCTTCAGCTACAAGAACATGGGAGAAAGCGAGCCCACCTTCTCTGTTACGCTGCACGGCACCAACAGTGACTCCCAGCCTCTGCCTCTGGAAATGTGAGTGGACAATTGGACAGAAGGCTAATTGGGCGATAAATGACTACCAGGTGTGGATCACCTTTTTTGTAGATAGGGGCTATTATAGCCCTAGTCCAAGCTTTGGGCATCCTCCCTGTTGCATCAATAAGAGTGAAAAGAGTAGCAAGGGGGGAAGCCCAGCATGTTAGATTTTCTTTAAACAGTTCGGGGGGAGGCCGTCGGGTCCTGGAGCCTTCCCCGTTTTAAGCTGATTAATCAGGGAAATGATTTCACTACGGCTCACAGGAGGCCATTCAGGAAGGCCTGAGGGGCTAGGGTCTTGAGTGGACAATTGACGCCCCTCATCTTTGGTTCGTTGTCTTTAGGAAGCTCTTAGATCTGTCGTTCCAAAGAAATTTCTTCAGGCTTCTCTCCATATCAGTTTACCTTCAGGAAGCTCAGAGCATTCTGTTGAGAGCCAGCGTGGTGTAGTGGTTAAGAGCGGTGGTTTGGAGCGGTGGACTCTAATCTGGAGAACCGGGTTTGATCCCCAACTCCTCCACATGAGCGGCGGACGTTAATCTGGTGAACCGGGTTGGTTTCCCCACTCGTACACATGAAGCCAGCTGGGTGATCTTGAGCTAGTCACCCTTCTCTTAGAGCTCTCTCAGCCCCACCTTCCTCACAGGGTGTCTGTTGTGGGGAGGGGAAGGGAAGATGATTGTAAGCCGGTTTGATTCTTCCTTAAGTGGTAGAGAATGTCAGCATGTAAAAACCAACTCTTCTTGTTCTTCCTCTTCCTCCTGTTCTTCCTCTTCTTCTTCCTCTTCTGTCTGAACTCCAGTTGTCCAGAGAACAGCCCAGTTTTGCAGGAAGCTTTGGGTTAAAGATGGGTACCAGGTTCCCAACTATGAATGTGATGGGCTGTAGAATAAAGTTTCCCTTGGGGGCATTAAGGGGCCTCTTTCTGCTGGTATCTTTAGGATGCAGTTGAGTGACTATCTCTTGGGAATAGCATAAAGCTGGAAAGTTGAGTGAGACCAGGGCTCCCTGAGCTGGTGCCTGTGGGCGCCTAAAATGGTGCCTGGCATTACTTCCCGTGGTGCCCGCCAAGCTTTTCAAAAAGGGGGCAGGGCCAATGTAGGGCACAGTTTTTATTGGCTACCCTCATTCAAATGGAAAGGTTGTCAACTGGAGGATGACGAGGATTTCCTAAGTCACTGTGTGGTTCCATTTCCTCCTCAGGATTTTGTTCTTCCCGGGAGATGTGAGGAGGGAGGTATTCCATTTGGGTCAGCCTCCTGAGGCAGCCATTATGCATTTGGGTCTACTTCCTGTGGCAGCCATTTAGGGGTGCTTGTCAACACCCACCGTCAAAATCCCAAAGGTACCTGCAGGTTCAAAAAGGTTGGGGACCCTTGAGTTAGATCCTGACCCATGACTAATGTTCTAAGGTGCGTGCGTGGTTGGAGCTGCTATGCCGTTTGAGCAGAGAATGCCCCCCCTGGGACTGGCTTTGCATTCCCTGGCCTCTGCACTTTACAGAGGAAGATTTGATCGCCTCCAGCATGATTTGCAAACTGGATCCAGTGACCGTTGGCCTCTAGGGGCAAGCGACATCAGACAAAGATGAGTAAGTTCTCCATTGGCCACTGTGCATTTTTAACACGACTTTGTGGGCCTCTCATTTCAGATATGGGCAGATAGGGCTGAACTACACGAACACTTTCCTGGTTTATACTGAAGAAGACGTGGGAGATGTCCTGAAGATCAAGCTCACGTGGGCGGGATCCACTCAGTCGTGGTACAGCCTGTGGAGGGGGCTCAGGAGTTACTGGTCTCAGCCTGACAATTCAGTCAAGGAGCTTCAGATCAGGCGTATTCGTGTGAAGTCTGGAGAAACGCAGAAGAAGTAAGCAACGGGCTGCCCAAGATGAGCGGGTGGTTTCTGGAGACAGCTGCTGGGACGGAGTAATTTGGGTGGGGGCAAATTATCCAGCCTATATATATCCTATATCCAGCCATGATTCCTAATATTGCACCAGAATTACCCACATGGTACCCACACACTAGAAACCTGTATATCTTTTTTTTAAAAAGACTAAACAGATGATCCAAGAGGGAGAGGGGAGGGGGAAATTGGGAAGGCAGTGGGTGTTTTTTACCAATGTGGACAGGGAAACGAATATGTGTGAGAAATGTCCGTCCCCCGAGAGAAATCGTCCTGTAAAAGTGTTTGCTGATAAGACAGCGATACGTTTGCAAAACGGCCCCAACCCCAAACGGGGGAAATGGTGCAGGCAAGAATAAATATAACGTTTCATTTAACATTATAAAAAGTCTGTGCGGAAACGGCCAATGTTTGATCCACCTTAATCCACATGGAGCACTGTGGAGGAAAACAGTAAATAAGTCTTAAGCTCTGTTTGTATTGTCATGGTATTGTAGAGCCAGCCATATTTGAGTTCATTGCTAGAATGGACTTCGGCCAGGAGTTTACAGGTCTTTACAATTTGTTTATTTAATTTATATTCTGCCTTTTCCCCATTAGGGACCCTCCTGGGGAAAAGGCAGGATATAAATTACATAAATAAATTGTGGCCCTCTCCACTGTTTTATCTTCACAACAACCGTGTGAGGTAGGTTAGGCTGAACGTGTGTGACTTGGCCAAGGTTACCCAGCTGGCTTCCATGCCAAAGAGGGGATTTGAACCTGGGGTTCCCACATCCTAGTCTGACACTCTAACTACTACACCATGCTGGCTCTCAACAGCAAATATAAGATGATGTGGCCAAATATCTGGGAGACCTGGGTTCAAATCCCCACTTTGCCTAGAGGCTTACTGGGTGATTTTAGGCTTGTCACTGTCAGCCTATCCTACCTCACAGGGTTATTGCTGTTAAGATAAGACGGAGGAGGGAGAACTGTTGTACGCTACTTTGGGTCCCCATTGGAGAGCAAAGCAGAGTATAAATAAATAACATGCCTTACTGAATTGGACCAAGATCCTTCCTTGTTCAACATCCTTTTATTAATGGATGCCTCTGGGAAACTCACAAGCGGGGCATGAAGGAGAATCTTGAGATTTGCAGTATACTGTCTTTGTAAATGGAGTTTCCTTTTTCCTAATGTCTGAGATAGCCTTTGAATGAGTCGTCTAGGCATGCTGCTGTGTTTTTAGTTTGACTGGCAAACAAATAGCTCTCCTTCTCTGGGAATGAACACATGAAGCTGCTTTATACTGAATCAAACCCTCGGTCCATCAAAGTCAGTATTGTCTACTCAGACCAGCAGTGGCTCTCCAGGGTCTCAGGCAGGGGTCTTTCACATCACCTACCTGCCTAGTCCCTTTAACTGGAGATGCTGGGGATTGAACCTGGGACCTTCTGCATGCCAAGCAGATGCTCTACCACTGAGCCACGGCCCCCTCCCCAGTTTAATAATTTAACTGCTGTCTGTCATGACAAGGCATGTAGAGCTACTGAGCTTTCCCTTCAAAATCCCTTTCGCAAAATCTTAGGTCTGTTTCTTTGATTGTTTGTTTATTTATTTATTTATCTTGATTTCCAGACTCACATTCTGTGCAGAAGACCTCCAGATGACCAACATCTCTCCCGGCAAAGAGCTCTGGTTTGTGAAATGTCGCGATGGCTGGCAAGTGAAGAATCGAACCAGGCAAGTCTCGATCGTAGCCCAACCTCTGAAACATCAGCTCCACCAGTGGTTCTCAAGCTGGGTCACAACCAGGGTTCCCATTTGGTCGCATGAAGCTGCCTTCTACTGAATCAGACCCTCAGTCCATCAAAGTCAGTCTTGTCTACTCAGACCGGCAGCGGCTCTCCAGGGTCTCAGGCAGAGGTCTTTCACATCAACTATTTGCCTAGTCCCTTTAACTGGAGATGCCGGGGATTGAACCTGGGACCTCCTGCATGCCATGCAGATGCTCTACCACTGAACTATGCCCCCCATTGAACTCCAGCCAATTTTAGTCCTTGCTTGATGGTGCTCAGCTGATCAGCAGGTGAAAACTGAGGCCAAAGGAGTGGGAAAGGAGAAAAATTAAAAAGAAAAATGAAGACTCACTTACTTACAGGAAGTTCTGATTACTGAATTATTGGTGACTTCTAGAGCAACCAGTGGCAAGGTTAGCTTTAGCAATCACCAGAAACTCTAAGGTAATTTTACCAAATGAGGTGGGATCCTGTCAGTAGCCATCTATTTGGGAATGGAGAGATAGGGGAATTTGCCTCTGACAGCATTCCCATTTCTCCAGTGTTGACACAAAAAGGCTTTTAGCTGGTGTATGAGAGGGAATGTGTATCCAAACTTTAGGACAGTGCTGCTAATATCACAGCCAATAATTTGTGCAGTGAAATCCCACTGCAATTAATAGGACTAGAAGAAGAGTTGGTTTTTATATGCCGACTTTCTCTACCACTTAAGGAAGAATCAAACTGGCCTACAATCTCCTTCCCTTCCCCTCCCACAACAGACACCCTGTGAGGTAGGTGGGGCTGAGAGAGCTGTGACTAGCCCAAGGTCACCCAGCTGGCTTCATGTGTAGGAGTGGGGAAACCAACCCAGTTCACCAGATTAGCCTCCGCCGCTCATGTGGAGGAGTGGGGAATCAAACTCGGTTCTCCAGATCAGAGACCACCACTCCAAACCTGTGCTCCAAACCACTAAACCACTAGACCGTCCGTTAGTGATATGTTGGATTGCGAGTAATTTTGCAACCCGAATACAGAATGCTGATTAAGCAAACTTTTGCTGAATTACTTAAAGGTTGTTTGCAACTTGAGGTTTCTGTTCACAGAAGCGGGAAGGGTGTAAAAGGCAGAGGGGTTGAATTGCAGGAGCTAGGAAAATCTGCTGTAGTTTGGCAAATTATCTCCTGCAATGAAATTTAAAGAATGCAGTTTGGGTAATCTTGTGGCACTTGGCCTAGGAGACATTTGAGTAACCTTGAAGCTTTTGACCAAAGAATGCGATAATGACAGGAGGTGTTGTGGAATTCTACAGCTGGATACATTTCTCGCCATCATCACTTAGCAAAACAAAATGCCCCAGTGCGTTTTGGGCTGCCATAGGGCATTTCTTTTATTTGTAAAGCAGGCAGATTCTCAAATTAGTGTAGATGAGACTTAAGTTGCGAATTGGGAACCGCCTTGCAAAAATCCCACTTTGGCCCCGAACCCAGTAGGCAGCCTTCCACTGGCCACTTTCTCTCATCATTGCCTCCCCCCTAGTGTACAATATAGGCTGTGGCTCAGTGGTAGAGCATTTGCTAGGCATGTTGAAGGTCCCAGGTTCGATCCCCAGCATCTCCAGTTAAAGGCAAGTAGGTGATGTGAAAGACTGAGAACCTGGAGAGTTGCTGTTGGTCTGAGTAGACAATACTGACTTTAATGGACCGAGGGTCTGGTTCAGTATAAGGAAGGTACATGTGTTCATGTGTTCAATACTGGCCTATCTTTATAGGGTTGTTGTGAGGACTACCAAGAAAATGCATGTGAAACACTACAGCACTACAGAACCTGCTTAGCTTCCTTCTTCTATGGCAGCAGTGAAATTTTTTTTGTTATAATGCTATCATAAAGTTTTGATAAAATACTGTTCAGTCAGTTAACATAATTTTCCCTTCACCCCCTTAGATCAGCAACCAACTCGCTCTGAAATGTCCTCTTTTGAAGACTTGCTGTACTCAGCGGGGATCAAACCCGCCAAAACGACGAGAGAAGGCGAGTGCCGAAGAGAACGGCACGGCTGAGCAAAATGGTTGCCGCGTCTCCCGTCGTCTTATTTTTCCTGCTTGCTCTCGCAAAGTCCGACTGTTCGGAGGCAGAGCTCTCCGTCTTCTCAAACTGTGACAATATGAACACCATGTCCGAGGACACGAGAACGTCCTGTATTTATGGCTACCCCTTAGACTAACTTATTTAAAGCCACAGCCTGTGAGTAAATCGTCCCTTTTTTCGGGAGAGCCTGGCTTGCGTGCCTAAAACCGGCTTATCCAGATGAGCGAGCGCTCTCCGTCTGGTCTCTCTGTCTTGTATCCTCCGCTCACAAACGGCAGTGCCCAGAGTGGCCATGAAATACTTTGCCTGCTGTGCCAAAGGCCTCTTTGCGAATTCTGATCAATCATACAGAACTGAGTTCTTGGGACTGTAACATGTGAGGTTGTAGGTAGGGGATTATTCTGCAGTATCTTCCATCAGGGAGCCCCGTGGTGCAGAGTGGTAAGCTGCAGTACTGCAGTCCAAGCTCTGCTCACGACCTGAGTTCGATCCCGACAGAAGTCGGTTTCAGGTAGCCAGCTCAAGGTTGACTCAGCCTTCCATCCTTCCGAGGTCGGTAAAATGAGTACCCAGCTTGCTGGGGGTAAAGGGAAGATGACTGGGGAAGGCACTGGCAAACCACCCCGTAAACATAGTCTGCCTGGTAAACGTCGGGATGTGACATCACCCCATGGGTCAGGAATGACCCGGTGCTTGCACAGGGGACTGACTACCTTTACCTGTCTTCCAGCATGCACTATCAGGGAGGAACTGGACAATGGAAGCCTGACTCTTCCACCTCCAGAACCACCAATACTCTCCCTGTCATTACACCTTGCAATTCCTGATCCCTTTAGGTGTCTGCAAATCAGCTGAGTGTTGCCAGGAAAACAGAGGGAGATTACCCCCATGCAGGGCTGTGAAGAGCCGTCACAAGCCCCCTGACGACGATTCCCTCGGGGTCTTTCTTTGCATCTAAGAGACCCACCCCACATATCAGGAAAACAAATAATGGGATTTGTCTGGCTCCGTGGACACCCCGCCCCCCAACAGCGACCAAGGCCCCAGAACATTTTGTAGAAGAAGAAGAGTTGGTTTTTATATGCTGACTTTCTCCACCACTTAAGGAAGAATCAAACCGGCTTACAATCACCTTCCCTTCCCCTCCCCACAACAGACACCCTGTGAGGTAGGTGAGGCTGAGAGAGAGTGACTTGCCCAAGGTCGCCCAGCTGGCTTCATGTGTAAGAGTGGGGAAACAAACCCAGTTCACCAGATTAGCCTCCGCCGCTCATGTGGAGGAGAGGGGAATCAAACCTGGTTCTCCAAATCAGAGTCCACCGCTCCAAACCACCACTCTTAACCACTGGCACCACGCTGTAGCCTCCTAGTTCCCCCATCTCAGGGGTCCGGCTCCCATGGTCTTCCCACTTGAATACCATATTTGTCAGAAGGTTTCCTTGAGTACTTATAACCAAAGCTCTCGTGTTAAAATACCACTCATGGCTTGTCGGATGAAAGGTTAGAGGTGTCCACCCATCTTTTTGTTCCTGTAATACTAGAAAAGCAACCTTGGCTGTATTTCCTGCATGCCACCTTGATAGGTTACATGAGAATCTCTGGGAAAGAAATGTGAACGAAACCCTCGCTTTTTAAATGGTCTCCTCAAATATCTGTAGGTACTTTTGAAAACAAACCTATGCACCGGACAAATGTTTGCGTTCTGTAATGGAGTTTTAAAACTTTAATCATGTGACATTTAATGGGGCCTGATCCTTAACTAGTTTCCAAGTTGAGAACCGTGAAAGAATTGTTGTTTCCCACCCTACCCCAATGACCTCAGATACCCATTTGAAAAGGAGGTTGCCTGCCGTATCTCTGATTTACTACTGTTTCTCCTGCCAGTGAGTTACTGTGGGTGGGCCATGCAGTTCTACCACATCTCCACTTTGGGTGGTTCATTCAGTCACTCCTGGTAGGGGAATGCATCAATCAAAATCACCTCCCTTTGGAGGAAGAACAAAGACTCATACAGTGAAAGACAGTGAGCTCTACTTAGAGAGGGTTGTTCTTTCGTCCTCTAAAAATGTGCCTTTTCCAGTGGAGCATGCCTATAGAAATTTAGAAAAGTACCCAGGTTAATATTTTTTTAGAAAAAGGATTGAAATGCTGTTGTAAGGACTGTTTTACAAATATGCTTCAGATGTTCCCAGTCTGGGGTAAACACACCCGCAAAAAGATAAAGGCAGGCTGACATTTATTCACTTTAAAGAAAAGAAACGCTCGATTCATAAATTCTGCTCCGTGGACATCTGTCTTTTTAAAGTTTCTCCTCTAAGGGCCAAATCTTCTTCACTTTGCATTCCAACCGACATCAAGATTATTTTCCGGGTAACTGAAATTTCTCTCAGTCCTGCAGAACGAAGTGTTTGGGGCCTTAGCTCAGCTGTGTGCCATCGTCCCATATATTTATAACAGGGCTATCGAAGCCTAGTATGGTTTAATATGTATATAATGGGGTTTTTAAAATATTTGCACCTCTATTTATTTTTTCCAGTGTGCGTTTGTATATATGTAAAGAGTCATACTTTTTTAAAAATTCTAACAAATTTTTATAAGCTTGATTTAAAAAAAAAATAAACTGACTTGTTTTTAAAAATAAACATCTGGGTCACCTGTATAATTTCTTTTTCCTCAGAGGGGGTTCAGGGTGATAGACATGAGAATTTTAGCCTTGTGAAGAAGAAGAGTTGGTTTTTATATGCTGACTTTCTCTACCACTTAAGGGAGAATCATATTGGCTTACAATCACCTTCCCTTCCCCTCCCTACAACAGACACCCTGTGAGGTAGGTGGGGCTGAGAGAGCTCTAAGAGAGCTGTGACTAGCCCAAGGTCACCCAGCTGGCTTCACATGGAGGAGTGGGGAAACCAACCTGGTTTGCCAGATTAGCCTCCGCCGCTCGTGCGGAGGAGAGGGGAATCAAACCCGGTTCCCCAGATTAGAGTCCGCTGCTCCAAACCACCACTCTTAACCAGTACACCATGCTGACTCTCAGGTGGAGAGAGTTTTACGCAGCCACCAAATTAGCCTTTTCTTGTGCCTCGAATAGCAAGCAGAATGGAGCCTGGAGATCTCCTGGAATCACAGCTGATCTCCTGACTACAAAGATCAGTTCCCCTGGAGAAAAGGGCCACTTTTGGAGGGTAGACCGTATGGCATTATACCCCACTGAGCTCCAACCCAGACCCTGTCCTGCCCAGGCTCCCCCCGCCAAATCTCCAGGAATTCTGGATTGTCACACAGCAAGAAGATAAATTGCAGTGACTGAAATTAGAATCGGGTGCCTTCTCCAGCATCTGGACATGAGCAGAAGTGTTTGTTTGCTGCACCATCTGGACATATCAAAAAATTGCCAACTTCATTTGAGCACCTGACTTTCCCCCGTCTCTATAAATCAGTGGTTCCCAACCTTTTTTTGACCAGGGACCACTAGGACTTTTTTGTTCGGTGCAGGGACCCCAAGGTTCAAAATAAAAATTCAGAGAATCTGAAAATAAACTTTAATCATAACTGTTAGTTAAACATTAAACTTAGAATAATATTTTAATATATATTTTTATAATAGAGAACTTTTAATTGAAAATATTAATTTATTATGGGTTTATAACTTTGTTTCGCGGACCTTAATTTAGTTCTCATGGACCCCTGGGGATCCACAGACCCCCGGTTGGGAACCAGTGCTATAAATGCTACAGCTCTGCATCTCCTTACACTGGAAACGAGGCTGGAGGATTGCAAGAGATTAAAAATACCTGGGTGAGATCAAAGGAAGTATTGGAGAAGAACCCTGGTCTATTCAATTCCAAATAGTGGCCTTAAGTCTCTATCCAGGGTTGCCAGCTCCAGGTTGGGAAATGCCTGGAGATTTTCAGGGCGGAGCCTGAGGAGGGCGGGGTTTGGGGAGGGGAGGGACTTCAATGCCATACATTCCAATTGCCAAAGTGGCCATATTCTCCAAGGGAACTGATTTCTATCCCCTGGACATCAGTTGTAATAGCGGGAGATCTCCAGCCACCACCTGGAGGTTTGGTAATTCAAAATAAAGGCACTAGCAAAAATACACCCAATAAGGTAACTACAATGCAAAATTGCTATTAGAAAATTATATTGAGAAGAAATTCTTACTAACACAACCTCAGTTGAGCAGATAGAAAAAATATTTTTACAAGTGGTCTAAATTAGACCCAATATGACGACGCAAGAGCGTTACAAGTAAGTAAGTATAGGCACAATTGCTCAGTTCATTTCAAGTCCATCCATATAAAATGCAAGATACAGCAGCCTATATTAATAGCCTATTCTAATAGCAATTTTGCATTGTAGTAACCTTATTGGGTGTATTTTTGCTAGTGCCTTTATTTTGAATTACCAAAACTCCTGAGTAGCACTTGTAGCCGTTTTTGACTACTACCACCTGGAGGTTGGCAATTCTAGCTCTATCTGACATCATATTATTCCCTGATCCTTGGGGTTGGGGAAGGAATAGGTGCCATTTTTTTTTTCTTCCCTGGGGGGACTTTCTCAAAAAGATTTATTAACTTTAGTTTTTTTGAGAGCTCGGAAAAGGTGGGATGTGAACGTTAGAAATAAGTAACGTTTAGAAATAGCTAGTCTTACGTGCTTAGAGCTTTGCTGTTGCTTTCGGCTGGGCCTCGCTCATAGTGACCTCTTTAGAGACACAGAGGAGCGTAAATCAAAAGGGATTTTTGTGGTGGCGGCTTCTGGGTTCCTCTACAATCGCCCTTCTGTATCCCAGAGGCCTTAATTCCATGTTGCCCCCAAACGAGAATCCCTCGCTACAAGAACATCAAAGTGGTCATTAATCTCCAATGCGATTTCCAGCCAAAGGGGGTCTTTAAAACAATATCTTCGACTTTAATTAGGGTTAAGGTTAGGCTGTGTCTAAGTGGCAGTTTCTTTCGCTGTTGGTTAAAGGATGAGACTGCAATTCTGGGAGCAGGAAAGACCAAGCTCAGTGCGGGGAGGAGAGTACAAAACTCGGTGTATGTGAATGCGCACTTTACAAGCGCATAATCTGTTACCTGTAATACGCCTCTAAGGGTGAAAGAAATTTCAGCTCCTGCGGTTTTTAGGGTTGCCATTTCTAGGTTCGGAAATACCTGGAGATTTGGGAGTGGGGTAGGGTTGCCAGGTCCCTCTTCGCCACCGGTGGGGCGTTTTGGGGGCAGAGCTTGGGGAGGGTGGGGTTTGGGGAGGGGAGGGACTTCAATGCCATAGAGTCCAATTGCCAAAGCGGCTGGAGATATCGGCTGGAGATCAGTTGTAATTAGGGTTGCCAGGTCCCTTTCCACCACCGGCTGGAAGTTTTTGGGGTAGAGCCTGAGGAGGGCGGGGTGTGGGGAGGGGAGGGACTTCATTGCCATAGAGTCCAATTGCCAAAGCGGCCATTTTCTCCAGGGGAACTGATCTCTATCGGCTGGAGATCAGTTGTAGTAGCAGATCTCCAGCTACTACCTGGAGGTTGGCAACCGTAGAGTGGGGCCTGGGGAAGTTGGGGTTTGGGGAGGGGGGAGACCTCTAAAATGCCATAGAATCTACCCTTTGAAGCTGCTGTTTTCTCTAGGAGAACTGACCTCTGTCACCTGGAGATCTGTTGTAATTCTAGATCTCCAAGCTCCACCTGGAGGCTGGCAACCCAATTGCCTGCTCTTGGTTGTGAAATTCCTGGAAATTTGGGGATGGAGACTCGGGGAGGTGGGGTTTGGGGAGAGAAGGGACCTCAGAGAGCCAGCGTGGCGTAGTGGTTAAGAGCGGAGGCTAGGGGCGGCGGACTCTAATCTAGAGAACCAAGTTTGATTCCCTTCTCCTCCATATGAGCAGCGGACTCTAATCTGGTGAACCAGGTTGGTTTCCCCTCTCCTACACATGAGGCCAGCTGGGTGACCTTGGGCTAGTCACAGTTCTCTCTGAACTCTCCTACCTCACAAGGTGTCTCACAATGGGAGAGGCAGTTCTGAGATTTTAATCTGGTAATTTCCTAACACATTTATTAGCACTTCTTCTTCACACAAAACAAAGTCATGCAAATGTTGATCGTAGATTCTGTGCACAGACTTTGGTTATCTTTGTAAGAGGATCTGGAACGGAGTGACAATTCTGGAGGAGAACCAGCTTTATGTGTAAGTAACAAGGTTACCAGGGTCCCTTCCTGCCTCCAATTCTCTTTTGAAAAACCCAATCCCCCCCTTCAGAGCAACCAACGAAGAATAAATTACAGACCACCCAAAACAGCTCATTCTGCAAGGGTGCAAATCAACCGGAGATAAGAATTTACACAGTGATCTAAAAATAAGCAACCCGACCTGGCAATCGGCAAAACCACTTCAGATGTTAACAACCGGGCATTTTGTGCCAATCCCAGATTTCAGAGCGGTGCCATGTGGCGCCGTGCCCGGCATGGAGCAGAACAAACAGCCGCAGCAAGTTACCCTGCCTTGATCTCACCCAGATATTTTTAATCCCTCTCGCAATCCTCCAGCCTCGTTTCCAATGCACGGAGATGCAGAGCTGTAGCATTTATAGAGACGGGGAAAAGTCGGGTGCTCAAATGAAGTTTTCAGGGTTTTTTTTAATATGTCCAGATGGTGCAGCAAACAAACACTTCTGCTCGCGTCCAGATGCTGGAGAAAGTACCCCGTTCTAATTTCAGTCACTGCAGTTTATCTCCGTGCTGCGTGACAATTCAGATTTCTCAAAACCCCCTCCTAAATAAAATATAGGAGATACACATAAATTTCCACAATGCGGAAAACGGGTTCCCCAGAGCAGCTTAGGTCAGGAAAATTGGATGGAGGGGTAGGGTTGCCAACCTCCAGGTACTAGATGGAGATCTCCTGCTATTGCAACTGATCTCCAGCTGACAGAGATCAGTTCCCCTGGAGAAAATGGCTGCTTTGGCCATTGGACTCTATGGCATTGAAGTCCCTCCCCTCTCCAAATCCTGCCCTCCTCAGGCTCCGTCCCCAAAATCTCCAGATATTTCCCAACCCAATGCTGGCAACCCTAGGCAAGCCCCACAATAGGAATGCAGGATTGCTATACTGCCTGTAAAAATGTATGGGAAATCGGGTTGCCAGGTCCCTCTTCGCCACTGGCAAGAGGTTTTTGGGGCGGAGCCTGAGGAGGGTGGGGTTGGGGAGAAATTTCAATGCCATAGAGTCCAATGGCCAAAGCAGCCATTTTCTCCAGGGGAACTGATCTCTATCAGCTGGAGATCAGTTGTAGTAGCAGGAGATCTCCAGCTAATACCTGGAGGTTGGAAACCCTACTGGGAAACAAGAAAGAAGAGGAAATTATCTGCTCCAGATCTTGGGTACGGGGTGGGCAGCAGAGTGGAGAGGCTGGGGTGTGCCCCCCAAACCACCACCTAAGGCTGCATATTATCTCGCTTGACTGTAGAGTGGCCGTGGGCCCTTTGAAATGTGCCAAAATCCCCCTTGAAACGGAAGATTGCTAACTGTAAGGATTTGTCATAAGACTTTGAGGAATTCGAGCCTTTTCTTTGTTCTTGCGTCCTTTGAAACCCAAGAAGAGAGCAGCTGCATTTTCCTTTTGAGTTCTGCTGATATTGCAGTTTTTTGGCTTTGTGACCATTCTCCCTTCAGGGAAAACTGCAGTTCCATGGAAGAGAGGGGCCTGGACCTAGGGTTGCCAGTTCTGGGTTGGGAAATACTCGGAGATTTTTGGGGCAGAGCCTGAGGAGGGTGGGCTTTGGGTAGGGGAGGGACTTCAGTGCCATAGAGTCTAATTGCCAAAATGCTGCCCTGCAAAGGGTTTATATACTATATTGGTTATGCCAGGTTTATGTGTCCCAACTAGGGTTGCCAACCTCCAGGTGATGGCTGGAGATCTAATATTATTACTGATCTCCAGCCGTTAGAGATCAGTTCAGCTGGAGAAAATGGCTGCATTGGGGTGGAGCCTGATGATGAGGGTGGGGTTTGGGGAGGGGAGGGACTTCAATGCCATAGAGTCCAGTCGCCAAAATGCTGCCCTGCATTCAGCAGATTGCAAAGGGTTTATATACTATATTGGCTATGATTTGTGAAGGCCCACAAACAAATGCATTCTACTACTACTGCTATATTGGCTATGCCAGGTTTAGGTGTCCCAAGTAGGGTTGCCAACCTCCAGGCGGTGGCTGGAGATCTCCTGCTATTACAACTGATCTCCAGCTGACAGCGATCAGTTCACCTGGAGAAAATGACTGACTTGGCAAGTGGACTCTATGGCATTGAAGTCCCTCCCTACACCCTGTCCTCCTCAGGCTCCGCCCCAAAAACCTCCCACTGGTGGTGAAGAGTGACCTGGCACCAACAGTCCCAACACTCCCTCATTAGGGTTGCCGGCTCCGGGTTGGGAAATATGTGGAGAGCTGCTGAATGGCTTATTGCATTCTAGCTCCAAAACTGATAGGCGGGCAGGTCTGCTGGGAAAGGTCTGCTGGGCAAAACCCAACACGGCTTCTGTAAGGGTAGGTCCTGCCTCACTAACCTATTAGAGTTTTTTGAAAGTGTCAATAAGCATGTGGACAGGGATGAGCCTGTGGACATTGTGTATTTGGATTTCCAAAAAGCTTTTGACAAAGTCCCCCACCAAAGACTGCTAAGCAAACTTCATAGTCACGGGATAAGAGGACAAGTCTTCTTATGGATTGAGAGCTGGCTGAAAAATAGGAAGCAGAGAGTAGGAATCAATGGTCAGTTCTCCCAATGGCGGGATGTGAGCAGTGGGGTGCCTCAGGGATCTGTGTTGGGACTGGTGCTTTTCAACCTGTTCATCAATGACCTGGAGTTGGGGTTAAACAGTGAAGTAGCCAAGTTTGCAGATGACACCAAATTATTTAGGGTGGTTAAAACAAAATGGGACTGTGAAGAGCTCCAGAAGGATCGCTGCATACTGGAAGAATGGGCATTAAAATGGCAAATGAGATTCAATGTGAGTAAGTGTAAAGTGATGCATATTGGGACAAAAAATCCCAACTTCACATATACACTGATGGGATCTGTGCTGGCAGCGACAGACCAAGAAAGGGATCTTGGGGTGGTAGTGGATCGCTCGATGAAGATGTCAACCCAGTGTGCGGCTACTTTAAAAAAGGCAAATTCCATGCTGGCTATAATTAGACGAGGAATAGAGAATAAAACTGCTGATATCATACTGCCCTTGTACAAATCTATGGTGAGACCACACTTGGAATACTGTGTACAGTTCTGGTCACCACACCTAAAAAAGGATATTACAGAGCTTGAGAAGGTGCAGAAAAGAGCAACCAAAATGATCAGGGGACTAGAGCAACTGTTTTATGGGGAGCGGTTAAGATGCTTAGGGCTGTTTAGCTTGGAAAGAAGGCGGCTGAGGGGAGACATGATAGAGGTCTATAAAATTATGCATGGTTTGGAGAGAGTGGACAGGGAGACGTTTTTCTCCCTCTCCCATAATACTAGAACACGGGGTCATCTGCTAAAGCTGGAGGGTGAGAGATTCAAAACAGATAAAAGGAAGTGTTTTTTCACACAACGCATAGTTAAATTGTGGAACTCCTTGCCCCAGGATGTGGTGATGGCTGCCAGCTTGGAGGGCTTTAAGAGGGGAGTGGACATATTCATGGAGGAAAGGGGTATTCATGGCTGTTAGTTAGAATGGATATTAGTCATGCTGCATACCTATTCTCTCTAGTATCAGAGGAGCATGCCTATTATTTTGGGTGCGGAGGAACGCAGGCAGGATGTTGCTGCTGCAGTCGTCTTGTTAGTGGCTTCCTAGAGGCACCTGGTTGGCCACTTTGTGAACAGACTGCTGGACTTGATGGGCCTTGGTCTGATCCAGCAGGGCCTTTCTTATGTTCTTAGATGCAGAGCAAATTGGAAGAGTTAGGCAAACCTAAGCCAAAAACATCAGTTATTTTATTAAAAATTTTTCCTACCCTGCCTTTCTGCAAGAGCCTCACTTTAGTACAGTCATATGGTAGAAAGTGCTGTCAAGTTACAGCCAACCCCATGAGGTTTTTATGGCAAGAGACGTTCAGAGGTGGTTGGCCATTGCCTGCCTCTGAGTAGCGACCCTGGACTTCCTTGGTGGTCTCCCATCCGAATACTAACCAGGACTGACCCTGCTTAGCTTCTCAGATCTGACAAGATCAGGCTAGCCTGGGCCATCCAGTTCATGGTGACTATAGTCCTACATCTCTGGTAATTTCCTGTCTGGGTGACTATAACATAGCTTCGGCGAGTTTGCCTCCAAAAAATTCTCAGAAACTTCAACTGATTCAGATGACATCATCTGTTCAGATGTCCAGGAAGCTGACTAAAACTTGATGATGATGATGATGATGATGTTGATGATGATGATGCAAAACTTGGATTTAGTAAATTTATTTA
Organism: Euleptes europaea; assembly: GCF_029931775.1. Taxonomy (NCBI): domain Eukaryota; kingdom Metazoa; phylum Chordata; class Lepidosauria; order Squamata; family Sphaerodactylidae; genus Euleptes; species Euleptes europaea. The sequence goes on along the minus strand of NC_079315.1, from coordinate 113,131,184 downwards.
TTTCATGCATATATTTATATTCTGCTTTTCTCCTCAATGTGGACCCAAAGTTGCTTACGACATCATCCTTCCCTCTTCTGTTTTATCCTCACAACAATAACCCTGTGAAGTAGATTCAGCTGTGAGAGTTCAAGGTCACCCAGCGAGCTTCCACGGAATGAGTGGGGATTTGAACCCGGGTCCCCCAGATAACAGTACATAAGAACATAAGAAAAGCCATGCTGGATCAGACCAAGTCTGACACTCCAACCATTACACCACGCTGGCTCTGGAAAAGTAAGACTGGGGTTTGCCTTACGATTCCCCCAAATGTATGTGAGGCCAGCCCTGACCTGGATCGCCCACACTAGCCCACTCTTGTCAGATCTTGGAAGCTAAGCAGGGTCGGTCCTGGTTAGCATTTGGATGGGAGACCACCAAAGAAGTCCAGAGTCTCTATGCAGAGATAGGGAATGGCAAACCACCTCTGTTAGTCTCTTGCTCTCACTTGGATGGCCAATAGGATTGCCAGCCTCCAGATACTGGAAGAAAATAGGCTCTGTGCTGGAGATCTCATAAGAACATAAGAAAGGCCCTGCTGGATCAGACCAAGGCCCATCAAGTCCAGCAGTCTGTTCACACAGTGGCCAACCGCTGTGCCTCTAGGAAGCCCCCAAACGAGACGATTGCAGCAGCACCATCCTGCCTGGGTTCCACCGCACCCAAAATAATAGGCATGCTCCTCTGATACTAGAGAGGATAGGTATGCAGCATGACTAGTATCCATTCTAACTAACAGCCATGAATACCCCTCTCCTCCATGAATATGTCCACTCCCCTCTTAAAGCCCTCCAAGCCGGCAGCCATCACCACATCTCCTGCTATTACAACTGATCTCCAGCTGATAGAGATCCGTTCACCTGGAGAAACTGGCTGCTTTGGCAACTGGACTCCATGGCATTGAAGTCCCTCCCCTCCCAAACCCCACCCTCTTCAGGCTCCGCCCCAAAAACATCCGCCGGTGGCGAGGAGAGACCTGGCAACCCTAGTGGCCAAGGCTAGTCTGATCTTGTCAGATCTCGGTATCTAAGCAGGGTCAGCCCTGTTTAGTATTTGGATGGGAGACCACAAAGGAAGTCCAGAGTCTCTATGCAGAGACAGGCAATAGCAAAACTAACTCAGTAAGTCTCTCTTGCCTTGAAAACCCCATGAGATCACCATAAGTCAGCTGTGACTTGACAGCAAATATATATTATATGAGTGTGTGTGTGTGTGTGTGTGTGTGTGTGTGTAGTGCCATGTGGATTTCAGATGACCTTTCCCCAGTATTAAGTTGTGGGTTCAATGTGTGATTCAACGTGTCTTGGAATTTATTGCCATGTATTGAATTTTTTAATCGCAGTTTACACACAAATATTTTAACGAATAATAAAAGTAAAGAGCCATACAGGCATATTCTGCCATCTCCTATCTGAAAGCAGGAACTGGTTTTTCTTCGTAGAACTGGTTGGAGCTGAGGCCACAAGAGATCAGAATATCTGTGTTCCTGCAGTGACGGTATCACCAAATCTCTCCCAGAGCTCCAAAAATATTACCTCTGCCTCCAGCATTCAGTTCAGTTAAAATTGTGGTGGAGAATAATGGCAAAATGTGTTTCCTGCTGCTGGAAAAAAGCAACAACCCAAAATTCACTTCTAAAACACATTTGTTTAAAATATGTGTACCCAGTGTTGTCAGTTGCTGTCTGATTTGCCTGAGTGAACTCTCGCAATGGCTTGGTTGGCATGCATGCCTAAGGGAGCCAGGGGTCTTTAACAAAAGAGGGCCAGTGTTTTTAAAGGGCTGTAGATGTTTCCTCGGTGGGAGGCCATTGCCTGGGGATTGTATCCAGGCAGAGACGGCAGCGAGCCTTGCTGATCCCAAGCACGCCCCAACAACGGGTTTCCATTTTTTCGTTTTCCCTGAATGCAGAAGGTACAACCTGGTAGCAGCTCTTCCCCAGCAGAACCCATTCTATCCCAGACTGTCTGCCATTCAGCACAGGAAAGGAAATATTATAAAGAGCTCTGTAAGCGTCTGGTGCTTTCCCACCCAAAGGAAGCCACCTAGGGTTGCCCGCAACCTGGAAGAAAAATGTCCTCCCCCTTTAATAGTGCCTTAATGTGTGGAAATGGGAAGTTGAATTTTTTAATGGCACAGAGGTAGATAACATCAGCTGGTCAATAATGTCCCACCAACTCATCAATAACATCCCAGTTACAATGGCGTAGTGATAGGGTTTCCGGCTCCGTTGGGAAATACCTGGAGATTTTTGGCGCAGAGTCTGAGGAGTGCAGAGTTTGGGGAGGAGAGTCCAGTGGCCAAAGTGGCCCTCTTCTCCAGGGGAACTGATCTCTATCGGCTGGAGATCAGTTGTAATAGCAGGGGATCTCCAGCTAGTACCTGGAGGCTGGCAACCCTACGTAGTGGTTAAAAGTGGCAGACTCTAATCTGGTGAACTGGGTTTGTTTCCACATGAAGGCTGCTGGGTGACCTTGGGCCAGTCACAGTTCTTTCCGAACTCTCTTGGCCCCACCTACCTCACAAGGTGCCTGTTGTGGGGAGAGGAAGGGGAAGCGATTGTAAGCCACTTTGAGACTCCTTACAGTAAAGTGGGGTAGAAAAACCAACTCTTTTTCTTCTAAGCTTCTGTTAATGGGGTGGGACGTTTATTTCTCCAGGTTGCTGGCAACCCTAAACTTAGCTTGTGCATCCCTTTGGGAACGGTTGAATTCGTCTGTGCAACTATGTTTTGGATTTGATGTATCCTGGATTGGAACCTAATATTTGTCAGTAAACATAAGTTGCTTCTGTCATCCCTATGGGAGAATTAAGAATATTTAAACTTTTTGACATGGAAATATGCATATGAAATGACTCCTGCTATTACAATTGATCCCCAGGAGATAGAGACCAGTTCCCCTGGAGAAAATGGCTGCTTTGGCCATTGGACTCTATGGCATTGAAGTCCCTCTCCTCTCTAACCCCTCCCTCCTCAGGCTCCGCCCCCAAAACCTCCCGCTGTTGGCAAAGTGGGACCTGGCAACCCTACTCACAAGGTGTCTGTTGTGGGGAGAGGACAGGAAGGCAATTGAAAGCCAATTTGAGCCTCCTTAAAGGTAGAGAAAATCGGGTTATAAAAACCAAATCTTCTTCTTCTTCTTCGCCCAGCAGTAACATTCTGCACCAACTGGATTTTCCAAATGGATGTTCAAGGGAGATCCATGTACAGTTGTGGCTTCTCCCTCCTTGGAGGTGTTTAAGCAGAGGCTGGACAATTATTTGTCAGGGATGCTTTAGGTGATTTTGCATGGTGCAGAGGGTTGGGCTGGATGGTCTCAAGGCCCCTTCCAGCTTTTTACTTCTAAGATTTTATGATTCTGTTATTGCACTTGCCCTCGTTTTGGCACGATGCAAACCTGTTTTAAGTGTTCTGGCATTTTAAAAAATGCGTTGATATGTTTGGGAGCCGAGAAGGGTGACTCAAGGCGAAGGACCTTTTCCAGCCAACAAAGGTTTATCTTCCACAGTAGATCAGAGTTTTGGAACGGCATGCCTCCGTGTCAGAGAGAGCACTATCTCTAAGATTGCTATGCTTCCCTTTCAACCAGACAGGGGACCTGCTGACGGCTGGGTCATGCTGTACTGGAACTGAATGTTGCAAGAAGCCAGCCGGACTTCTAAGATAGGAAATGGCTTTGCTGCCTTCGAGGTTGTGTCATGTTCCTCTCTGCCTTCCCACAACCTCCTAGGCAACTGATGCGGCCTTCCTCTCAAGGAGATGCAGAACACCAGTTTGGAGCCAAGAGAATGCTCTTCCACAGTCGCCCTTGGGTATTGTAATCAGCTCTGAATCAGACCAATGTGTCACTGAGGTCTACACTGTCAAACTCTTGCAAGAAGTCGAGAAGTTCAGAATATGTTCATGGTGCATTTGAGCTGGGGGACTGTCTTCCTCTTCGGCACATAAGGTTGCCAGGCCCCTCTTCACCACCGATGGGAAGTTTTGGGGGCAGAGCCTAAGGAGGGCACAGTTTAGGGTTGCCAACCTCCAGGTACTGTGGAAAAATCCTATGTAGGAAATTTACTTTCAGTACACAGCCACTTAATAAAATTAACGACACTGAGGTTGTTGTTTGCAATATTCTATTATGCCCTTAACATTACAACGTAAAATAAACCATCGCAGTGGATAGCACTATAGTTACTCAAATGCACAAACGGAACTAAACATTACATGAATAGTCCATGTATCTGAGTCCATATGATAGACGTTTTAGATCAGTGGTTCCCAACCTTTTTTTCAAAAACATCCTTATATTTCTCCCATACTTTTAATAAATTTTTCCTAATAATGTGAGAATTAAATTCTTTATTTACTTTCTCCTTTTCGTACCACAAGTAAGCATGCCACCCAAATCTCAGTTTGAATCCTTCTAATTCTAATAGTTTCGGGTTCTCTAAGAGAATCCAATGTTTGATCCAGGTGAAACATGCTGCTTGATAATACATTTTTAAATCTGGTAAACCAAATCCTCCCGTATCCTTCAATTCAATTAAATTATCCAACCTTTTTTTGACCAGGGACCACTAGGACTTTTTTGTTCGGTGCAGGGACCCCAAGGTTCAAAATAAAAATTCAGAGAATTTGAAAATAAACTTTAATCATAACTGTTAATTAAACATTAAACTTAGAAATATTATTTGAATATATTTTTATAATAGAGAACTTTTAATTGAAAATATTAATTTATTATGGGTTTATAACTTTGTTTCACGGACCTTAATTTAGTTCTCGCGGACCCCTGGGGGTCCGTGGACCCCCGGTTGGGAACCAGTGTTTTAGATGAAAAACAACATCCAATCACTTGTGAATACTGTGGTAACTTCTTAGAACACCAGGGAAAATTATTATGACTTATCCGGCAGTGTATTACAACGTAATTTCATGTCAACGTAATTACAACGCGAAACAAGATGAAACCGGGGTCTTGTTACCACGTTCTATGTGCATAGAACACATAGCTTTTTCCAGCAGTGTCCTATGTGTTTGAAATGCAAGCTTTTTTTTCCAGCAGCGTGTTTGTATTAATTACACACAGCAGCAGGATTCCCAGTTACAGCACGGGATCGGCCAGCAACCACCAGCTGACCACGGGATTAAGTTCATCTCGGCACGAAGAGCTCACACTGCCGGATAAGTCATAATCATTTTCCCTGGTGTTCTAAGAAGTTACCACAGTATTCAGCATCCCGTGCAAGCAATTCCCCCTGAAGAGGCTTTACGCAAAACGCTTCGGGGTTACAAAACTTATTAACGTCTCATTTCCCTTGCACCAATTGTTTCTTCACCTTCGTTCCCTCTGCCTCCGATGGAAAATGGCGCTGATGGTTAACTCTATCAAATTTTCCATCAGTGTAAACAAGAATAGCATCCTTTTTTAGATACTGTAGTTATGACAACATCCAACAATTATCTGGCGGTACAATTATACAAAAAAACCACTGATAAAAATGCACTTTTGCATTATGGATCCCATCACCCCAAAAAACTTAGGGATTCTTTGTGTGTGTGTTAAGTGCCGTCAAGTCGCTTCCGACTCATGGAGACCCTATGAATGAAAGTCCTCCAAAATGTCCTATCTTTGACAGCCTTGCTCAGATCTTGCAAATTGAAGGCTGTGGCTACCTTTATTGAGTCAATCCATCTCTTGTTGGGTCTTCCTCTTTTCCTGCTGCCCTCAACTTTTCCTATCATGACGGTCTTTTCCAGTGACTCTTGTCGTCTCATGACGTGACCAAAATACGACAGCCTCAGTTTAGTCATTTTAGCTTCTAGGGTCAGTTCAGGCTTGATTTGTTCTATACCCTTGATTTGTTCTTTACCCTACAGTCAATTTTTAAGACTTCGTCGTGATTCCACTTTTCCAGCTGTTTATGAAGCCTCGGCAGCTCAGCTTACTCAAGCCTTACAAGAACGTGGACATCCTCGAAAGGTTGTAACTAGTGCTAAGCGCAGAGCAGGTCAGAGGGACCGCTCAGTTATGTTCTCTTGCAATACTAATAGGCAAACCAATCGCATCGCTGCTGTTCTTTCTTACAGCAATTTGTCTCAGGCAATTGGTAAGATAATTTTAAAACACTGGAATATCAGCCAGTTGGGGAATTCCTGGAGATTTGGGGGTGAAGCCTGAAGAGGGTGGGGTTTGAGGAGGGGACTCAGTGAGGTATAATGCCAGGGAGTCCACCCTCTGACGCAGCCATTTTCTCAAGGAGGACTGATCTCTTTAGTCTGGAGATCCGCTGTAACTCTAGGAGATCTCCAGGGCCCACCTCGAGGATGGCAACCCTGCCTCATTGATCCTGCAAGGGTGTTCTTCTTTCCACAAACCCTCATTGGCTTGGAGCAACTCCACCTGTCAAAGTGAGCGTCAGGCTAAGCATCTGTGAAGGGAGTCCCGTGGAACCGGGGGAAAGTTAAACACATGATTCAGGGTGGAGGCAGGTTTGGTTGCCAAAAGACCAGAGCACGCTGAGCTTTTAATACCTGCTTCATTGGCAGCATTTCCTCCTGGATTTCTGCACTTTATACAAAGGAGATTGAATCTGTGCATCAAACCGCAGAACAAGGTAAAGGGAAAAGTTGCCAACCCAAAACAGAAACCTTATTTTGAGGAGACCTGAGCATGGCTTTCATAGAGCTGATGCTTCCCGCTGTAGCCACCTCTCCTTCTTCTGTCCTGCTGCTAGTCTACAGTCAAACAGCTGCTGCAGGTTTTTGGAACAACACAACAACCACAAAACCTGTTCATTAAGGACCGAATTGGGATGTGCAGTGATTGCTTGTCCAAACGGCTTCCCAGTCTCTTGAAAATGCCATGGCCTACCTAGGGATGCCAGCCTCCAGGTGGGACCTGGGGATCCCCTGGAATCACAGCTCATCTCCAGACTACGGAGATCAGTTCCCCTGGAGAAAACGGCTGCTTTGGAGGGTGGGCTCCAATGGCATTGTACCCCACTGAGGTCCCTGTCCTCCCCAGGCTCCATCCCTAAATCTCCAGGAGTTTCCCAACCTGGATCTGGCATCCCTACCCCCCATCCATCACCAGTGGCCAGGGGAGGACCTGGCAACCCTAGGCCTACCTCCAGAGTGTTTCCCATTCAGCTCAAAAGCGCTTAACTTCAGGCTGAATGGTGCCCTTCATTAATGCAGTCAATCACAGCGTTAATCAGTATGCTGTCCTATCAAGCGGTAGCAGCTGCTTCATTGTCAGACGGAGGAGCCCACAGTCCAGGTTGCCAACTCATCCACCGGTCCCTGCTAATGTGCTTTCCCCGGCAGCTCTATTTGCAGACGTTGGCAGGGGATGGTACTGAACGACAGTCCCTACAAAGTGCCACCTGCAGATTTTTGCACATCAGGCTGTTGCTAAGAGCGTAGGAGCAGGAGAGCTATTTCCCCCCCTGGTCAGTTGGCAACCTTCAAATGAGGGAATGATTGTGTGAACTGTGTTTAAAAGGCACATTTTCAGTCAGGAGGATTCTCTCCCCCCCCCTCCTGGTTTTGCCATCTTTTCAGAGTAAAAAGAAAACCAAAACAAAAAGCTCAAATGGATCCCATAAAGACTGAAATGTAAAGAATTAGCTGAATAGGAAGAAGTGGAGGGGGGGAACCGTGGGGTCTTTATGTCCTATTCAAAGCAAGGCAAACATTGTGGCTAATCCTGGGGACAGAGGGAAGAAGAGAAAAGAAGAGACTGAGATAACTTTCCTTACTGAGAAACGTGTTTTACGGTCACCCCTTTTTAAGTTTACATTTTGGGCTCAAGGAAGCAGGCACTTTGGATCTGTATATATAAGCATAATTAAAATGTGCAATGAAGGGAACATCTTTTGAGGGTCTGTACACCCCCCCCCCCACCTCTATGTACAGGGAGGTCTATTCATTTCAGGGAAGTTGGAAAAAAAAAGATTGAGCCTGAGTAAATCCCGTTTCCCCATAGCAACAGCCCCTGACATTGGGTGGCTTGCCAGACCCAGCGTAAGCAAAAACAGTAAAGATCTCCATTCTAAATATCCTGGCAAGCGGCAACCTTGAATCTCTTGGCCTGAGACAGTGTGCACAATTGACAACATAGAGAGAAAGAGAGACACAATAGTATTACATTTCTGCCATCTCCACCGAAGTCTGAACATAGGCAGTCAAACCGTCGACTCAGGATACTGTCTGGTGGTAGCAGATCTTCAGGGTCATGGGAGGCCTTTCCTGTTATCTTGAGAGCCTTTAACTGGAGAAGCTGGGGGTGGAACCGGGAACCATCTGAATGCAAAGCATGTAGTCTAGCACTGAGCCTGCCCTGGGTCTTCCTTAGTGTGTTCCTTCCATGCCATGTTCTCATACGCCTAGGATTGCCAACCTCCAAGCGGGGGCCCTGTAGGTCTCCTGGAATTACAACTGATCTCCAGACAACAGAGATCAGTTCCCCTGGAGGAAAAATGGCTTCCTTGTAGGGTTACCAACCTCCAGGTACTAGCTGGAGATCTCCTGCTATTACAACGAGGGTTGCCAACCTCCAGGTACTAGCTGGAGATCTCCTGCTATTACAACTGATCTCCATCTAATAGAGATCAGTTCTCCTGGAGAAAATGGCTGCTTTGGCAATTGGACTCTATGGCATTGAAGTCCCTCCCCTCACCAAACCCCACCCTCCTCAGGATCCACCCCAAAAACCTCCCACCAGTGGTGAAGAGGGACCTAGCAACCCTACTTCTTTGGAGGGTGGACTATATGGCATTACACACCACTGAGCACCCTTCCCTCCCCAAATCCCACCCTCTTCAGGATCCACCCCCAAAATCTCTAGGTATTTCCCAACCCAGAATTGGCAACCCTACCACCACACCTTAAGGTTGCCTGCTCTGGGTTGGGAAATACCTGGAGATTTTGTGGGTGGATCCTGGAGAAGGTGGGGTTGGAGGAGCGGAGAGACCTCAGCATGGTAAAATGCCACAGAGTTCAGCTCAAAAAGCAGCCATTTTCTCCAGGGGAACTGATCTTGGTCGCCTGGAGATGAACTGTAATAGATCTGCAGGTGTCACTTGGAAGTTGGCAACCCTACCACACCCACACTTCTTTAATTTACACAGTAGCAGTTTCAGGAACTGGGTAGGGTTGCCAGCTTCAGGTTGGAAAATATGTGTAGAGTTTGGGAGCGGAGCCTAAGGAGGGTGGGGTTTGGAAAGGGGAGGGGCTTTTATGCCATAGAGTCCAATTGCCAAAGCAGCCATTTCCTCCAGGTGAACAGATCTCTATCGGCTGGAGATCAGTTGTAATAGCAGGAGATCTCCAGCTAGTACCTAGAGAAGTTCACCTTTGAAATTGCAGTGTTTGGGAAGTGAAATGTTGCATGACAATAAAATTTTAGGGTTGCATTTTCTTTCTGGTGAGGCTTCTCTGTGAAGGCAGGAATCCAACAGGGTCTGCCCTTCCCCATCATCTGCACATTGCCCTATCTGCTATCTGATTGACTCATTTGTACGCTGATGTTCTACAAAGAGCTTGGAACAACTTCTGGTTGGTTTCCTCCCATGTAAAAACAGGACTGTGTGTTGTATAGCTATGAAAAAACCACATAAGCCTTGCCAGGAAAAGCCTTGCCAGGATGAGAACTTTGACTAATTTCTGAAACCTAAATATGGAAATATGTTTGCTGAAGTATGGGCAAGATGTGTATTTCTCAAGCTGACGTCTTTGGCTGGGCAGGTCACCAGACCTCAGTAAAACAACTTCTGGCTTGATCGCTACCAAACCGTGACGCCTCTGTCTTGTTTATTTTAATGCAAATAGGTGCATCTATTTTCATCTGGCATTGGAAGGCATGTAAACAGAAGTATCCCGTCTTTATTTGATCAGAGCCTTAAACGTTCCCATAGCTCTTCCCCCCCCCCCGCCCCGCTTCCTGACGCAAGTTATTTTTTGCAGGACAGAAGACTTCATCATCATCATCATCATCACATTAACACATGAAGCTGCCTTATACTGAATCAGACCCTTGGTCCATCAAAGTCAGTATTGTCTAAGACTGGCAGCAGCTCTCCAGGGTCTAAGACAGGGGTCTTTCACATCACCTACTTGCCTAGTCCCTTTAACTGGAGATGCTGGAGATTGGACCTGGGACATAATATCATAAAAAAGGCCCTGCTGGATCAGACCACGGTCCATCAAGTCCAGCAGTCTGTTCACACAGTGGCCAACCAGGGACCTTCTGCATGCCAAGCAGATGCTCTACCACTAAGCCACAGTCCCTCCCAAGCAAACAACCAAAGTGAGGACTACAAATGTAAACAAGAATGGTACTTAATTTTTTATTATTTTAAAAACATTTATTAGTTGCCTTTCTACCTTGTGGAAGTCAAGGCACCTTACAATGTAAATAAAACCATCATTATAAAAATCACAATTAGGACTGCCCTTGAACACAGGGACACATGAAGCTGCCTTGTAATAGCAAGAGATCGCCAGCTAGTACCTGGAGGTTGGCAACCCTAGTTGTTATCATTGCTGGTAACCGTGATAGCCGAGTTATTTGAACGCTGCTCACAGGATGGATTGTTACCAGCTCGGAGCCAATCGTCTTATAACTAGATCGACAATATGGAGCGCCAAAGGAGCCCCCTACCCAGCTGCCGCCTTCTTGTCATAATAACAGCGCATGCTAATGAGGCAGTAATGAGGCTGTTTGCCAAGAGATCGGCTGCCGGTCTCAGAGACAAGTTGGTTAAAGCATCCAGGCTTCTGAGTAGAGGCCAGTTGGAGGGGCGCAGTTGTGCAAGAAGAAAGCCCCGGATATATTGTATATCTTTGCTTGAGAAAGATGCTGTGGGCTATCTCCCAGGTTATGTTTTTAGGAGTAGCTAAAAAACAACAACACAGGCTGACCGCAGAGAGCCAGTGTGGTGTAGTGGTTAAGAGCGGTGCTTCGGAGCGGTGGACTCTGATCTGGAGAACCGGGTTTGATTCCCCACTCCTCCACATGAGTGGTGGAGGCTAAGAAGAGACAGCGATTATCTTAGGTGCCGTGGAACCCAGGCAGGATGGTGCTGCTGCAGTCGTCTTGTTTGGGGGCTTCCTAGAGGCACCTGGTTGGCCACTGTGTGAACAGACTGCTGGACTTGATAGGCCTTGGTCTGATCCAGCATGGCTTTCCTTATGTTCTTATATGCTCATGATGCTTGAGATTTTACACTTTTAAAATGGGTTAGGGAGGGCATCTTGGCCATCTTCTGGTCACTGGGGGTGTGTGGGGGGAGGTAGTTGTGAATTTCCTGCATTGTGCAGGGGGTTGGACTTGATGACCTTGGTGGTCCCTTCCAACTCTATGATTCTATGATTCGATTCTATGATTCTATGATTGCCGCCAAGTTGCCTTTTTCAAAGCCACGTTGACGTACCGTTATTGCCATTTCCTCTGAAAGCGAGGCAACCCTATGAAGAACCTTGTTTTCTCCGGAACCTCAGCTAATTACAGCAAAAGCAGTGAAGTTATTACTCATTAATAACATGGCCTTCCTTAATCATATTACTTAAAGAATGTTAAGTCCCCTATGCATTGATGGATTTATGGTGATGCCCTGGGATTCATAAGGTGGCCCTCCCCCACCCCATGCTCTCCCCCAGCTTCATTAAGCCCCCCCTAATAAATCCTTTGTGCCTGCAGAAGGGAACAAGGGCCCTTTAGAAGACAAAGAGCCAGAATGCTAACAAAAGGCCCCATTGTTAACATTTTGAAGAGCCACTCCCGCGCTGGAGCTGAAAAGTTAAAATGGAAAGGAATGTCTGGCAAGGAGAGAAAAATAAATTCAATCACATTGAGAGTATTGATTTAGATGTAGCAATTGACTGTTCTGGGAGCTGGGCCAAAGTAGATGTCAGAGAGTAGATGTCAGTTAGAGTGGTTCCTCAGTGGAACAGGCTTCCTCAGGAGGTGGTAAGCTCTACTTCCCTGGAGGTTTTTAAGCAGAGGCTAAATGGCCATCTGGCAGCAATGCTGATTCTATGACCTTAGGCAGATCATGAGGGAGGGCATCTTGGCCATCTTCTGGGCATGGAGTGGGGGTCACTGGGGGTATGTAGGGGAGATAGTTGTGAATTTCCTGCATTGTGCAGGGGGTTGGACTAGATGACCCTGGTGGTCCCTTCCAACTCTATGATTCTATGAGGGTGTCTGGTTGCTACTGACCTGTGCCCTGCGCATCCCCTTATGTCTTCCCCAGAATCTCTTTGGTGATGTATATATTTATTTTATTTTACAACATTTATATCCCCCCTTTCTGCCCTCACAAGGGCCATCAATAGGGTTGCCAGGTCCCTCTTCGCCACCGGTGGGAGGTTTTTGGGGCAGGGGAAGGACTTCAATGCCATAGAGTCCAATTGCCAAAGCGGCCCTTTTCTCCAGGGGAACTGATCTCTATCGGCTGGAGATCAGTTGTAATAGCAGGAGATCTCCAGCTAGTAACTGGAGGTTGGCAACCTTGGCCATCAAGGTAGCTAACAAATTAAAGGACCCAGTGAAGAGTTCCAAAAGAACTGGAAATTGCATTATTCATATGTTTCATAAAATGCTGTATAAATAAAACTGACACCTGCCCGGGGTGCCCATCGCGTGTTCTTTAAAAGTGGGAAGGGCCATGTGGAGCTTCTGCCCAGCGAGGCTTCTGATTGGCCCCAGGAGATTCGATTGGCTGTGCGGATTTTAAAATGAACATAAAATAAATCGCTCTGTGATTTGCAGGGTTTTCTATATTGAGCCGTCAAGAGCTGTTGGCCAGGCAAGGCCTGGAGAGCATAAAGGACCTGGGAGAACGGCAAACGAGACCCATGGTAAAAAAAAAAAAACGTGCATACAATACATGTGCTCATCATGCTTGACCCCCTTAAAGTGTGGACTCCGGCCGTACTTCACTTTCAATTATTATCCCGGTCTTTCTCAGATCTGCGGCTAGTTTGCTGCCGTGTAGCATTCGATTGCTGGCCCCTTCGATTGCTGGCCCCTTTCCTTTGTGGTGGCGTTTTTCTCTGTTCCCCAGAGCGGCCCTCCCCTTCTCCCAAGGTTCATAACAGCTTATTCTACCATAATTCCATTTTATGAAACTGGTCCAAATGTCCCAGTGCCCCTCCCACTCGAAACAATCCTCTTAGTGTGAGTTCATGAATAATGATAATAAAAGGGATCATACCACTGTGATGTAGTGCTCTGGTGAGCGAATGCCCAACCTATGCCTTGCTATTAAAGTGGATTTTTCTCTCTCTCCATCGGGCGCGATAGGGGGAGGAAGAGGGGAAGAGGAATGCCTCGAAAACTGCTCACAAAGTATTCCCTTCAAACTTCTGAAGTCTCTGTTACCCATTGATAACCAGCCTTCAGAGCAACTTTAAAGATACATTTCCCATGACCTCTAAGTATTTTGAAAGGCTGCAACTGGAACGAAAGTTACCCTTAGCCGGAGAGAGGGAAACAAAAATAGGAAAAAAACTGCAAAGAGTTTTTCACAACAGGGGGGAAAAAAGGAAAGAAAAGAAAGAACAGAAAACCCACGCAATTTAAAATGAAGCGTTTAAGACGCGTGTTCTGTCACCAGGATTTTTGCCTTCTTACAGATCAGAATGGGAAACTTTCACATAAGTACGACAGAAATTGATTCGCCTTAGTGTAAAAACTGCATTGTAAAGGGCAAGGTCTTGGCTGTACCACTTCAGATTCCAAGTGGAGGCTTATACAACGGCAGGTTCCTCCATTAAGAAAAGTAATAAAAAAAAGTAATTAACATAAAATTAAAAAAAGAAAAGAAAAAGAAAAGTTCCTACGTATGGAGAAGAAATGTGCCAGGGAAAATGGCAAAGCTAGGCCTCGAATGATATAGAGTTAAAAGCGGTAGGCCCTGGCCCCGATAGCCTTTTATGCATGACTGTGTCCCTCTTTTTACGCATGACTGTTTCCCTCTTGGGCACCCCTCTGATGACTTTGTGTCTTTGTTTTGTTTATTCATGCCGTTTCCGACCGACCGTCAGAGCTTGCCTCGCTCTCCCCCTGCATTTTCCCGCATTTTGTCCGCATTTTCAAAGACCTGTTTTATTTCAAATTTGAAAGCACGAGCAAAACATATACATGTGTGATTAGGGTTGCCAACCTCCAGGTACTGGCTGGAGATCTCCTACTATTACAACTGATCTCCAGCCGATAGAGATCAGTTCACCTGGAGTGACTTGTAGTATCCCACCGGGAACAGTCTATCTAGTAGAAACGTCTGTGCAACTATGCATTTGATACAATGAATCCTGTATTGGAATTAGCTTATTGAAATCTACATAGTTGCTCTTTCATCCTGAATGGGAGAAAAAGAATCGCATTTGGATGTACTTGCGTGCATGCATTGAAAAATTACATTGAACGGAACTGAAGAAGAAAAAAGAAACGATCGTCTTCCTGTTCACCTTTAATTAAGAAAATCCATTGCAACATTGTTATTGCAGCAGTTTTTGGAACTTTGTACCTATGTGGACTATTGAAAAAAAAATTGTATATATATTTGTAAATATTTTGTTAGTCCCCTTGCTCTCCTTTATACACAAATACATCTTGTCATTTCACTAGCATTGTCAGTGTTGTTAGCTGTTATTGCCAGAGATTTCTGCACTATCTTCCTTACCTTAGGTATCAGTGCAGAGGTGTTTATTTGGGTTGCTCTAGCCTCCAGGTAATGGCTGGAGATCTCCCGCTATTATAACTGATCAGTTCACCTGGAGAAAATGGCTGTTTGGGCAATTGGATTCTATGGCATTGAAGTCCCTCCCCTGTCTAAACCCCACCCTCCTCCAGCTCCGCCCCCAAATCTCCAGGTATTTCCCAACCTGGAGCTGGCAACCCTAGTGATTGTTCTTAATGTGGAAGCTGAACAGAGTCAATTTATGACTGAATGTATGACTCATTTTATGACTGAATGTATACTGGGTCCCTTCCCCCCATTATAACATTCAGGTTCCTGATATGGGAAATGCAAAATAAAACTGAAGCTAAAACTTATTTCAGCATCACGGCTGCCACCCGTCTAATAAAACCAGCACAACAAGTCAAGTCACAAAATGGGACTTAGTCATGACTTACATATCTGGATCGACAACTGTTAAGTGTTTATTGAGGGCGTTAATATCTCATTTTGCATCAAGACCTTCTCAATGCAGCTAAGGGGGAAAAAATCACTTAAAAGTTACAATGAAATACTAACGTGCACAGTAAACAGCTTGGTGTCTCACAGATGAATGTTTGTTGGCCAAGAGGTGGATCTTGCTCAGCCCATCAAGCCCATCAGTCTGTTCACACAGTGGCCAACCCGGTGCCTCCAGGAAGCCCACAAACCAGACGACTGCAGCAGCACCATCCTGCCTGGGTTCCACAGCACCTAAGATAATAGGCATGCTCCTCTGATCCTGGAGAGAATAGGTGTTTGGAGGTGAAGCAAAAACACCAGGTCTCATATGAAAACTGTGACGTTTGTGAAATTGAAGGAATAATAGTTTCAAAAGCATTTTGGCATCAGAAGACAGGTGACCATTTTCGTTGCTTTTATGGAAGAGGTTAATATATTTATTTCACTCATCATCCATATGTTTAATCTTTAGTAACATGAATCTTCATGCTAGGGTTGCCAATAGGAGTGGGGGAAAATTAGGGTTGCTGGCTCCAGGTTGGGAAGTACCTAGAGATTTTCTGGGGTGGAGCCTGATGAGGGCAGGGTTTGGGGATGGGAGGGACTTCAATCGGGTATAATACCAGAGAGTCTACCTTCCAAAGTGGGCCATTTTCTCCAGGTGAACCGATCTCTGTCACTTGGAGATCAGTTGTAATAGCAGGAAATCTCCAGCCACCAACTGGAGTTTGGCAACCCTAGGGAAAATATCCGATCCTTTCAACAGAGGCTTAATGCATTGAATTGGGCAGCTGAAGCTTTCCATGGCAGGGATGTAAATAATCTCCCACTAGGTTTCTATTCAAGGATCAGGACATTTCTCCAGGCAGTTGGCAACCCTACTTGTTCTTCCTTCAGAGCGCTTAAGGCAGGGTACATAGGCCCAGCCTATTATCTCTTTACAACGGCCTGTGAGGAAGGGTAATATTAGAGACCAAGACTTCAACAAGGCCGTTTGGTTTGCTTCATGGCTTGTAGCCATTTTTAAATTTTATGAGGCATCTGCGCTTGCTGGCTATAAACATGTAATGTGTGAAAGGACAACATGAATCTCCACATTGTTTGGGCAGGGGAGATGCACTCTCCAGGCCTGTTGGAAACCCTAGTAAATGAACCCTACCATATTCATGACGCTTCAGAGGGTAGGGTCACCAGCTCCAGGTTGAGAAACTCCTGGAGATTTAGGGGTGGAACCTGGGGAGGACAGGGACCTCAGTGGGGTTCAGTTCCATAGAGTCCACCCTCCAAAGATCAGTTGTGATTCCGGGGGATCCCCAGGTCCCAACTGTAGGCTGGCATCCCTAATATAAACCCCCATTCCAAACCCTCACAGTGTGGATAATTCACAGTGGGTAGCCGTGTTAGTCTGTCTGCAGTAGTAGAAAAGGGCAAGAGTCCAGTAGCACCTTAAAGACTAACAAAAATATTTTCTGGTAGGGTATGAGCTTTCGTGAACCACAGCTCACTTCTTCAGTAGCACCT
Organism: Euleptes europaea; assembly: GCF_029931775.1. Taxonomy (NCBI): domain Eukaryota; kingdom Metazoa; phylum Chordata; class Lepidosauria; order Squamata; family Sphaerodactylidae; genus Euleptes; species Euleptes europaea. The sequence goes on along the minus strand of NC_079315.1, from coordinate 113,114,441 downwards.
TAAAGACTAACAAAAATATTTTCTGGTAGGGTATGAGCTTTCGTGAACCACAGCTCACTTCTTCAGTAGCACCTTAAAGACTAACAAAAATATTTTCTGGTAGGGTATGAGCTTTCGTGAACCACAGCTCACTTCTTCAGATGGATTCACATTCTAAGCTGTATCTGAAGAAGTGAGTTGTGGCTCACGAAAGCTCCTACCCTACCAGAAAATATTTTTGTTAGTCTTTAAGGTGCTGCTGGACTCTTGCCCTTTTCTACTACCCGCACAGTGTGGTGAGGCAACACCAATAAATATTGTGACAGGCCTATAAATGGTAGCTAGACATTCCTTGGCTGTTCTTTTCTTTTCTCCTAACACATCCCACAGTTCTAAAACTTTGCAGAGCGCAGTTGAATCAGCAGCAGCCTTTTATCTGACACAAGCCAGGAACTATATCCCAGTGAGCAATTTTTGATGTATTCAAGGAGGTAAAATGCATGTTAAAATTTCCTCAGCGGTGTCTGCAAAGAAGGTCATTTGTCCTTCATTGTTTTAAAAGCATTATGGGGCAATTCCTGATTTATTTGGTCGGCGGGGATAAAACTTTGGCATAATGCATCCTCTGAGGATGCTGTGCAAAGAAACCACGCATGAGTTGCCTTGACTTTAAACGTCTGCGCTTTCTCTTAAGACGTGGTCAAATGCCAGAGGTGACACAAAGTGTCTTTTAGCTGAGTAACATCCAGCAAAATTACTTCGGGTATTTAGAAAGGCCTCTGAATTAGCTCTCTGGCTACTGGTACTTATACTTGGCATCTGGTCACCTAAGTAATGAGAAAAATACTATGCTTTGCAACTCCAGGTTCAGAAATACGAGAGATTTAAGGGAGGAGCCTGAGAGAGTGGGGTTTGAGGAGGGAGGGATCTCAGTGGGGTATAATGCCTGGCACGCCACCTTACAAAGCAGCCATTTTCTCCATGAGAAGTGGAATATATGTTTTTAATAAACAAGGAATAAATAAATAATGTATGTAGTCTGGAGATCAGTTGCAATTCCGGGAGATCTCCAGCCCTCCCGTCACATTGTCAACCCTATGCTTTGTCTATCCACTGAATAATTTATTTTAAACATTTTTATCATACCTTATCTCCTCAGAGTCAAGGTTGCAATTGGAATGGAAGGGCGATGGAAGTTTTCCAAAATCTTACTCAGCTGCTGCAATAAATAAGATAAATGATGGGTTTGTAGCTCCAAAACGCTGCAAAATGTAAGCTGGTTCAAAAGGAGACACGCAGAGCCTCAGTTATGGCTATTGTGGTCCAATATGTTAGCCCAAAGTTAGTACTGTTTTATATTCCCAGTCTGTGGAGAAAAAAGTAACATTTTTGCTAACTTCTCCGCAATATAAAATATTAAATTAGGGTTGCCAACTCCGGGTTGGGAAATACCTGGAGATTTCTGGGGATGGAACCTGGGGAGAGAGGGGTTTTGAGACGGGCAGGACCTCAGGGATATAATGACATAGAGTCCACATCTAAAGCAGCCATTTTCTCCAGGGGAACTGATCTCGGTCGCCTGGAGATCAGTTCAAATTCTAAACGTGATGCATATTGGACATCTCAGCAGCTATAAAGGTGTGAAGAGAGAGAATTTTAAGAATAAATTCTAGATCCTGGGGAGGGACCTCGCAGGGTATAAAGCCATGGACTCCACCCTCCAAAAGTGCCCATTTTCTCCCGGGGAATTAACCTCTGTCCTCTGAAGAGCAGTTGTAATTCCAAGAGATCTCCAGGCCCCACCTGGAGGTTGGCAACCCTATGTCTGGCTGCTATTTAAAAAAAAAATAAAAGCCCTGGCACACAAAGCCAAGGTTGTGTCCTGAGTATGCCCTAGATAGGGTTTCCAGGTCCCTCTTCACCACCGGTGGGAGGTTTATGGGGCGGAGCCTGAGGAAGACGGGGTTTGGGGAGGGGAGGGACTTCAATGCCATAGAGTCCAATTGCCAAAGCGGCCATTTTATCCAGGGCAACTGACCGCTATCGGCAGGAGATCAGTTATAATAGCAGGAGATCCCCAGCTAGTACCTGGAGGTTGGAGCAACTCAAAACAGCACTATAACACTATAAAGCAAATAAGTGAATTTTATAAAGTGCAAAGTGAATAAATATATACAGCATATACAAAGGGAGTACACACAGATACAAAATTTACAATAACAATCCAATAAGTATGACTTATCAAGAGGATGCCAAGGATCCTGATTCAACAGGTAAGTTCAAGTAATCAACCAATTAAGGTATCATTTGATATTAGAATTTTTTGAATCATTCAAATTCTTTTTAGGTTGCAGTTATTGGAACAAAGCCACAGGAAAAAGATGTCAGACGTGTTGTCTAGATCGGGACCACGTTTCGCATATGGCTTCTTCGGTGACCTGTATCAATAATAGATATAAGTATAAGTGCCTTAGTAGGTGTTGTCTCATAGGGACCGCAAAGATTTGTATCCAGGTCTCCAAAAGGACATTTCTGTCCTTTTGGAGACCTGGATACAAATCTTTGCGGTCCCTATGAGACAACACCTACTAAGGCACTTATACTTATATCTATTATTGATACAGGTCACCGAAGAAGCCATATGCGAAACGTGGTCCCGATCTAGACAACACGTCTGACATCTTTTTCCTGTGGCTTTGTTCCAATAACTGCAACCTAAAAAGAATTTGAATGATTCAAAAAATTCTAATATCAAATGATACCTTAATTGGTTGATTACTTGAACTTACCTGTTGAATCAGGATCCTTGGCATCCTCTTGATAAGTCATACTTATTGGATTGTTATTGTAAATTTTGTATCTGTGTGTACTCCCTTTGTATATGCTGTATATATTTATTCACTTTGCACTTTATAAAATTCACTTATTTGCTTTATAGTGTTATAGTGCTGTTTTGGGTTGCTCCAATTATCCTTACAGCACTGAGCCTTCTTTTCTTGTAGTACCTGGAGGTTGGCAACCCTAGCCCTAGATCATGTTCCAAATTCCTCTTCAGTGTGCAGGGATTTCCTAGCAAGATGCTCCGGGTATTTTAAGCAGACAAGTCAATGTGGAAAGAGCATGCCGCATGGGGGAGCGCACCAGCAGCCCATTTTGCTAAACAGTAAAGGCAGATTATTGCGCATAATGCCTTGTCCGCTTGCATGCTCTGTTAAAAAACACACCCACAGTTCATCAATGGCATTTGCCGACAGCATCACCAAGAAGAATATTTCAGGTTCCATCAGTCAGGCCAAGATTGATGTGCACCCTATTATCGGTATAGGACCACTGGCTTTGGTGTGGATGATTCCAGCAGGAAAATGTCTCACTGGTGCACAGAATTTTGTTGCCAACCTCCAGGAGAAAAACATATACCCTGCCCCTTTAATGGAGACTTAAGGGGATGTTATTTTACCGGGTGATATTCTTTGGTGGTGGAAAGTGCCATCAACCCATAGCCCACTTTCTACAGTGGGGGATCTCAAGAATCTACCACTTCTTTCTGTTGCATGAGCTGGCTAAGAATTATTACATGCTGTTAAATGTCAACCAATTCATGGCGACGCCGCTTGGGGTTTTCAAGGCAAGAGACAAACAGAGATGGTTTTCCATTGGCTGCCTTTGCCTAGCAGCCCTGGACTTCCTTGGTGGTCTCCCATCCAAGTACTAACTGACCTCTGCTTAGATTTCAAGATAGTAAGACTATCTTGGGCTAAATGTAGCCTGTCACAATGAAGGCCTGTGACTGGCTTTTTTCTTTTTTGCCGTCAAGTCACAGCTGACTTATGGTGACCCCATAGGGTTTTCAAGACAAGAGACATTCAGAGGTGGTTTGCCATGGCTAGCCTCCGCTTCATGACCCTGGGATTCCTTTGAGGTCTTCCATCCAAATACTAACTGTGGCTGACCCTGCTTAGCTTCCAAGATCTCCTAAAGTCATAGAATCATAGAGTTGGAAGGGGCCGTACAGGCCGTTTAGTCCAACCCCCTGCTCAATGCAGGATCAGCCTAAAGCATCCCTGACAAGTACTCATCCAGCTTCTGCTTGAAGACTGCCAGAGAGGGGGCGCTCACCACCTCCCTAGGCAGCCGATTCCACCTCTGAACTACTCTTACTGTAAAAAAAAAAAAATCCTAATATCCAGCTGGTACCTTTCCACCCATAATTTAAACCCATTATTGCAAGTAACTGGTCTGATGAGATTGGGCTAGCTTGGGCCACCCAAATGTTCCTTACCCATGGGGTGACGTCACATCACGGCGTTTCTTAGGCAGACTTTGTTTACTGGGGGGGGGGGCGTTGCCATTGCCTTCCCCAGTCATCTTCCCTTTACCCCAGGGGTGTCCAAACATTTTTCAAAGAGAGCCAGATTTGATGAAGTGAACATGCGTGAGGGCCGACCATTTTGCCTGCCACTCTTAATTAAATTAATTAAATGCAAATTAACTATTTTGTGCAAAGTTTATTGCAAACGGCATACTTATTATGCCCATAACCACAGACTGCACCACAAAAAACCATGGCTACATTCCTTCCTTTCCCCAAAGCCCCTTTCAGCTCACAGGACGCCCCCCAGCTTCTAAATCTCCAACCTTCCTTCTGTAGGGAGGGAGCAGGAACTCTTCCTCCCCCCCCACTGCTCATGTGCCTCTCTGGGACTGTCGACTCTCTCCCTTCAACCATGCCGGGGGTATTCTGTCCTCCCCTCATCTGAGCCAGGAAATAAACTGGTTTTCATTCTCATGGAGTCCAAGATTCAAACACTCTGACATCTCCCGTGCAGGGAGGAATGTGGAGTTTTTCTCCCCATGAGAGCCAGCGTGGTGCAGTGGTTAACAGCGGTGGTTTGGAGCGGTGGAGTCTGATCTGGAGAACCGGGTCTGATTCCCCCACTCCTCCACATGAGCGGTGGAGGCTAATCTGGTGAGCTGGATTTGTTTCTCCCGCTCGTACACACGGAAGCCAGCTGGGTGACCGTGGGCTAGTCACAGCTCTCTTAGGGTATCTGTTGTGGGGAGGGCGATTGTAAGCCACCCTTAAGTGGTAGAGAAAGTGGGCATATAAAAACCAACTCATCTCTTCTTTCCTTCTGACCTCTTTGCGCTCTGCTCGGGGCTTTGACCTCCGGAATGAATACGGGTGTCCTCTGCAGACTCGGCCCCGTCTGAACGCGCCTCGTTTCCAAACACGATACATGCCCGGAGTCATTTATTTCCCCCACCCCATCCCTTCTTTCGAAGCAGCCACTTGCCTTGGAGAGAACCTGCTGGGGGGGGGTCTGACTCCAAACACTCCCCGCCCCCAAATCCAGCCCCCTCTCCCCCTGCCTTTCCTTGACTCACAATCCCCCCACTCAAGACCCATCCAGTCTCTCCCCTCCTCCCTCCCACCCACCCTGCAAATCTGGATCCCTCGCGAGGGCTCCGCAATGCAGGGAAGGGTCTGCATCTCCCCCCCACCCCAGCCTTCTGCAGAGAGGAAGGAGGAAAGAGGAGAGCCAGACGGAGCAGCCCCCCCACTCCCAGGCTTTGTGTGTGTGTGTTTGTGTGTGTGTGTGTGTGGGGGGTGTCTTTCCTCTCCCGGATTGGGGCCAGCCTCTGACCTCCCTTGCATTTCCCTTCCCCCCCCCCGCCACCTTTCCCACCCTCGAGTCCCCCCCAACCCATCCTCAGGATCCCCCTTGACCCACTCGGGAGGAGCTGCTGCTGCTTTTCCATGTATCAGAACAACAAAGGCCACGTCCCCATATGCGGGCTCTGGGTAAGAAGGAAGTGGCCTCTCTAGGGTTTCAGACTCACTGGCCTTCATTCCGGGGGGAGGGGCTGAGACAGCCAATCGAGGCGACCCTCCGCCCAAGCGTCGCCCCCTCGGTCGGGGATGCAAAGCACAGGCGCAGCCCCCACGCGCCCCCTTTTCTCTCTCTGCAAAACGGGCTGGGGGGGCGTATTAAACCGGCCCAGGGGCCGCAGTTGGCCCCCGGGCCGGACTTTGGACATGACTGCTTTACCCCCAGCAAGCTGGGTACTCCTTTTACCGACCTCGGAAGGATGGAAGGCTGAGTCGACCTTGAGCCGGCGACCTGGAACCGACTTCCGTCGGGATCGAACTCAGGTTGCGAACAGAGCTTTTGACTGCAGTGCTGCAGCTTACCGCTCTGCGCCACGGGGCTCCCTAAATGTTCTTTCCCTCCACGAAAAAATGCAGCCGCCCGTTCCCACACACTGTTAAAAGAACAGGTCACTTTTCTCCAGGCCTGTTGGCAACCTTATTTTGCGCTCCATCTTTATGAGAATGGTGTTTCCAGAGCGAGTTATCTCCCCACCCGCACACCCCTTCCTGCCCTCTGTGTTCTCCATCACACACAAAAAGGGAGCACAAAACAGTAGTTACAGTATGAAGATTGTTCTTTGACGTGGTTTAATCGTACCTTGGAAGCTAGCGTTCTTTGCCAAACCACATACTTAAGATGGGATGGCGTGAGTCAGCCACAGGAAGCCTAGGATTGGCTGCCGGGCTCTCCTGATGGGGCCCAATTAACGTTGTCAGTTTGCTATTGGGAGGGAGAGATCTGAGGTGTTGCCCGTCTCTGAAGTTCAGTGACTCGGAGTAACCTCAGCTGCTGGGAAAATTGTAAGAGTTATCATACGATTTTTTAAAAAAAATATATATCCTGGGATCCGGTGCCTGGTGATTCATTCATTCATTCATTCTTCCGTCCATTCATAACTGCAATGCTAGCCCGAGTGAAGAGAGCGGCTGTAAACCTTAAGCAAATTTCCACCCCTGGACTTTTTATTGTTTATGACCCATTGCAAAGTAAAAAATAAATACATTTAACTGCAAGAACGGGGAAGGGGAGAACTCTGCACAGGTGTGATGTGGTTATTGTCGAAGGCTTTGGGGTCGCACAGCTTCAAGGGAAGGCATTTCCCATCTGCAGAATGCGTAAAACTGAATTGTTCAGAAGGGTGATTTTATAAAAAGACTAGGGCAGTAGTAAAGGGAATTGGCCAGGAGGGTGCAGTCATAAAAGGAATGAGCTGGTAGTTTATTGTGCTGTTCATTGTATATATTATCTCATTTGTACATTTTTTGCAATCCGGTTGTTGCATTGAACACATGAACACATGAAGCTGCCTTATACTGAATCAGACCCTTGGTCCATCTAAGTCAGTATTGTCTACCCAGACCGGCAGCAGCTCTCCAGGGTCTCAGGCAGAGGCCCCTTTAACTGGCCCCTTTAACTGGAGATGCCAGGGATTGAACCTGAGACTTTCTGCATGCCAAGCAGATGCTCTACCGCTGAGGCACAGCCCCTCCCCATTGTTTATGGTATTGTCTTATACTTTTTTTTATCATGTTAGTTTTTTTTTCTAATTTTGCAATCCAGTCTTTGCATTGTTTATGGGATGTCTTATATTGGTTTTCTTTATTGCCTTTCCCCCAATTTTGTAATTTACCTTGAGCCTTGAGTAAACATCTCTTTCATTCTCGCTTAGAAATAAAAAGGACATAAAGAAGTTTACCGGGGGAAGGGGCTGAATCATGCCCTATTTTGTAAATGTCAGCCGGAGATACTTTAAGAGGAAAGACTGGTTGAAGCCTACTTTCTACTATGTGCATCGATTTCTGATTCCTACTGATATTTATATCTCACTTTTCTCTTGTGGAACTAAAAGCAGCGTACATTCCCGGGAGGTTTCCTATCGAGGCAATAACCGGATGTATACCTGCATATTTATTTATTTCATTTGTACCCCAACTTTTTTCCCAATGGGGGACTCAAAGCAGCTTCCATTGTTTTTCTCTCTGCCATTTTTCACTCACAACAACCCTGTGAGGTAGGTTAGGCTGAGAGTGTGTGACGGGCCCAAGGCCACCCAGCAAGCTTCCATGGCAGAGTAGGGGTTTCAAACCTGGGTCTCCCAGGTCTTCGTCCAACACCATGCTGACTCCCTATTAAAAGGACAGAACGTTTTTCTCAAGCCCAGTTGGGAACCCTGCCTACAGGTTCTGTTGGTTCAGGGAAGGCAATGGACATAAGAACATAAGAGAGGCGCTGCTGGATCAGGCCTAGGCCCATCAAGTCCAGCAGTCTGTTCACACAGTGGCCAACCAGGTGCCTCTAGGAAGCCCCCAAACAAGACGACAGCAGCAGCATTGTCCTGCCAGTCTTCCAAAGCACCTAATCTATTAGGCATGCTCCTCTGATCCTAGAGAGAATAAGTATGCATCATGACTAGTATCCATTCTGACTAGTAGCCATGATTAGCCCTCTCCTCCCTGAACATGTCCACTCCCCTCTTAAAGCCTTCCAAGTTGGTAGCCATCACCACATCCTGGGGCAGGGAGTTTATGCATTGTGTGAAGAAATACTTCCTTTTATCAGTTTCGAATTTCTCACCCTCCAGCTTCAGCAGATGACTCCGTGTTCTAGTATTATGAGAGAGGAAGAAAAGCTTCTCCCTGTCCACTTTCTCCATACCATGCATAATTTTATAGACCTATTCATACCCGCTTCGAACTATTGCAAGTGAAAGGTATCCTCCTTTTTTTTTTCCATTTCCATCAGATTTTAATATGCAACATGGCTCTGATCTCACGTATCGTTCCAAGCTGGACATTTTGGGTGCTTTGCCAAAGCAACAGTGGCACACTTTTCCACTGTTAGAAATATCACCGCAAAAAGGTTCTTCACAAGCATGTCTGGCAACCTTAAATAACCTTCCCAGGTTCATGAGAAATATTTATAGACCATGGGGAGAGGTAGACGAGGAAGGGCAGAATTCTCAGCCGTGAACCTGTTCTTTTCAGTCTTTTGAGACTATGTACACATGTTAAGGAAGAACGAAGTTATGGTTTGGTAAAGAGAAGGTTCAAGATGTGCGTTAAAAAAGAAGAAGAGGAAAACTGTAAATGTTTCCTCCTAGAATTTCGACAGAAATCAACAGCACACGTATAAAATCTGGGCAAACTCTTTGTTCCTGTTTTTTAAAGAAGGCATCACAGCCATTAAAGCGGTGCAAATTTGGTTTGACTGTTGCAGATTCCTTCAAAGACTTGACGATTTGGTGAAAGGCTAAGGCTACAATCCTATTAGGGTTGCCAACCTCCAGGTGAGGCCTGGAGAGCTCCCGGAATTATAACTGATCTCCAGGAGACAGAGATCTGTTCCTCCGGGTGGTGGTGGGGAGGCTTTTCACTGTTCCTTGGCTGCACTGCGTTCCCCTTTAAACACCCGCAGTGTTACAAAATGCCTGCCTGACTGCACAAGCCAAATAAAGACGTTTGCAACATGTACAATTACTTTTATGAGCTTCTGTCTGGATCATTCATCTCCATGCTCATCTTCTCCAAATTAGGAAATAATTATCCCCAGCGTAATCTGTTGCTACACCGCGTTCTCCCGGTTGCTCAGCTCCTGCCTTCTGCAGTACACAATTCAGGAAGTCTGGCAATGATCAAACTTTTATGTTCAAAGCTTTTCATCCTCTAACTTGCCTCTCTCTTGCGTCTGAACTAATAGCGTCTTCTGTTCCTTTGCTAGACCAACATCAATCGTTCCTATGAAGATGCTGTTGACTTAGAGTTGCCAGGTTCCTCTTTGCCAATGGCAGGACGTTTAGGGAGTGCAGCCTGAGAAGGGTGGGGTTTGGGGAGGGGAGGGACTTCAATGCCACAGAGTCCAATTGCCAAAGCAGCCACTTTCTCCAGGGGAACTTATTATGTCCTGTATGAACTGCCTGTATGCACATACATAACAGAACTGATCTCTATCGGCTGGAGATCAGTTGTAATAGCAGGAGGTCTCCAGCTAGTACCTGGAGGATGGTAACCCTACTTATCACAGAGAGAGAGGTACTAACAACACTAGAATTCAACTTGGAGGGTACTTTTCTGTCGACTGTATGACAATTACCATTCCATTTATTTACTAGCTCCTTTGACGAAAGGTCTTGAGATTAACCATGACAATTATACATAATACAACAGCAAATAATCAATTTACAATACCGAACATATACTTAAGGTCAAAACACAGTAAAATATAATTACTAAGCATAGTTACTAAACATCATTAAAACTATAACAATCAATATATTCCCCTGAACACCTCATTGAACTGAGATCATTCAAGTCACAAAGTTTGATCCAACATTCAGCTTGGCCTACACACTTATTTTATTTTGACGTTTAAGCGACATCACCGCCGCCAAAAATCTTGCAACAGAACTAGTAATATCAGGGTGAATATCTCCCATTATGTGAGATATCACCCAGGGCTCTAACAGAAGTTTGTATTTAGACAATATTGGAGAGATCCAACGCAACCTAGGAGCTGACCAGTGCTGACAAAACAATAAGAGATGGTGCAGGGTCCCAATATCTCCAGATTTACATTCACAAACTCGATCAGAGTATGGAGTTTTCGCAGAATGACCTGACACCTCTGCAGTTGGATAAGCATTTAATCTGGCAAGCATAAAGGCACGTCTATGGCCTGGGATTGTCAGCAAACTCACATAAGAGGGCACGATCTCAGGCGGGGGGAATCCCCGGTGCAAGGGTAGAACATACACGCCTAGCAAGGAATGTGGTGCTAACACACTCAAGATTTCTCACCTGTGACCTTACTAGTTTAAGTGCTTCAGAGAAGTGTAAGTTGTTAAGAACTAGTGGTGGAAGATCAAGCAGTACCAGTTTACTATCTATATGTCTTCCCCACGTCCCTCTGTAATTATCTTCCTTTAGTCTGTATTACAGGCCCCCTTGGATGTTAAAAGTTGAGTAGAAAACCTTCAGCCATAATTTGAAGGCTGCAATCCAGGCCCTAGATTCAAAAGAACACTGAGCAAGTTCCATTCTAAGTGCTGGTATGACAATTACTGAAGATTTCCCCCCCTAATTCTTCTCTTTTCCCAACAGTCGTCCCAGTTGAAAGGCACTGACAGACCATTTCCCAGCCATAGTACATAAGGTTGTAATAACTTGTGATAACTTAAAAATAGTTTTTTATTGTCAATAAATCAGTCCATAATAGGCTTGCCAGGTCCCTCTCTGCCACCGGCGGGATATTTTTGGGGCGGAGCCTGAGGAGGGCGGGATTTGGGGAGGGGAGGGACTTCAATGCCATAGAGTTCAATTGACAAAGTGGCCATTTTTCTCCAGGCAATCTGATCTCTTATCGGCTGGAGATCAGTTGAATTAGCAGATCTCCTGCTACTACCTGGCAGTTGGCAACCCTAGTCCATAAAGATAACGGCTTGTTGGATTTGCTCGAGCTGGGTCAAATTTATTTATTTATGCATTTATTTATTTACATTATTTCTCACTTAGACTCAAGGCGGATTACACAGAGTGAGTCAATACAATCGAGAGGATGGGACATTCAAGAAATAATATAATAGGAACTGAAGCAAAGCATAAGTATTAATGTGACACATTAAATGATGCTAAATTACATACAGGTAGAGTATCCTTTATCCGGACATCCCATATCCGGACTGTTCCGAAAACCGGACCCTTCGAGCCGGCATGCAGGCAAATCCACACTGCCTGCTTTAAGAACATAAGAAAGGCCATGCTGGATCAGGCCTAGGCCCATCAAGTCCAGCAGTCTGTTCACACAGTGGCCAACCAGGTGCCTCTAGGAAACCCACAAATAAGACGACTGCAGCAGCATTCTCCTGCCTGTGTCCCACAGCACCTAATACAATAGGCCTGCTCCTCTGATCCTGGAGAGAATAGGTATGCATCAAGACTAGTATCCATTTTGACTAGTAGCCATGAATAGCCCTCTCCTCCATGAACATGTCCACTCCCCTCTTAAAGCCTTCCAAGTTGGCAGCCATCCCCACATCCTGGGGCAGGGAGTTCCACAATTTAACTATGCATTGTGTGAAGAAATACTTCCTTTTGTTTTGAATCTCTCATTCTCCGACTTCAGTCGAGGCACCTAGTTGGCCATTGTGTGAACAGACTGCTGGACTTGATGGGCCTTGGTCTGATCCAACACGGCTTTTCTTATGTTCTTACAATTTGTACCAATTGGAGTTTCTGAAGTGATTTTGAGGGGAGACCAATGAACAGTGCATTATTGCAGTCTAGACTACACTGAATGTACCAGTCGCTGTTGAGTGGCAGATGTCAGGATATGCTCAACCCTCCCCTCCTCCACTGCCACCCACCCCCGAACAGCAAAGATCTAGAGATGATTTTGAACGTCCTTCCCTATTTGGCGTAAAAAATCTCCCTTTTCCACTTTATCTTCTCCTTTCAGCAAATTGAAAGCGTGATCGTTGATCTTATGCCATTATCTGTTTCCCCTCACAATTATTTCACTATGAAGTGTATGCATTTTTCAATATTGTGTGTGTCAATAAGTCAGATTTCTTGATTATACACACATGCTTATGTATGTACGCATGTAAATATACACTATATGCATAAATACAATGTAAAAAAACAAAACAAAATCCTGAACATAATGTGTAGACAATGCCAACATCGCAAACTGGAGAAATGAAACCATTGACAAAATTATGCAAGTGTGTAAATGCCGTCAAGTCGCAGCCAATTTATCTCAACCCCATCAAGGGGCTTTCAAAGCAAGTCAGAAGCAGAGGTGGTTTCCGGTTGCCTTCCTCTGCAGAGTCTTCCTTGGAGGTCTCCCTTCCAAATATTGACCTTGCTTAGCTTCCAAGATCTGATGAGATTGGGCTACACCATGCCACCTTCCTTCCCTGAAAAAATTATAAATGAATATAAAAAGAAGCATTCTCATACCTACTCAGAGGCAACAGCTTAATCATGCTTTCCCTGACACTCCACCCAATAGCCGTGGATGGCTATCATAGGGTTGTCAGGCAACCAGCAGGAGCTTGGGGGGGCAGCTACATGTGGGTGTGCCCTAGGACCCCACAGAGTTTAAAACTATAGTTTTCAATGATTCCTAGAGTGACATGACATCACTTCTGGGTTTCCTCTGGACGTAGGGTTGCCAGGTCCCTCTTTGCCACCAGCGGGAGGTTTTTGGGGCAGAGCCTGAGGGTGGGGTTTGGAAAGGAAGGGACTTAAATGCCATAGAGTCCAATTGCCAAAGCGGCCATTTTCTCCAGGGGAACTGATCTCTATCGGCTGGAGATTAGTTGTAATAGCAGATCTCCAGCTAGAACCTGGAGGTTTGTTTCCCCACTCCTCCACATAAAGCCTGCTGGGTGACCTTGGACTAGTCACAGCTCTCTTAGAGCTCTCTCAGCCCTACCTACCTCACAGGGTGTCTATTGTGGGGAGGGGAAGGTGATTGTAAGCTGGTTTGAGTCTCCCTTAAGTGGGAAAGTCGGCATAATAAAAATAAACTCTCCTTCTCCTTCTCCTCCTCCTCCTCCTCCTCCTCCTCCTCCTCCTCCTCCTCCTCCTCCTCCTCCTCCTCCTCATGAAAATGGTAGAGAGGGGAAAAGTTAAATCTCTGGGCAAGTCTTGCCTCAATCTGAATCAGGGCTTTGCTCAGCCGCTATTTAAAATTACCAAAACAAAATAAAATTGCAGATTTGTTCGTAGACGGTCTGTCGTCACATCAAACACAGGAACAAAATTATCAGGAAAAGTCATCACAGAATGTGTTGACTGTGAAGTTCCCCAGCCCTTCTGGTGCCAAGTACCTGCTGGGTCCGCTCCCTAGGACTGGCCCCAAAATCCTCTGCAATGCACAAGTTTCCCATATCAGATGTATGCAGGTTCTTTGGCAGGCAGGTCCCTGAACACCAATAGTTTCAAAAACTTGCTGTTCATAATCATTTTCATGGCCTTCCGGGCTGACTACTATTGTTTATTTCAGAGTTAATGAAACATGACTTACCAAATCTCTTAACTTTGCCTGTTTTTCAATCACTCCGGAAACCACTTGCGTTGGCTGTTTGTAGGTCTGTTCCCAATAAGCCATGGAACATTGTTTTCACACCCGCACCCTTCAGGTTCCCCCCACCCCATGCCCCCACCCCATCCCACCAAGGCCGGCTGTCTTCCAGTATTAGAAAGCAAGCTGTAAACAATTACAAAATAAGTTCTTAAATGAGGATTGGTCCTTAATGTTCAAGGATGCAAATTGTAAATTTTCACCTCACTTCTTCCAGATACCCTTCAACAGAGCTTTCTCCTTGCCAGACTATTTCCGCTGGTTAGAAATCCATAAGAAATCCAACAAGCTTTCTTATTGGCGAGATGTAATGCCCTAGACTCAACCGAGACACAAGGGCGATACAATAAAATTACTGCAGCAGAACAAAAATGCCCATTTTGTCCGGATCAAATAGGCTCCCTAGCCCACATTGTTTTAGCATGTCCACAAAATAATATCGCACAAAATAAATATATCACTCCCTGGATAAAACAGCTAAAGACACTTTCTGAAAAGAGGATACTACGTTAGCTGCTGTCAAAAAGATTGGTCAATTGCGTGAGAGATGCGGCAACTTTTCTCTTTATAGTGTCAAGGAAAAATTAAACGCAATTTCCCCTTTTTAAAGTGTGAAGTGGTTGATGGATAGCCAGTGGCTGTTAAATCTAGGGAAAGGAAGCAATGAGTATTAGAATCACCAACATAATGGGGATTTGCGTATTGTGCGACGGAAAGACTGCTCATTGTGAATGTCAGAAAATGACGTGTGGTATTGAAAAATATGTTCTTGGTTATCTTGCAACAGAGATTCTCAAATGTAGGCTGCTGTCATTAGAAAATGTGCTCACAGGGGGAAAATAGATGTTAATTGCAGACAATAAAGTAGCCAGGTGTGATTTATTATGGTTTATTAGATGTTAGAAGTTGAAGGTCCCCAGATGTGACTATCCAGTCTATCCTGAATGTGTGTGCGCATGCTTGCGCAATTCGGCAGAAGTTACACAATCTCAAAAGAATTTTAAAAAATCATTTCACCTACTTGGGATGTCCAGGCCCCACCCACCGCCCATAGCAGCAAATTCCATAAGATATGCATTATTTTAAGAAGACAAGGTGGTGTAGTGGTTAGAATGTCAGACTAGGATCTGGAAGACCCATGTTCGAATCCCCATTCTGTAGGGTTGCCAGCCTCCAGGTACCAGCTGGAGATTGCCTGCTATTACAACTGATCTCCAGCTGATAGAGTTCAGTTCCCCTGGAGAAAATGGCCACTTTGGCAATTGGACTCTATGGCACTGAAGTCCCTCCCCTCCCCAAACCCCGCCCTCCTCAGGCTCCGCACCAAAAACCTCCTGCTGGTGGAGAAGGGGGCCTGGCAACGCTACTCAAGAGCCCCAATTGCACCCCCACACACACACACAGTAAGAACATAAGAACATAAGAAAGGCCCTGCTGGATCAGACCAAGGCCCATCAAGTCCAGCAGTAGGAGACACTGAAGTCCTTTCTCCACGTGCTCTGTAGCTCTGATCCAAATCATGCTCTGCACCTGTGGGAATTGAGGAGGATCTGCTACCCACTGTGAATGTGTTGCATTTGACACAGGGTAGAGGCCCTGACTCAACCTGCATACTTCGTAATGTGTGAATACTGCTCTCCGCAGTTTGAGAACCATTGTGTTGTTGATCAAGCTCTCGACTCCACGGTCCTCCAGAAAAGGAAGGCGTGCTTGCATTTAGGGCTGGCAACTCAAGACTGGGAAATTCCTGGAGATTTTGGGGTGGGGGTGGAGCCTGGAGAGGATGTGCTTTGGGGGTATCTCAGCATGGTATAATGACACAGATCCCACCCTCTGAAGCAGCTGTTTTCTCCAGAGGAACTGATCTCTAGTCTAGCGATCCGTTGTAATTCTGGGAGATCTCCAGGTCCCACCTGGAGGCTGGCAACCCTGGCTTCCATGCAAGATTGCCGTGCTGTTTGAAACCATAGGAAGAGCTAAGCGGGCAGTTTTCAACCCTCTTATTCAGCCAGCTAAAACAGCATCTGACATTTGGCCTCGATGCGGCTCAGGTTTCCTCCTAGTGAGACATGGGCTGATTCCCGGGCAGCCAATGCTGACTAGAGTTTGAAGATTAGACTTGGAGGCGTGGGTTGTATGTGTGTGTAGGGAGGGAGGGGAGACAAGCAAGCATCCCACACACCCCCAGGGCAAACTTGCTCATGTAGGGAGAAGAAGAGTTGGTTTTTATACCATTTTCTTTACCTTTAAACTTTCTCAAACCAACTTAGAATCACCTTCCCTTCCTCTGCCCACAACAGACACCCTGTGAAGAAGAAGAAGAAGAGTTGGTTTTTATATGCCGACTTTCTCTACCACTTAAGAAAGAATCAAACTGGCTTACAATCATCTTCCCCTCCCCACAACAGACACCCCGTGAGGTAGGTGGGGCTGAGAGAGCTCTAAGAGAGCTGTGACTAGCCCAAGGTCACCCAGCTGGCTTCATATGCAGGAGTGGGGAAACCAACCCGCTTCACCAGATCAGAGTCTGCCACTCATGTGGGGGAGTGAGGAATCGAACCAGGTGCTCCAAATTAGAGTCCACCGCTCTTAACCACTACACCACGCTGGCTTTCTGGCAAGATCGCCTATGATGACCCAACCACTATTGAGATGTGGCACCAAAAGCATAGAACCATTAACAATAACCAGTTTCAAAATCCACAAGAATGTGTTTTCTAAATCAATCGCATTAAACAAGTTACTTTTCCACGGGTCTTCCTTTCTCCAAGGAAAGGGCCTGCACAACACAGAACACGCCAACTGTTCACAGCGTACAAAAACTGCAGTTACGTCGCTTCTGCTGATAGCATAGTTACCCCTGTTTCAGGACAGCTCATCCATTGGGGCAGAGTAACTGGGTGGGAAGTAGGATTGCCAGTTCTGGGCTGGGAAATTCCTGGAGAATTTGGGGGTGGAGCCTGAGGAGGGTGGGGCTTGGGGAGGGGAGGGACCTCAGCAGGGTACAATGCCATAACATCCATGGAGAAAGTGGCCATTTTCTCCAGATGAACTGATTTCTGTTGCCTGGAAATCAGTTGCAATCCCAGGAACTCTCCAGCCACCACCTGGAAGTTGGCAACTCTAACTAGCTTTGACCTTCCATACCAGTTGCTATTTACTTGTAGTAGGTGTTAGCTGCCTTGATTTTTTTTCTTTTTAAAAGAAAAGGTGGAAGACAAATATCATAAATAATACATATTTATTGTGTGTGTGTATGTTAAGTGCCATCGTTTCCTACTTATGACGACCCTATGAATTAAAGACCTCTGACACATCCTGTCACTAATAGCCTTGCTCAGGTCATGAAAAATGAGGCCCATGGCTTCCTTTATTGAGTCAATCCATCTCCTGTTGGGTCTTCCTCTTTTCCTGCTGCTGCCCTCAACTTTTCCAAGCACTATTGTCTTCTGCAGTGACTCTTGTCTTCTCATAATGTGACCAAAGTGTGCTAGCCTCAGTTCAGTCATTTTCATTTCTAGGGTTTGATTTGATCTAGAACCCACTTATTACTGAGGGTGTTTGGAATCAGACTGTGGGGAAGCGTTCCCCTCCCTCACTTATCATTCTAAGAAAGAAAAGTTTTCAGTAGCAAGCTCTCTTGGCAAACCCCGCCATGAATTTTAGTGGTAGACCCTCCTCGGCGTCTCCGACAAGCCCGGCAACTTCATGAGCCATTTAGCGGCAGACTAATTGACTAATCGCCCTGCTTTCTCATGTGGCATAAGTGTGAAGAGAAAGGGCAGACCCACCCAGTGTGGTGCCCAGAAGTGCCTTGTGCTCCGAGGTGCTGATGAATGGTCTTGTCTCCTCCAGAGGCACCGGGCCAAAGTGGTCTCCCGTTACCTCATAGAAGACTCCTCATAGAAGACTCCTGTTGCCAGTTCATAGAGTGGTTGGATTTCAGCCAGCCTCGTGGTGTCTCTGCTGTTGTCAAGGTGGACAAAATCAGCCTGGACCTAAGCCGAACAATTCATTTCTTTCCTCAGACAGCCTTATCTTCCTCTCGTGTTGTGCAGCTGCCAACGGCAACTGTTCCAACAGGCTTGGATAAATGAGGGCCACAACCATTCAATGTCTTCACTAGCCTTGGCAAAGACTTGCCATGGCAGTCTTTCCAGGAGTGACCCACTGACTGATTTAGGATCAAGTACTGATTTAGGATCAAGCACAGGGTGGTGTAGTGGTTAAGGTGTTGGACTAGGATCTGGGAAACCCCAGTTCGAATTCTCGCTCTGCCCTGGAACCTTGCTGGGTGACCTTGGGCCCGTCACACCCTCTCAGCCTCGATCCTGGAAGGGAGACCTCCAAAGAATACCAGGGGTGTGATGTAGAGGCAGGCAATGACACCCCTGAATGTCTCTTGTCTTGGCAACCATATGGGGTTGCCTTAAAGTCAGCTGTGACTTGATGGTGAAAACCACCCCAAAAAACCACCAAAAACCCCAAGGCCAAAATATAACTGTAATGGACTGTTAGGAAGAATATAACTTAAAATGAGGAACACTCCAACACCTGTCCATTGGGCTTACCTCAGTCTCGTTGGATCTCAGAAGCTAAGCAGGGTCGGCTCTGCTTAGTACTTGGATGGGAGACCACCAAGGAAGCCCAGGGTTGCTATGCAGAGGCAGGCAATGGCAAAACCACCTCCGAACGTCTCTTGCCTTGAAAACCTTGCGGGGCTGCCCAAGTGGGTTGCGACTTGACAGCACTTTCCATCACCACACTGCTCGCCAGCCATGAGCAGGGAGACAGTTTTACATTGAGCAGTTTGGCAGTTTGTGAGTGGTAGAGGACCGTTCAGTGGGTTACTTTTCTCATATAGCACGATTAGCTGCAAGTCACATGTAACCCCACTTTCTCCCACCAACCCCAGGTGAGGGGAAAAAATTATGGGTTCTGGGTTTGTTAATGGAGGGAAGGGCAGATGACAAAAAAAAAGAAAGCAGCAGTGCCTGCATCCCACTGGCCTCCAGTTCCTAACAGAAGGGATGGCTAGTAGGCAAAACAAGGAGAAGATTTTCAAACGCAACTCCCAGATCCTCCAATCACTTATAACCATACACTTATAACCATAATATACAAGTATGGTTTAATTCAACGAAGAGGGATGGGGAATCAAAGCAGGACACACATATACAAAAGTATCTCGGACGCTGTCTCCCTCAGTCTCGGACTCTGTCTCTCTCAGCCTTGGACTCTGTCTCTCTCAGTCTTGGACTCTGTCTCTCTCAGCCTTGGACTCTGTCTCCCTCAGTCTCGGACTCTGTCTCTCTCAGTCTCGGACTCTGTCTCTCTCAGCCTTGGACTCTGTCTCCCTCAGTCTCGGACTCTGTCTCTCTCAGCCTTGGACTCTGTCTCCCTCAGTCTCGGACTCTGTCTCCCTCAGTCTCTCTCAGCCTTGGACTCTGTCTCCCTCAGTCTCGGACTCTGTCTCTCTCAGCCTTGGACTCTGTCTCTCTCAGCCTTGGACTCTGTCTCCCTCAGTCTCGGACTCTGTCTCCCTCAGTCTCGGACTCTGTCTCCCTCAGTCTCGGACTCTCTCTCAGGCCTTCTGAAGACTCTCACACTCTGTCTGCAGCGGCTTGGCTGGCTTCCTGTGGTGCTGCTGCTCTTGGAGCTCTTAGTGCTGCTGCAGATCCCCAGAGACTGTAGCTTTTTTAAGAGCCCAGAAGGGAGAGGTTGTTTTTTTGTTTTGTTTTTTAAGTTGGTAGCATTTCCAAATCTTTTATTCTACCTTGAGTTGCCAGCTCTAGGTTGGGAAATACCTGAAGATTGGGGGGGTGGGGGGTGGAGCCTAAATAAGGCTGAGTTTGGGGAGGGACTTCAGTGGGGTATAATGCCATAAAGTCTACCTGCCAATGTGGCCTTTTATGCACAGTTTGCTTCCATCGCAATCACTCCCAACTACTTCGGGCCTTCGTTTTCATTATGCACGTCTTTTTCTGACCTTTAGAAGTCACTTCGCTCTCTGCCTACATTTCCCCCCACGTTCTCTGGATGCTGTTTCTAGCGGCATCCAGAAAACGTGGGGAAAATGCGGGGAGAGAGCGAAGTGACTTCTAAAGGTCAGAAAAAGACGTGCATAATGAAAACAAAGCCCTGAAGTAGTTGTGTGTGTGTGGGGGGGGTTAATCGCCATGGAAACAACCCATGCATAAATGGCCATTTTTTCCCAGGGGAACTGATCTCTGTCTCCTGGAGATCAGTTGTATTCCCAGGAGATCTCCAGCCACCACCTGGAGGTTGGCAACACTAATTCCAACCCAACCTACTTGTGATTTCTTGATTCTGTGTTGTGGCTGAATAAGAACCCTACAAACATTTTGGGAAACAACAAAAAATCTTTCTCCTTTTTTTTTTTTTGCATTGTTTTCAGTTAATAGTATTGCTTCTTTAATTGAGTCCTATTGGTATATTCTAGAATTCCATTGGTAAATCAATTCGTAACTGAAAACCTTCCTTAAGGTGAAGTTAAATGGATTTTTTTTTTTTTACTGGGGTTCAAAAATTGTTCTCTTTGTAGTGATCTCTGGCTTGCATTGTTTATTTTATATTTTATTGCACAGTCTGTTTGTGAGGCATTTACATCCCCTGGGAAAGCAGGACAGGAATTAAATGAAAAAGAACTAAAATTGCATCACATGCCAGGCTCAGCAACAACAACAGCCGTTGTCCCCGTTTGTTAGCCCTGGGACACGGTTTCCCCCACTATCCTTTTGCCAATTATTTACCGCTGGAATTACGCACCTTGCAAAAAAGAAAGGCCTTTGCATTTGATCAGCTCCCTCCAAAGCAGCTATTTTTAGCATTCTGATCACTCCATCCCTTTGGCACAAAAGTATCCCCACTCTTTGTTTAGTGCTGCAGAATGGGCAGGACTGATAGCAACCAGCCCCATTGGCCGATGGGCGGACCAGCCTTTGGGACCGGGAAGCAATCAAAGCAGCGAGACAATGGGGTTGCTTTGCTTGAACCGGGCTGACGGCAGAGCCGCCGCTTTCTCCTCTCCTTCCTACGAGGGCAGGGGCGTTGGTGGCGTGTACTGTCCCACCTGCAACATCGAGACGTCAAAGTGTGACCCAAGGCTGTTGATGCGTGAGTTGTTTGTATAGGAGCAGGTGACCTTTTCTGCAGAGTTGTGGTCTAAAAACATCTAAAAACATCTTATCTCTGTAGTCTGGGAGATCTCCAGGCCTCACTTAGAGATTGGCAACCCTAAGTCCATCTAGTCCAGCATTCTCATTCACACGGTGGCTGACAAACAGGGCAATAAGGCAAAGGACCCTCTCCCTTGAAGTCATCTCCTAACACTGGCATCCAGAGGTTTACTGACTGGGGATGTGACAGTCCCCTTTAGTCCTCCATGAATCTATCTAATTCTGTGTTAAAGCCATCCGAGAGCCAGTGTGGTGTAATGGTTAAGAGCAGCGGACTCTAATGTGGTGAACCGAGCTTGATTCCCCACTCCTCCACATGAAGCCAGCGGGTGACCTAGGGCTAGTCACAGTTCTCTCTGAACTCCCTCAGCCTCACCTACCTCACAAGTCTGATGTGGGGAGGGGAAAGGAAGGAGACTGTAACCTGGTTCGATTCTCCTTAAAAAGGTAGAGAAAATTGGCATATAAAAACCAACTCTTCTTCTTCTGCCTGTTGTGAGGAGGGGAACGGGAGGTGATTGTAAGACTCCTTACAGTAGAGAAAAGCAGGTGTAAAAATCAGCTCTTCTTCTTCATCCTTTCACAACTTTACTTGCAATAAACGTACGTGAGAAATCTTTGTAACACATTTGACCATTTCTACATTTACGGTTTGCTGTTCAGCTCCGATTTACGACGCCCTTCTGCATCCTACTGTAAGTCTTCTTCTTCTTTGCCCATGGCCATCACTATGTCCACGAGAGAAGAATCCCCAAATTTAATTACTTTTCCATAGTCACAAGCCTGCTCAGAAGAACTAGGAACTTTGTTTTTGGGGGTGTGGAGCGGTTGAACAAGACGGGAAATACCCAAATAAGATGTATTCCATGAATATCCAAAGTAGCAAAAGCAGAAACTTGCTAGACTCAAAGTGCCATGAACAAGCTGTGGGCATGGCTGTAGCATGTCAACGAACGGAAAGCCGCTAGGCTTCATCCACACAAGCAAACCACTACACTCTTGCCAGTTCCTTCTTTCAGGGAATAAATGGCCCCAAAGCTGCCTGCTGGATGGCCAAAGTAAACTAGTGTTGCCAACTCTGGCTTTGGGGTTGGCGTCTGGGTACTCGAGAGAAGAAGCAGCAGCAGCAGAGTTGGTTTTTATATGCCGACTTTATCAACCACTTAAGGGAGACTCAAACGGTCTTACAATCACCTTCCCTTCCCCTCCCCACAACAGACACCCTGTGAGGTAGGTGGGGCTGAGAGAGCTCTAAGAGAGCTGTGGCTAGCCCAAGGTCACCCAGCTGGCTTCATGTGTAGGAGCAGGGAAACAAATCCAGTTCACCAGATTAGCGTCCGCCGCTCCTGTGGAGGGGTGGGGAATCAAACCCAGTTCTCCAGATCAGAGTCCACTGCTCCAAACCACCGCTCTTAACCACTACACCACGCTGGCTCTCAGTTTAGGGAGGAGAAGGAGCACAGCTGGGATGGGATTCCATAAAATCTACCATCCAAAGCTGCCATTTTCTCCTGGGGAACGGATCTCGGTAAACTGGAGATCAGTTGTAATTCTGGGAGAACGTCAAGTCCTGCTTGGAGGGTGGTAACCCTAAAGTAGACCCCACAGCAGGAAATCCATGATCCGATCTCCCACTGCTTTCATTTAACAAAATTTCAGCATGGTGCCTGTAAGCCAGGGGTCCACAACGTGGTACCCATGGGCATCATGGCACCCACCTGGCGCCTGCTGAGTGTTTTTTTAAAGTGGGTGGCGCGAGGGGGCTTTTGCCCAGCAGGGCTTCTGACTGCCTACCGGAGGTCTGATTGGCAGATTTTTTTTAAAAAGTTGCTTCAGCAGCAGTTGAAACCACAGCATAAGAAAATTCAGAGTGTGACCGAATGTAAATGGTATGCATGCAAGAAAATGTTTTTAAATGATACGTTCATTTTAAAAGGCATCCGACTAAATGGAGCTTCAGCCTGAAATGCTGAAGATTTACTTTTAGAGTTATGCATGACATCATTCCCCAGACCGTTTGTGGTTGGCTTCGCCTCCTCAAAAAGGATGGGGAACCCAGCTGTAAGCAGTATCATCTCAGGGCACACTAGATCCAAGGAAGGTGAAGAAAACACTTAGCTTTAAATCATTCCAGATGCTTGTGTCCCTAATTTCAGACAAACGTCATTCCACACGGCAGAATTTCCCTTATGACAACCAGCGTGGTGTAGTGGTTAGGAGCGGCGGACTCTGATCTGGTCAACCGGGTTTGATTCCCCACTCCTACACATAAGGCCAGCTGGGTGACTTTGGGCCAGTCACAGCTCTCTTAGAGCTCTCTCAGCCCCACCTACCTCACAGGGTGTCTGTTGTGGGGAGGGGAAGGGAAGGTGATTGTACGCCGGTTTGATTCTCCCTTAAGTGGTAGAGAAAGCCGGCATATAAAAACCAACTCTTATTATTATCATTATAATAGAGCACCGAAAATCCATGTGCCATCGTGGTGGAAATGCCAGCCAGGCACAGTTGCTCAGTGTACATTTATCTCTACCTGTGGAGGTCTGACAAAGTCTAAGGTTGGGCATTTTTTTAAAGCAACACAAGATATGTTTCAAATGTTATTTAACCAACTATTTAGTAGATACGTGGCTATTTTGGTTGCCTGTTCTCTCTCCATATTTGCAAATGTTTTGCACTTTTTTCACACTGACAATGCCTGCTGTAGGATTAAAAGCCCTGTCCTCTTTGTTCTTTTACACACACAAAAAGATGACAGGCACCAGCAAAAAATAAAGATAGTGCTACAAGCTGCCTTAAGACATTGCTTTGCCACTGCGAATACTTATGCGTTTGCAGCAAAAATAAATGTACAATAGAGAATCATTGCTGTGCTGAAGCAGCCTGCCTTTTTCATCTTTATTGGTAGGATAAGATCAGAGGCCTTCTCTGAAATAAAGGCGTATTAGATTATGTTATCACATCGTTTTGTGCTCGTCGTATTTGCTCATCTCAGTTCTTCGGAATTCCTCTCCCACATTGCTTGCCTGCTTGTACCAATTGCTTGACAACTCCTTGTTTCTTAAGAGGTTTTTTTTAATGCTAACCCTTCTATGGTTATGCAAGGTAGATACATGAACCTACCATATTCGGAAAGGACACATGAAGCTGCCTTATACTGAATCAGACCCTCAGTCCATCAAAGTCAGTATTGTCTACTCAGACCGGCAGCGGCTCTCCAGTGTCTCAGGCAGAAGTCTTTCACATCACCTGCCTGCCTGGCCCCTTTAACTGGAGATACCAGGGATTGAACCTGGGACCTTCTACATGCCAGGCAGATGCTCCAGCACTGAGCCACAACCCTACGCCATGGCTCTCCAGGGTCTCAAGCAGGGGTCTTTCACATCACCTACTTGCCTGGTTCCTTTAACTGGAGATGCCGGGGATTGAACCAGGGACCTTCTGCATGCCAAGCAGATGCTCTGCCACTGAGCCACAGGACCTGCCCGTGTTCTTCTGGTTTTATTGATTCTCTCACACACGAGCTCCTGGAATGTTGTTTTTATGAGGATATAAGCTCAAGATATAGTATTCCTCTTCTAACAGATCAAACTAGTAACTCTGTGTGTCTGGGATAATACCCTATTTATTAAGTGACAGCGATCCTAAGGTTACATTGGCAGTGGCAAAATCTATCTCAGTGCTTATATCTTTTAAACAAGAAATTTAGAATTATGCTGCTCAAGATTTATGAATCAAGGAGATTCTAAAGGAGAAAGGAAGGAAAGGAAAGAAAGGAACATCGGGAGCCACAATGGCTCACAGTAAAATCCAAAACCATAAGCCATACAATATCTTTCATTAGGACAAAGCACAATAACACAACACAGTGTGTGCAGTGTTGAGATAATTTCTTCTACGGCTGGGAGCCCTCTTTCAAGTGTATAAAATGGACTTCAGGCTCCACTCCTAAGCCAGAAAAAAGGTTATACAAGGCAAAGGAAAGATTGTAATTGGGACAAACCTTTAAAAAAATAAATAAACGCCCCCGAAGAACAAAAAGATACTTATTTTGAAGACAGTTCAATGGCTTATCTTGTAGCCATGCCAAAGAACTTGCAAAGAGAGGTCCCGAGATGGTGCCGGCCAAGACTTTATTGAACCCCTCTAGACACAAGAGGTCGAATGAGTCAGGCCCCGACACCACAGAAAGATCTGTTTGGACTTAGCTGTGCGAAAATAAATGATTTGGAGGAACAGTTTTCAACCCTGGCAATTTACCAGACCGTTTGTGATCGAGGCCAGGTCGGTTTTGTCATAGCTACACTATATTTCCCAAATATTTTAAATAGATATGTCTAACTCTCTTACCGTCTCATTCTGGGCTCTGCGACACTGCCCAATCTTTCAGCGCTATCAGCTGAGATGTATTCATCACAGCAGGGAAAGTAGCACACAGAGAAACCCAAATCTTTGCAATCCGGGCACTATAATGTCCCCATAAGCAAGGCTAAGAGTTCACTGCAATTCCTAATTTTAAGGCCTTGTTGTTGTAAGATTACCATCAATCTCCGTTATTTGAAGCTGGAATGGCATAGGAAGAAGGAGAAGGAGAAGGAGAAGAAGAACAGCTGGTTTTTATATGTCAACTCTCTCTACCACTTTAGCCAGTGTGGAGCCAGCGTGGTGTAGTGGTTGTGATGGTTTGGAGCGGTGGACTCTGATCTGGAGAACCGGGTTTGATTCCCCACCCCTCCACATGAAGCCTGCGGGGTGATCTTGGGCTAGTCACACTTCTCTCTGAACTCTCTCAGCCCCACCTACCTCACAAGGTGTCTGCAGTGGGGAGGGGAAGGGGATTGATTCTTCCTTAAGTGTTAGAGAAAGTTGACATATAAAAACCAACCTTCTTAAGAAAGGCTCAAACCGGCTTACGATCACCTTCCCCTCCCCACAACAGACACCCTGTGAGGTAGGTGGGGCTGAAGAGCTCTAAGAGAGCTGTGACTAGCCCAAGGTCATCGAGCTGGCTTCATGTGGAGGAGAGGGGAAACCAATTTAGTTCAGCAGATTAGCATCCGCCACTCATGTGGAGGAGAGGGGACTCAAACCCGGTTCTCCAGATCAGAGTCCACAGCTCCAAACCCCCCCTTAACCACTATACCATGCTGGCTCTCAATGGAAAGCTATGGAAAGGCTAAGTATTATTTTACAGTACACCGGGTTCTGGCTGCAAAAAAACCAAAAAAACAGTATTCACTTCAGGCACAACTTTTTAATTTTTTTAAATCAGTAAAATAAACTGGGTTTAGAAGCTGCAGTCTTCTAAGCACCTCCCCGCACCCAAGGGCGCCTACTATGTGCTTCAGGAAAGCGGGTAATGTTATAGCTGGCCAAGTGGTAGCCACTTATCACTTGGGTTTCCAGGTCCCTCTTTGCCACCGGCAGGACGTTTTTGGTGCAGAGCCTGAGGAGGGCGGTGTTTGGGGAGGGGAGGGACTTCAACGCCATAGAGTCCAATTGCCATATTGGCCATTTTCTCCAGGTGGACAGATCTCTATCGGCTGGAGATAGGTTGTAATAGCAGGAGGTCTCCAGCTAGTACCTGGAGGTTGGCAACCCTACTTATCACAGACAGGTACTAACAACACTAGAATTCAACTCCGAGGGTACTTTTCACACAAGGAAGCTTTCTCCTTTTAACCCCCAGCCTAATAAAAGTGTTCTGGAGAAAGTGAAAGCTGACATTCTGGTTTGTGTCACAACCCTAACTGGCAAGCCTTTCCTTATACTCCAGACACACAGAGGCTGGCCAAGTTTCTACAGTGGTCGGGAGAGACCACCTTACATGCTGAGAGGTGCTTCTGCAATTAAAAAAGAAAAGTTGGTTTTTATATGCCGACTTTCTCTACCACTTAAGGAAGGATCAAACCGGCTTACAGTCGCTTTTCCTTCCCCTCCCCACATTAGGCACCCACTGAGGCAGATGGGGCAGAGAGAGTTCAGAGAGAACTGTGACTAGCCCAAGGTAACCCAGCTGGCTTCATGTGTAAGAGTGGGGAAATCAACCTGGTTCGCCAGATTAGCGTCTGCTGCTCATGTGGAGATGTGGGGACTCAAACCCGGTTCTCCACCACTCCAAACCACCGCTCTTAACCACTACACCACACTGGCTCATAAAAGGTTATGTCGTGGTGGTAGAAAGGGCCATTAAGTCGCAGCGCACTTGTGGATACTTCTTCACAGGGTTTTCCAGGCAAAAGACACTTCAGAGGTGGTTTGCCATTGCCAGCCTCTGCATAGCAACCCTGGTACTCTTTGGTGGAGCGGTGGACTCTGATCAGGAGAACCGGGTTTGATTCCCCTCTCCTCCCCATGAGTGGCGGAGGCTAATCTGGTGAACTGGATTTGTTTCCCCACTCCTACACATGAAGCCAGCTGGGTGACCTTGGGCTAGTCATGTTCTCTCAGCCCCACCGACCTAACAGGGAGTCTGTTGTGGGGGAGGGAAGGTGATTGTAAGCCGGTTTGAGTCTCCCTTAAGTGGTAAATCACAGTGGGTAGCCGTGTTAGTCTGTCTGCAGTAGCAGAAAAGAGTAAGAGTCCAGTAGCACCTTAAAGACTAACAAAAATATTTTCTGGTAGGGTATGAGCTTTCGTGAGCCACAGCTCACTTTTTCAGATACTTCTTCAGAAAGCTCATACCCTACCAGAAAATATTTTTGTTAGTCTTTAAGGTGCTACTGGACTCTTGCTCTTTTCTACTTAAGTGGTAAAGTTGGCATATCAAAACCAACTCTTTTTCTTCTTGGTGGTCTCCCGTTCAAGTACTAACCAGAGCTGACTTTGCTTAGCTTCCAAGATCCGACAAGATCCGGCTAGTCTGGGCCATTTAGGACAGGATTAACAGGTTATAGCTATACTTTTAATATTGATAATTATATCCCGTTATATGTGTGTTTGGTGGGGTGGAATAGAGGGCTTACAGTAGTCACGTGGCTCTTCGGACTGATGGCAATTGAAAACGTGGCTCTCCGGAGTCCTGCTGGTATAAAGCATCTCTCCCGCATGTTCCTAGTTCACCAATTTAATAGGAAAGCGGACTCTGGAACGTGGTAATGCAGCACCACCTCATGGCAGGAAGTGGCACTGTTTAACAGGTTGCCGGATGCCTTATTTCAAATCGAAACCTGTTTAAATCCAGAATATAGCCAAGGGTTATGCGCAACCCCTCCAAAAAACAAACCAACCCCTTCTTATAAGACATAAACTACAGTGAAATAAACACAACCTGCAATGTTCCCAGTTCTCAGAGCCAGCGTGGTGTAGTGGTTAAGAGCGGTGGTGTGGAGCGGTAGACTGATCCAGAGAACCGGGTTTGAGTTCCCCACTCCTCCACATGAGCGGCGAAGGCTAATCTGGTGAATGGGGTTGGTTTCCCCACTCCTTCACACAAAGCCAGCTGAGTGACCTTGGGCTAGCCACAGCTCTCTCAGCCCCACCTACCTCACAGGATGTCTGTTGTGGGGAGGGGAAGGGAAGGTGATTGTAAGCCAGTTTGATTCTCCCTTATGTGGTAGAGAAAGTCGGCATATAAAAACCAACTCCTCCTTCGTCTACATGCATGAATGTGTAACCCCAATCAGCAACCTAGCTATCTGGGGAGGTCCCAGTCCAGGGAAGCAATTGCAAGTTAGAGAAATTTACCCAGAAGAAAACCCATTTGGCACCTATATTCTCCTAACAGGGTTGCAGTAAGAGTGCAGGTATGGGAAAAATCAGTTCATGTATATATGGTCTTGAGCCCCCCTTTTGTGGTTGTGTTCCTCTCCCCTTTTCTTTCTATTACTGTTTGTTAAGAGATATGATAGAGGTCTATAAAATTAGAGACGGTATAGAGAGATTGGACAGAAAGAAGCTTTTCTCCCTCTCTCATACTAGAGCACAGGGTCTTATGCTGAAGCTGGAGAGCGAGAGATTCAAAACAGACAAAAGGAAGTATTTCTTCACACAACGCATAAATTGTGGAACTCCCTGCCTCAGGATGTGATGATGGCTGCCAGCTTGGAGGGCTTTAAAAGGGGAGTGGACATGTTCATGGAGGAGAGGGCTATTCATGGCTACTAGTCAAAATGGATGCTAGTCATGATGCATGCCTATTCTGAGGAGCATGCCTATATTAGGTGCTGTGAAACAGAGACAGACTGCTGCTGTTGTCTTGCTTGTGGGCTCCCTAGCGGAACCTGGTTGGCCACTGTGTGAACAGGCTGCTGGACTTGATGGGCCTTGGTCTGATCCAGCAGGGGCTTTATGTTCTTATAGCTTGGAAGGCTTTAAGAGGGGAGTGGACATGTTCATGGAGGAGAGGGCTATTCATGGCTACTAGTCAAAATGGATACTAGTCATGATGCATACCTATTATCTCCAGGATCAGAGGAGCATGCCTGTTATATTAGGTGCTGGGGAACACAGGCAGGATGGTGCTGCTGCAGTCGTCTTGTTTGGGGGCTTCCTAGAGGCACCTGGTTGGCCACTGTGTGACCAGACTGCTGGACTTGATGGGCCTTGGTCTGATCCAGCAGGGCTTTTCGTATGTTCTTATATTATTGCATTAATTAAAATAAATTAAATAGAAGAGCTCCAAATTCTGCTTTTTATTTTTGTACAGGAGAGGCACATTGGATTAATCACAGTTTGTTTCCCAGCTCTTAAACCTATGCATCTACAGTTGACATACAATCTGTTTAATAGTTCCCTCGAAGGTTTGCGTTTTCTGGCTATGCAAGAATCATAAATTTGTGCGCTTTTATGCGAAAGTGCGAGTGAGACAATCTACCCTGGAGGAAACACTGTGTTGATAAACTTTACGGGAATACTGAGCTCCTATTGGCGCTATAAGGCATATTTAGTAGATGACTTAGCAGGCTAACATTTCTTAAAGAAAATTCGTATTCTGGGATCAATTTTCTTTTACATTCAGGAAGAGGTAGCAAAGGGTTATGGCTGTGTTAACTGCATTTGAAATTATCTAATTATTTTCACTGGAGAAAGGACAAAGAAAACCAGACTTTGCAACCGTTGCTTCACTGTGCTGGAAAGTTTAAACCAGCCCTTTCCTGAGTTAGAAAATCTGGGGCTGTTTCCTTCCCTCATTATGCTTCTGGCGAACATGTAACAGTTGATTGAGAGTTCAGCATTAAGGCACCGAAGACTCCAGGAAGATCCCTTTAGGCCATATTCTGAATGATGACCGCTATACCTTGGCCGCCTCCAATGCAAGCAGACCCAACAGCGTATTTACCTCCACGCCGCCTGTAAGGGTGATGGTGGGAGATAATCAGTCACAAAAAAGAACATCTCTAGACACAATTCCCAGAAACTTTTGCCCCCCTCAAAATGGCAGAACCCCTGGTCAAGCCCAACCCCTACTTCTGGGGCCAGATGCTTCTGGCTCTGGAGCGACCATTCTACTTTCTAGCGCAGGGGTCCCCAACCTTTTTGATCCTGCGGGGGGCACATTTGGAATCCTGACATGGCATGGTGGGTGCAGCAACAAGTTGGCTGCCGCAAAACGGGGAGTGGACTCTATGGCATTGTACCCTGCTGAGGTTCCTCCCCTCCCTTCCCCAAACCCCGCCCTCCTCAGGCTTCGCCCCCAAAACCTCCAGGTATTTCCCAACCCAGAGCTGGCAAGTCTACTCTCCTCGCTCACCTCAGTTCGTGAACTAGGTGAGCGGTGATCCTCGAGCCTGAGGCCCCCAAGGGGTGACCCAGGGCGATGGCCCCTCCGTTGACGTTTGTCTTCTCAGGGTCCAGACCCAAAACCTTCTCCACTGCCAAGTACTGAGGAGCAAAAGCTTCGTTGACCTTGAAAAAACAAGGGAGAGAGGGAAGCCAGAGCCGTCAAGTTGGACTGCTGCCTTAGCAAACTCTGTTCGGAGTTCTCGCGAACTCTAATTCCTCCAGGACGGTGTAGTTTGGATTTTGAACAGACCCTTTATGACCTGGGGCCCACATATTTGAAGGACCATCTCCTGCCATAGTCTTTGTGTGCCAGCTACAGTCATCAGGCGGCCATCTACTACTAGTCATGTTGCATACCTATTCTCTCCAGGATCAGAGGAGCATTAGGTGCCGTGGAACACAAGCAAGAAAAGGCTGCTGCAGTCGCCTTGTTTGTGGGCTTCCTGGAGGCACCTGGTTGGCCACTGTGTGTACAGACTGCTGGACTTGATGGGCCTTGGTCTGATCCAGCAGGGCCTTTCTTATATTCTTATCTGTTGGCTATTCCACCACTTAGGGTGGTCTGTTTGGCTCTGTGGAATGGGCTCCCTGAAGAGGTGAGGGAAGGCCCCCTCCCTGGAGATCTTCAGGAGGCGCTGCAAGGCCTGCTTGTCTGCCAGGGCTTTTGAGGGAGTCTGTATGCAGGCATCTTCTACAGGGGTAGAAATTTGGGGGTTTGCAATTTTATTGTTTTAATTTTTAACTGCAAATGTTCTTAACTATTATTGCAAGCCGCCTTGAATCATGACGAAAGGCGAGAGAGAGAGACTGTAAGAGACATGGAAGACTGTGCCAACCCTTGCTAAAGTAACTAGTGTGACAAGCCAGTAGGGTGGGGTAATGGAAGTGCCATCTGAATAGTTTTCATGTTTTCAGGGACCTGTTTTATCTCAAATTTGAAAATGCAGGCAAAACGCCAGGAAAAGCAGGGGTAGAGCAAGGCAACCTCTAATGGTCGGAAATGGCATGCGTAATCACAACAAAGACCCGAAGTCGTCGGAGGGGTGACCATGAAGGAAACAGCCATGCATAAAAGGCCTAAATAAATAAATCCTGTCCCTGCGTGCCAAAGGCCGCATTCAAAAATTCAGCAGTCTCTCTCCTTCCTCTTACATGTAATTGAGCTAAATAAACGCACAGCGGGCTACTGGTGACTGGCTTTGCTTTCTGCACAACTTCCTCACCTCAACCAAGTCCATGTCCTTTAGAGAAAGGCCAGCTTTCTTCAGAGCTTCAGTAATGGCAGGTACCGGACCTGCATTGCAAAAGAAAGCAAAATGGACAGTGGGCAGAAGGCCTAGTTTGCAATGCTTCACAGGCACGAAAAATCAAAGTTGGCGGCAGTTCCTTGATCCAGAACTTCTGCTTTAGCATGGAGCCCTTTCCAGTCCCAAAACCATGTGATACTAGTCATGATGCATACATTTTCTCTCCAGGATCAGAGGAGCATGCCTCTTATATTAGGTGCTGGGGAACACAGGCAGGACAATGGGGAGGACAATGGGGAGGGGCCGTGGCTCAGTGGTAGACAATCTGCTTAGCATGCAGAAGGTCCCAGATTCAATCCCCGGCATCTCCAGTTAAAGGGACCAGACAAGGTGGTGATGTGAAAGACCCCTGCCTGAGACCCTGGATAGCCACTGCCGGTCAGAGTCGACAATACTGACTTTGATGGACCAAGGGTGTGATTCAGTATAAGGCAGCTTCATGTATTCATGTATAATGCTTCTGCAGTCGTCTTGTTTGTGGGCTTCCTAGAGGCCCCTGGTTGCCCACTGTGTGAACAGACTGCTGGACTTGATGGGCCTTGGTCTGATCCAGCATGGCTTTTCTTATGTTCTTATGAGGATAG
This sequence comes from Euleptes europaea, assembly GCF_029931775.1. Lineage (NCBI taxonomy): Eukaryota > Metazoa > Chordata > Lepidosauria > Squamata > Sphaerodactylidae > Euleptes > Euleptes europaea. The sequence goes on along the minus strand of NC_079315.1, from coordinate 113,081,694 downwards.
GGCTATCTATGGCTACTAGTCAAAATGGCTACTAGTCATGATGCATACCTATTCTCTCCAGGATCAGAGGAGCATGCCTATTCTATTAGGTGCTGTGGAACACAGGCAGGACCATGCTGCTGCAGTGGTCTTGTTTGTGGGCTTCCTAGAGGCCCCTGGTTGGCCACTGTGTGAACAGACTGCTGGACTTGATGGGCCTGGGTCTGATCCAGCAGGGCCTTTCTTATTTTCATGTAAAGCAAATGCAGGTGAAAATATGAAGCTGCCTTCTATAGAGTCAGACCACAGGTCAATTGAGGTTGGTATTGTCCACTATGACTAGCAGCATCAATCCAAGGTTCGAGGTCACAGTCTTTCACATCACCTAGGATCTGACCCTTTTTTTAACTGGTGTTGCCTGGGATTGAACCTGGGACCTTCTGCATGCAAAGTAGATGCTCTACCACTGAGCCAAGGCTCCTCCCCTCTGGCAAACGGCATCTCTCTGATTCAGAAATCCATGACAGATGGATGGATCTCATGATAATGCCTGTGAATTAGGTAGGGTTGCTAATCCCCTGGTGGACATCTCCTGCTATTACAACTGATCTCCGGGAGACAGGAGAAAACAGCCGCTTTGGAAGGTGGACTCTATGGCATTATACCCCATTGAATCCCTCCCCTCCCAAACCCCACCTTCCTCAGGCTCCACCCCCAAAATCTCCAGGTATTTCCCAACCTGGAGCTGGCAACCCTAGAATCAGGACTTGTGGGAACTACCATGCAAAGGCTGTGGTGTGCTTTTCTTCCCTCAACCAGAAGATCCCTAAGGAACCTCTATCATCATAACTTACCAATGCCCATGATGTTGGGGTCACATCCAGATACATGATAAGCTACTATCCTGGCCAGAGGAGTGAGGCTATGTTTTTTGACCGCCTCTTCGCTTGCAATTATCACTGCTCCAGCTCCATCGCAGACTCCCTAGAAACAGGAAAACATATACAAAGAAGAAGAGTTGGTTTTTATATGCTGACTTTCTCTCCACTCCCCTATTAAAGCCTTCCAAGTTGGCAGCCATCACCTCATCCTGGGGCAGTGAGTTCCACAATTTAACTAGTCCTATCGCACAGTTCATCAATTGTCTTATGGCGTCTGATTGTGTCATTTTCTATTCTGTCATCCGCCTGGAGTCTCAGCAAGAAAAGAGAGCTACAAATAAATACGTATTGGATTGCCCTGAAGGACAATACCTGTAAAGGATGATCTGGAAGTTTAAGTGATCTGAATTCAAAAGTATCACATGATCATAATATTCTGGATGCTTATGCCATGTTGCTGTAGCATATTTTCATTTTTAAAAAAGTTTAAATCCAGCGTCAGCTCTGGGGAAAAGGTAGCACAGAAATCCTAAACAACTAGCAGTGGATTTCAATAGGCTTAGACTGCAGTAACTCTCCTTAGGAAAGCACTGTAAAGGTGAGATTAATTAAGGACTCAGGAACCTTTTCACCTTTATGTGCCATGCAAATCGTTCCCCAGTTTAATGTTTCCAACCATCTGGCTCACCGAGGCGTTCCCAGGGGTGACGGTCCCGTCTTTCTTGAAGACCGTCGGGAGCTTTGCCAAGTGCTCCAAGGTCGTCTCCGGTCGGGGGTGCTCATCCTGATCCATGCTCTGCTTTCCTTTCTTGACTTTCACTTCGACGGGCGCCATCTCCGCCTTAAAGTAACCCGCTTCGTGAGCTGCAGCACAAAATGTCCAGCACCAAACAGTTCAGGGGGGGAAGCACAAAAAAGGGTATCACTAAGTGACCAATAGAGAGCCAGCGTGGTGTAGTGGTTAAGGTGTCGAAACCAGGTTCACTTACTCAAAAGTAAGTGCTTGGCCGAAGTGCATTGGTGAGATCCCTCCTCCATTTTATCTTAATAACAACCCTGTGAGGTAGGCCAGGCTGAGAGTTTGTGATGGGCCCAAGGTCACCCGGGGCCCTCATCTGCCATTCTAGCCATTACACCACATTGGCTCTCTATGAGGTGGTAAACCTCTATCTGGACTGAACCATTTCAGACTGCAGGTGTGGAGTCACACATTGCTGAATCTTTTCCATTACAAAAATTACACGCACAAAGAAAATCAGTATGCTAGAACCCTCCTCCCCATCATCTAGGTTTAAGAACATAAGACAGGCCCTGCTGCATCAGACCCAGGCCCATCAAGTCCAGCGGTCTGTTCACATAGTGGCCAACCAGGTGCCTCCAGGAAGCCCACAAACAAGACAACTGCAGCAGCATTATCCTGCCTGGGTTCCACAGCACCTAATATAATAGGCATGCTCCTCTGATCCTGGAAAGAATAGGTATGCATCACGACTAGTATCCATTTTGACTAGTAGCCATGGATAGCCCTCTCCTCCATGAACATGTCCACTCCCCTCTTAAAGCCTTTCAACTTATAAGAACATAAGAAAAGTCCTGCTAGATTAGACCAAGGTCCATCAAGTCCAGCAGTCCGTTCACACAGTGGCCAACCAGGTGCCTCTAGGAAGCCCACAAACAAGATGACTGTAGCAGCACCATCCTGCTTGTGTTCCACAGCACCTAATATAATAGGCATGCTCCTCTGATACTGGAGAGAATAGGTATGCATCACGACTAGTATCCATTTTGACTAATAGCCATGGATAGCCCTCTCCTCCATGAACATGTCCACTCCCCTCTTAAAGCCTTTCAACTTATAAGAACATAAGAAAAGTCCTGCTAGATTAGACCAAGGTCCATCAAGTCCAGCAGTCTGTTCACACAGTGGCCAACCAGGTGCCTCTAGGAAGCCCACAAACAAGATGACTGCAGCACCACCATCCTGCCTGTGTTCCACAGCACCTAATATAATAGGCATGCTCGCCTGACACTGGCAGGAATAGGAATACATCCTGACTAGTATCCATTTTAACTAATAGCCATGAATACCCCTCTCCTGCATGATCATGTCCTCTCCCCTCTTAAACCCCTCTTAAAGTTGGTAGCCATCACCACAACCTGGGGCAGGGAGTTCCACAATTTAACTATGTGTTGTGTGAAAAAATACTTCCTTTTATCTTTTTTGAATGTCTCACCCTCCAGCTTCAGCAGATGACCCCGCGTTCTGGTATTATGAGAGGGAGAAAAGCTTCTCCCTGTCCACTCTCTCCATACCATGCATCATTTTATAGACCTCTATCACGTCTCCCCTTAACTGCCTTCTTTTCAAGCTAAACAGCCTTAAGCGTTTCAACCGCTCCTCATAGGGCAGTTGCTTTAGCCCCCCAATCATTTTGGTTGCTCTTTTCTGCACCTTCTCAAGCTCTGCAATATCCTATGGGCAGAGGGTTTCCTTCATTTAGAGAGGTGTCTGGCCACGCAAGCCTCCTCTGCCATCTGAAGCGGTACAGTCCGTACACAGGCTTAGCAACCCATCAGCTACTTGTGAGAACCGGGCTTTCAATTCAAACAGAGGGTGCTTGTTCAAATCGGTAACGCTTTTCACTGACCTGCCTTCCACCTCTGCTGAGTCTTCACAGCATAGCGGTCACAGTCTTCTCTTGTTATGTTATATTTTGCAGCCAGATTTTCAGCTGTGACGCCCATCGGGGTTTTAATGTGCTGATCTGTTAGCCCTGCCCATAAGGTGTCTTCCATCTGTGGTGGAGAAGGGAAGAAAAATCACATCATGGTAAAATAACATAATTACAAGTTACAATTGCTCTATGGCACTGGTTCCCAACCAGGGGTCCATGGACCCCCAAGGGTCCGCGAGAACTAAATTAAGGTCCGCAAAACAAAGTTATAAACCCATAATAAATTAATATTTTCAATTAAAAGTTCTCTATTATAAAAATATATATATTCAAATATTATTCTAAGTTTAATGTTTTACTAACAGTTATGATTAAAGTTTATTTTCAAATTCTCGGAATTTTTATTTTGAACCTTGGGGTCCCTGCACCGAACAAAAAAGTCCTAGTGGTCCCTGGTCAAAAAAAGGTTGGGAACCACTGCTCTATGGTGTGGTTTTTTGCATTCGACACCTGTAGAAGGGAGTGGAAACCCCCCCCCCAACCAATTCCCAAAACAGCAGAGGAATGCAAAGAGCACGGCTGTTCTATATTTCTACTAGGGCTGTTGATTCGGTTCGGCCCGAACCGAAAAACAGCCGAATTCCTCCCAATTCGGGAATCCCCCTGAAGGAGCGCGGGGGGCCAAATTTTTCCCCAAACTCCAGATCCCCCCGAATTTCCGGGGATCCGAAGCGGGGGAGTTCGGACTTCGGCACGGCCCGAATAAAAACGGGCCGAATTTTGCCGAAGCCGAACTATACCGAATTTGTTTTTCAACAGCCCTAATTTCTACTACAATTCTACTAGAGCGAGCATGGTGTAGTGGTTAAGAGCAGTGGTTTGGAGCGGTGGACTCCCTATTACTATGTATGGATGTGAAAGCTGGACAATGAAGAAAGCTGATAGGAAGAAAGTAGATTCCTGTGAAATGTGGTGTTAGGGGAGAGTGTTACGGATACCATGGACTGCCAAAAAAACAAATCAGTGGGTTATAGATCAAATCAAGCCTGAACTGACCCTAGAAGCTAAAATGACTTAAATGAGGCTATCGTATTTTGGTCACGTCATGAGATGACAAGAGTCACTGGAAAAGACAGTCATGCTAGGAAAGGTTGAGGGCAGCAGGAAAAGAGGAAGACCCAACAAGAGATGGATGGACTCAATAAAGGAAGCCACGACCTTCAATTTGCAAGAACTGAGCAAGGCTGTCAAAGATAGGACATTTTGGAGGATTTTCATTCATAGGGTCGCCATGAGTCGGAAGCGACTTGACGGCACTTAATACACACACAAGGCAAATAAACTAAATTAACTAAACTAAACTTAACCCTTTCAAGGCACAGGGTGGGAGAAATGTGCCTTATCTCCCTATTCGGTTGGAGAAAGACTTCTTTGCAGACATTATGACAATTTACAAAGATACCAAGAGCAACCACAGCAAAGCACCCAATGCCCGAACCTTGAGATCGGCTCCGAGTTTTGTTCCAAAGCGGATGTTTCGGACGGCGTACGGAGACTGGCTCATGTTTTCAGTTCCGCCACACAACACCACCTCCGAGTCTTTGAGGCAGATTTCCTGTTTAAAAACAGCACATTAGATTAGTTATTCCCAAAATTCAGGGTAATGTCAATTTTGAAACTAAAATACCTGTGTGTGTGTGTGTTGCAGGAGGCACCCATGTATAAAATACACACTAGCCGCTAAATGTGGGGAAAGAGGGAGCCACCAACAGTGTAGTGGCACCATAGGAGATACTTTGTTCTAATGAATCTGGCATTATAGGGCTGGGCCTTGGCTCAGTGGCAGAGAATAATAGTTGGGAGGTGACATACAGGCCATCTAGTCCAACCCCATGCTCAATGCAGGATCAGCCTAGAGCATCCCTGACAAGTGTTCGCCCAGCCTCTGCTTGAAGACTGCCAGAGAGGGGGAGCTCACCACCTCCCTTGGTAGCTGATTCCACTGTCCAACAACTCTCACCTTAAAAAACATTTTACTAATATCCAGCTGGTACCTCTCCGACCACAATTTGAACCCATTATTGCGAGTCCTATCCTCTGCTGCCAACAGGAACAGCTCCCTGCCCTCCTCTAAGTGACAGCCCTTCAAATAGTTAAAGAGAGAGATCATGTCCCCCCTCAACCTCCTCTTCTCTAGACTGAACAATCCCAACTCCCTCAGCCTTTCCTCGTAGGGCTTGATTTCTAAGCCCCTGATCATCCTCGTCGCTCTCTTCTTCACCCGCTCCATTCCGTCCACATCCTTTTTGAAGTGGGGCCTCCAAAACTGCCCAGAGAATTCCAGGTGCGGCCTGTCCAATACAGCGTACGGTGGATCTGTTTTGCATGCAGAAGGTCCCAGGTTCAATTCCAGTTAAAAGAATCACGGCCGAGAACCCTAGTAAGGTCAAGCCCTGGGCTCCGATTTTGAAACTGTAACAGCTGGACAAACCAGTTTTTGCAGGCCCTTGCAAGGCTGGAACAGATGGAGTAATTGTTGACTGCTTATGACCCAACGAACAAGCCTAGAAGACCGGGCTGTTGAAGGACAAAAGAAATACAGCAAAATACATTTTTAAAAAAACAACAGATCCCGTACCTGGCACCCACTGGCAATCGACTGGAAACCTGACCCACAAAGCCTGTTAACTGTTAGGGCCGGGACTGGGATCGGCACGCCAACACGCAGCCCGACGTGTCTCGCAACATAAGCGGCATCTGAGGAGCTCTGCAAGAAATGTAGGATAAAGAACTTAATTCTGCAAAGAACAAGACAGCGGCAAAGGGGAGGGGCTGTGGCTTAGCGGCAGGGCATCTGCTGTGCATGCAGAAGGTCCCAGGTTCAATCCCCGCCATCTCCAGTTGAAAAGATCAGATGGTAGTTGATGTGAAAGACCTCTGCCGAAGACCCTGGAGAGCTGCTGCCAGACAGACCGACACTTTTAGGCCCTCTTAGCACAAGGCAAATGCAAGTGTTAGTGCGGTTGGTTCTTTTTTTTCCTTTGGTGAGCAACATTTAAGCCACATGCAACTGCGGCTCAGCGTCAGAGCCGCAGGAAGTTTCAGATCCAACATAAGTTCTTCTGTTAACAATGAAATTGCAAGTCGTGGCAATTCCTCTTAAATTTGAAAACAAGCGTGCTTCCAAAGGTTACTTGATAAAGGTTGTTAATATTTACTCTGTAAGTCCAAAGTTTGAAGTGCTTCCAAGTTTGCTTTTTGATGGGGGGAGGGAGTTTTAGTGAACCCACTAAAGAGCCAGTGGTGTAGGGGTTAAGAGTTTGGGACTAATGTCTGGGAAACCCAGACATTCGAATCCCCACTCATGCCATGGAAGCTCGCTGCGTGACCTGGGGCCAGTCACAGTCTCTCAGCCTAACCTAACTCACGGGGTTGTCACCAGGATAAAATGGAGGACAGGAGAACGATGGAAGCGGCTTTGGGTCATAGTGACGGGGAGACAGAACAGGAGGAGGAACAGAAAGAGGAAATGGAGGGGCTCAGTGGTAGAGCATCTGCTTGGCATGCAGAAGGTCCCAGGTTCAATCCCCAACATCTCCAGTCAAAGGGACTAGGCAAGTAGGTGATGTGAAATACCTCTGCCTGAGACCCTGGAGAGCCGCTGCCGGTCTGAGCAGACAATACTGATTTCGATGGACCGAGGGTCTGATTCAGTAGAAGGCAGCTTCATTTATTTATCTTTGTCTAACTACTGGGTACTTGATCTGAGTAGTAAATATTTTCTTAATGTACGATCATTACCTGCTTCCAGAAAAATGAAAAAAGTTATTTAGGAGCCTTTTTGTGGAACCCGCACATACACCTTATTCCTGCCTGCAATGAAATCAGCAGGTGGAAATGGAGCAATCCTAAGTAAATGAGTTTTATAGTTAATCCATCAGAAGAGATGATGCTTCATTTTATTTCTGGCTCCTGGGAAGCAGGATCAACACACCAAACATAAAAACATAGAGACCAGGGTGGGTGTAACGATACGGGCAATTTCAGAGTCCTACCACCCTGCATGAGACACCCAGCAGGGTGTTGTGGTTAAGAGCAGCAGATTTTAATCTGGAGAACCGGGTTCGATTCCCCGCTCCTCCACATGAAGCCTGCTGGGTGACCTTGGGCCAGTCACAATTCTCTCCAAACTCTCTCAGCCCACGAGGAGGCAGGTGATGGCAAACCACCTCCGAATGTCTCTTGCCTTGAAAACCCTACAGGGTCGCCATAAGCCAGCTGTGACTTGACGGCACACACACTCACACACACACACACACACACCAACCTGCATGACATTTCCCACAATCACGCTGTCAATGACTTCAGGAGACACTTTGCCAGCAGACAGAGCTGCCCGCGCTGCAAACTCCGAGAGGTCTGTGGCGGTGAAATCCTTGAGCAGGCCTCCGTATGCCCCAAATGGGGTCCTCTTGGCAGAAACGATGAACACACCTGGAAGACAAGGTGGGAAAGAATCCTCACATCTGGATTAGGAGGACAAGAAGCAGCATTTTACTTAAGATGAAGAAGAGGAGGGGCCTTGGCTCAGTGGCAGAGCATCTGCTTGGCATGCAGAAGGTCCCAGGATCAATCCCGGGCATCTTCAGTTAAAGGGACTAGGCAAGGAGGTGATGCGAAAGACCCCTGCTTGAGACCCTGGAGAGCAGCTGCCGGTCTGAGTAGACAATACTGACTTTGATGGACTGAGGTCTGATTCAGTAGAAGGCAGCTTCTATGGCAGTAGAACAAAAGGAAGTGATGAACTTATGAAGCTGCTTTTATGCCAAGGCAGAATATTGGTCCATCTACTCTGGCTTGCCCTTATCTAAGGCAGACTTCCCAGCTCTTTACTTCTGTCTCCTCCGGTTCAGCATCAGCTTCTGGTTTGCTGACTTCCTCTTTCTCCAGGGAAATAATAGGACACTCCTGGTCTGGTTCGATTTCTTTGCTATTCTCTGCCTCAGCTTCTACCACATCCTGCTCACCACCTACCAGCAGACTGTTTTCACCTTCCTCTTTCAACAGCGCAACATTCTCATGCTAATTGTCCTGCTGCCTGTTCTCTTCAACCTCTGCTCCCTCTTCTACTTGAACACATGAATCTGCCTTACACTGAATCAGACCCCCTTGGTCCATCAAAGTCAGCATTGTCTACTCAGACCGGCAGCAGCTCTCCAGGGTCTCAGGCGGAGGTCTTTCCCATCACCTACTTGCCTAGTCCCTTTGACTGGAGATGTTGGGGATTGAACCTGGGACCTTCTGCATGCCAAGCAGATGCTCTACCACTGAGCCCCTCCATTTCCTCTTTCTGTTCCTCCTCCTCCTGTTCTGTCTCCCCGTCACTATGACCCAAAGCCGCTTCCATCGTTCTCCTGTCCTCCATTTTATCCTGGTGACAACCCCGTGAGTTAGGTTAGGCTGAGAGACTGTGACTGGCCCCAGGTCACGCAGCGAGCTTCCATGGCATGAGTGGGGATTCGAATGTCTGGGTTTCCCAGACATTAGTCCCAAACTCTTAACCCCTACACCACTGGCTCTTTAGTGGGTTCACTAAAACTCCCTCCCCCCATCAAAAAGCAAACTTGGAAGCACTTCAAACTTTGGACTTACAGAGTAAATATTAACAACCTTTATCAAGTAACCTTTGGAAGCACGCTTGTTTTCAAATTTAAGAGGAATTGCCACGACTTGCAATTTCATTGTTAACAGAAGAACTTATGTTGGATCTGAAACTTCGTCTGCCTTAGTTCTGAGGGGTAAAACTGTCCTCAGTGCCTGTCGCGATAACATTACAGACTTCTTTCTCCACCAACAGCATGTCTACAATGCCAATTCCAGCCAGTTATTGATGAAGCTGCCTTATACGGAATCAGACCCTCAGTCCATCAACGTCAGTATTGTCGACTCAGACCGGCAGCGGCTCTCCAGGGTCTCAGGCAGGGGTCTTTCACATCACCTACTTGCCTAGTCCCTTTAACTGGAGACGCCAGGGATTGAACCTGGGACCTTCTGCATGCCAAGCAGATGCTCTACCACTGAGCCACAGCCCCTACTCAGACTGGGAGCTCTCCAGGGTCTCAGGCGGAGGTCTTTCACATCACCTACTGCCTGGTTCTTTTAACTCAGTGGTTCCCAACCTTTTTTTGACCAGGGACCGCTAGGACTTTTTTGTTCGGTGCAGGGACCCCAAGGTTCAAAATAAAAATTCCGAGAATTTGAAAATAAACTTTAATCATAACTGTTAAACATTAAACTTAGAATAATATTTGAATATATATTTTTATAATAGAGAACTTTTAATTGAAAATATTAATTTGTTATGGGTTTATAACTTTGTTTCGCGGACCTTAATTTAGTTCTCGCGGAACCCTGGGGGTCCATGGACCCCTGGTTGGGAACCAGTGTTTTAACTGGAGATGTTGGAAATTGAACCAGAGACCTTATGCATGCCAAGCAGATGCTCTACCACTGAGCCATGGCTTCTGTACAACAAGCAGTTGTCTTGACAGAGGCCAGGGAGAATCTCATGCCAAATTCATGGCATCGCGGCCTGTAACAGTTACCGAAGTTGGAGAGGGAGACAGTGCTGGTCAATACACTTGGCTGAAGTACAGTGGAAAATGTTTAAGATGACAGGCTCTAAACTGTGAGCATGCCTAGTATTTTGCATCTACCAGGGTGAAAAGAATATTTTAAGGTCATATAGCACTGCAGCCAAGATTTTGGTGTTAGTATCCTATTTTTAAGTCAGCATGGGCCTGAATCCCCCACCCACCCCAAAAAAACACTGTCTGAGGCACTGGCATCTAATCTAGATACAATCTTGAGATTGTTCAAGTCTCATTTGTGCCTGATGTTGTCAGATCTTGGAAGTTAAACAGCGTTGGCTCTGGTTAGCATTTGGACGGGAGATTGCCAAGGAATACCAGGGTTGTGATGCGGACGCAGGCAATGGCAAACCACCCCTGAACGTCTCTTGCTTTGAAAATACTACGGGGTCGACGTGAGTCAGCTGTAACTTGACGGTACTTTCCACCACCATATTTGGGATAGAAGTAGCTTGCACCCACGTTGGTCCAAAATCCAAATCCAAAATCCAATCCACACAATACCTTTTATTAGGACCAACCAAAATGACGGAAAACAGCGCGTGAGCTTTTGCGTTCACCAGAACTGTTCACCGGGCTGGATATTGCAAAATAAAAAGGGATGGTGGGAGGGGGGAAAAGATGTTTCATGCCAAATCCAAAGGGGTAGCTGCGTTAGTCTGTTGTAGCAAAAAAAAAAAACGGGAGTCCAGTGGCACCTTATAGATGTACAATGCTTATTCCAGCAAGCTTTCATGAGTCAGAGCTCACTTCATCAAATACAATGGAAAGAAAGAAAATCATTTCCCTCATATTTACCCATGAGTTAAAGGCCTTTTCTCACCGGCATTCCTACGCCTAATGCCAGTGGGTAAGTTGACATGTGGTGCCTTTGGTGTCAGGTTGCACCCTAGTTTCTGCGAGCACGAAAAACCAAACAAACACTGTCTCCATTTAAGTGTCAAAGGCCATCCATTTTCCTTGAATCTTCCAAGCAAGATTCATAGATCCCTCGTCGTGGGGCAAGCAGAAAGGAATTACTTGGCAGTCGTTGCAATGACTAGCCACAAACTTTGAGGAGGAACTGACTTCTGGCAACCCAGCAGGGTTTTCAAGGCAAGAGACTAACAGAGGTGGTGGTGCAATTGCCTTCCCCTGGACCTCCTCGGTGGTCTCCCATCCAGGTACTCACCAGGGCCCACCCTGCTTAGCAGGCAAACCAAATAAAGCCATTAAAACTCCTTAAAAAAAAACAAAACTGCAAGGTGTCACCAGACTTCTGTTTGCCTTTGCTACGACAGACAGGTTTTGCATTGGATTTGCCACTCTTTAGATGCACTTTTCCCACATCCATATTCTCAAACCCAACAATAAGCCGCCATGCAGAGTTTTGAGAATTCAGATGGGGAAAATGTGCATCTACAGAGTGGCAAATCCAATGCAAAACCTTCCACGAATAAATGGCCACAACAGACTATCAACAAATATCCATAAGCCAGCAACAGAATCCAGAGTGATTCCACGCGTGCTGCAGGTTCTCCTTTGCAACTAACCCCGCATTTGTAAACCATCGCTTTCCCATTCCCTTCCACGCGTGTCGACCTCTGGGCTCTCGCGGCTTGCATTCACACGGAATCCAATCCACGTGGAGAACGGGAGCGGGGGGGGGGAGAAGCACGTCTGGAACACCCCCCAGGGCTAAAACGGAGGCCCCCGAGCATTGCAAGTGTTGCAAAGAGGGGGGGGGGGTCTCGAGGGAGCGCCCTTACCTCTGAGCAAGGCCATGGCGGCGGGTCTCTCCTGCCTGCTTGCAACCGCCCACGCCCACCTGCAAGAGGGAGCGGGGAGGCCAGCCCCGGCCCTCCTCGCCCTTTGCCCTACTCCGCCCTCTTCCCCAGCCTGCCCATCCGCAGCGGCACATTCAGCACAAATGCCCTTGTTTCCCCCCCCCAATCCTGGTTCCTCCGGAGTGAGCAGGGGGGAGAGAGGCGCACCTGCTTCCCAGGTGCGTTTGGCACATGCCGGGGACAGGTCAGGAACCCTGGAGGGGAGGGGGGTGCTCATTCCTTTGCACACACCCCCTTTGCTTTTGCACCCCCCCTTGGACTTTTGCACACACCCCCTTTGACTTTTGCACCCCCCTTTGACTTTTGCACCCCCCTTTGCTTTTGCACCCCCCTTTGACTTTTGCACACCCCCTTTGCTTTTGCACCCCCCTTTGACTTTTGCACACCCCTTTTGCTTTTGCACCCCCCTTTGACTTTTGCACACACCCTTTGCTTTTGCACCCCCCTTTGACTTTTGCACACACCCCCTTTTGCTTTTGCACCCCCCTTTGCTTTTGCACACCCCCCCTTTTGCTTTTGCACCCCCCTTTGACTTTTGCACACACACCCTTTGCTTTTGCACACCCCCTTTGCTTTTGCACCCCCTTTTGCTTTTGCACGAGCCCCAAAGAATCCCACCCGTAGTCAGAGGGGGAAGCGTTATTCCCGCAGCAATGAATGGATCTGCAAGAGTGTTGAATTCATTCGCCCCGCCCCCCTTGACGTATCAGTGTTTTCAGTGGCGGCGTGGAATCTGCGCCTGCGCGGCAGCTCCCCCCCACCGCGCGGGGGAAGGAGAGTAAAGGCAGCGCCGGGTTGCGCGCCGCACATTCCCGCCAAACGTTGCCCTAGCAACGGGGCCTGATGCGCTCTCTCTCTCTCCCCCCCCCCGTGGTTTTGCTTGTAAGCAACTTGTGCGTGTAGCTTGCGTGTATGTCTGAATGTGATGCAGGTATGATCGTGTGTGTGTGTTAAGTGCCATCAAGTCTCTTCCAACTCATGGCGACCCTATGAATGAAAGTCCTCCAAAATGCCTATCCTTGACAGCCTTGCTCAGATCTTGCAAATTGAAGGCTGTGGCTTCCTTTATTGAGTCCATCCATCTCTTGTTGCGTCTTCCTCTTTTCCCGCTGCCCTCAACTTTTCCTAGCATTATTGTCTTTTCCAGTGACTCTTGTCGTCTCATGATGTGACCAAAATATGACAGCCTCAGTTTAGTCATTTTAACTTCTAGGGTCAGTTCAGGCTTGATTTGATCTATAACCCACATATTTGTTTTTTTGTGATTTCCACTGCTGTGGATCTGAAACAGCCGTATCCATTGATGATTGTGGCTTTATATGGGCTTTATACACAAAGATTACAATATTAATACTTACCTGGTCCTCTGTTGAGACCTTTGGAATTATTTCTGCTTTATGCGGATTGTATATATTGTATATATTTGTGCTTTGTATGTGTTATGTATATGGTCCTTGTTTCATCTCAGTAGCTCATAAAATTTGCACTTTGTGTATATATATTATCCTGTACTGTTTTCCTAACCTCCAGGTACTAGCTGGAGATCTGCTATTACAACTGATCTCCAGCCGATAGAGACCCGTTCACCTGGAGAAAATGGCCGCTTTGGCAATTGGACTCTATGGCACTGAAGTCCCTCCCCAAACCTCACCCTCCTCAGGCTCCGCCCCCCAAACCTCCTGCTGATGGCAAAGAGGGACCTGGCAACCCTAGTCCCCCTGGAGAAAATGGCTGCGTTTGCAATTGGGCTCTATGGCATTGAAGCCTCTCCCCGAACCTTCCTCAGGCTCCATCCCCCAAATCTCCAGGTATTTCCCAATCCAGAGTTGGCAACTCTACCCACTGCTGACATTTTGGACTAGAAAATACACTCTAGATCAGAGTTTCCCAAACATTTTGAGCCTTGGAGCAGTTTTCAGGAGATAAATTCGTCACGGAGCACTAATTTTCACCTAGCACCTATATATTAAACCGAAGGACAGTAGTATTTTTCTGTCCAATCTCTTCACGGACCACTAGGAGATGTTTTGCAGAGCACAGTTTGGGAGCCTCTGCTCCAGACCATGCACATCCCTATTTTTACCTCCTCTGCACTAAAACCTGTTCTTAACTTCAGCTTCAATCCCATCACAAAGCCTCCTTTAGTGGCCCTAAAATGGCAGGATCTTGGTTGACACAGACACTTAGTACAGTTGCAACATCCTGAATATTGAATCTCTTCTTCCCACCCTATATGCTTTATACAGTTCAGTGCACAGCTCAATTGCTCTCCACCTTAGGATTGCCAACCTCCAGGTGAGGAAAAATTAGGAAATATATACGTATTATAGAGGGCTTTATTAAGGCATAAGGGGGGGATTCATTAATGCTGTGTCAATATATAAAAGCACAGCAAGCAAGAGTTAATTCAGCCAGTTAGGAACACCTCTGGCAGAGTAAAGAACAGTTAGTGATTTTGAGAAGAAACACCTGTGAAATCTTCTGGTTTTTCTTACTGTAAGGGTTTTCAACACTATCATGGCTGCTAGCAAATTTGTGTTTCCTAAACTATATGTGTGTTCTAATCTGCTACCTTTTCTAACAAAGCTTGGACAAGTGGGCAAACCATATGCAGGTAGCCAGGATGAATCATAAGGGGCCCAGCTGAGCTTAGGGGAAACTAGGGTTGCCAACCTCCAGGTAATAGCTGGAGATCTGCTATTACAATTGATCTCCAGCCGATAGAGATCAGATCACCTGGAGAAAATGGCCGCTTTGACCATTGGACTCTATGGCATCGAAGTCTCTCTCCTCCCCAAACCCGCCCTCCTCAGGCTCCGTCCCAAAAACTTCCTGCCGATGGCGAAGAGGTGCCCCTTTGTGGACAACACAGGTGGTGGCTGGAGATCTCCCGTTTTTACAACTAATCTCCCAGTGACAACAATCAGTTCCCTGGAGTAAATGGCCACTTCGGCAATTGGATTCTATTTGGTTTCAGAGAAAGTCACACTCTCACAACACATTCCTCAGCATGTTTGCCCAGAAGTAGATTCCATTCCACTCCGTAGAAGCTCAAATGATCAAACTTTCTTCACATTATGAGAAGACAAGAGTCACTGGAAAAGATAATAATGCTAGGAAAAGTTGAAGGCCATTAGGAAAAGAGGAAGATCTAGCATGAGATGGACAGACTCCATAAAGGAAGCCACGGGCCTCAGTTTGCAAGACCTGAGCAAATCTGTTTTGGAGGTCATTAACTCATAAGTAAAGGTGCAAGCACCGGGTCATTACTGACCCATGGGGTGACGTCACATCCCGACATTTACTAGGCAGACTATGTTTACAGGGTGGTTTACCATTGCCTTCCCCAGTCGCCTATACTTTATTCCCAGCAAGCTGAGTACTCTTTTTACCAACCTCGGAAGGATGGAAGGCTGAGCCAACCTTGAGCCGGCTACCTGAAACCGACTTCCGTTGGGATCAAACTCAGGTCATGAGCAGAGCTTGGACTGCAGTACTGCAGCTTACCACTCTGCGCCACGGGGCTCTCATCAGCTCACAGGTTTGCCATGAATTGAAAGTGACAGCACATAAGACACAACACACGAGCTTTCTCCCTACTAAACGTGCTTAGGATTGCTGCCTTAGAAAGGATGTGAATTGTTCTGTTGGTACTTAAGCACTGTTACAACGTTGGATGGTCTTATTAGTTAGGGTGGCTAATATTGCAGGAATCCCTTGAAATCCTTAGGGGGGAAAACCCCCATCAGATTTAGGATCTTATTTTATCTTTTCTTCACCTGTCCGCTTGGATTGTTCCCATCTGTTTTCTCTAATGTAATTTAAATGAAAAAGTAACACACTGCAAACTACTGGAGGCAAGATACAAAACAACTCTTTTTTAACAGCATAACGTTGTCATAGAATCATAGAGTTGGAAGGGACCACCAGGGTCATCTAGTCCATCCGCCTGCACAATGCAGGAAACTCACAACTACCTCCCCTACACCCCTGGTGACCCCTAGAAGATGGCCAAGATGCCCCCCTCCCATGAACTACCCAAGTTCATAGAATCAGCATTGCTGACAGGTGGCCATCTAGCCTCTGCTTAAAAACCTTCAGGGAAGGAGAGCTTACCACCTCCCGAGGAAGCCTGTTCCATGGAGGAACTGCTCTGTCAGAAAATTCTTCCTGATGTCTAGATGGAAACTTCTGATTTAATTTCAACCCGTTGGTTCTGCTCCAACCTTCTGGGGCAACAGAAAACAACTCAGCACCATCCTCTATATGACAGCCCTTTAAGTACTTGAAGATGGTTATCATATCCCTTCTCAATCTTCTCTTCTTTAGGCTAAACATACCCAGCTCCTTCAACCTTTCCTTTTTAGACTCCCCCAACTTTTAAAAAAATAAGTTTTGAAAGAGTAATATATAGTCAGAAAGGGGTTGGGTTTGAGCTGAATCATTGTCCTGCAAAAAGTATCAAGATAATGTGCTAATGAGGGTGTGGTATGTTAATATGGAACCATTGTATCCTGAAGTGATCTGTTAATGTGTGAAATCCAAAGCTAATCTGCATGGCTATTGTGGACTGTAGTCTTTGTTAGTCTGGAGGTTTTCAGGACAGGAAGCCAACCCTCTTCATTCTTAAACTCTCTTCTTTTCTGTTAAAGTTGTGCTGATGTTTATGAATTTCAATGGCTTCTCTGTGCAATCTGACAAAATAGTTGGTAGAATTGTCTAGTCTTTCAGTGTCTTGGAATAAGATCCTGTGTCCTGTTTGTGTCAGTCCATGTTCAGCCACTGCTGATTTGTCAGGTTGGCCAAGTCTGCAGTATCGTTCATGTTCTTTTATCCTTGTTTGTATGCTGCGTTTTGTGGTCCCGATGTAAACTTGTCCACAACTGCAAGGTACACAGTATACTCCTGCAGAGGTGAGGGGGTCTCTTTTGTCTTTTGCTGATCGTAGCATCTGTTGTATTTTCTTGGTGGGTTTAAACACTGTTTGTAGGTTATGTTTTTTCAAAAGTTTCTCCATCCTATCAGTGACTCCTTTAATAAATGGCAAGAATACCTTTCCTATGGGAGACTGTTTTTCCTGAGTTTTCTGATTTTTGTTTGGTTTAATGGCCCTTCTGATTTCATTTCCGGAATAGCCGTTTGCTAGCAGTGCGTGATTTAGATGATTAATTTTTTCCTTGAGAAACTGTGGTTCACAGATCCGTCTTGCACGGTCCATTAATGTTTTGATTATTCCTCTTTTCTGTCGGGGGTGGTGGTTGGAGTTTTTGTGTAAGTAGCGATCTGTGTGAGTTGGTTTCCGGTAGACCTTGTGACCTAACTGAAAGTTTGTTTTACGGATGACAAGGGTATCAAGAAATGGGAGTTTACCCTCAATTTCCTTTCCCATGGTAAACTGAATGTTTGGATGGATATTATTAAGATGGTTTAGAAAGTCCATTAATTTTTCTTCATGGCTCTAAATAGTAAATGTATCATCTACGAACCTGAACCAGACGGTAGGTTTGTCCTTCAGTGTTAATCCTCTGAAGATGCCTGCCACAGCTGTGGAAAACGTCAGGAAAGAAAATACCAAGACCATGGTCACACAGCCCGGATAACCTACAAGAACCAATGAACTCTGACCGTGAAAGCCTTCGACAAAGTTTTGAAAGCTTGGTACGTAAAAGTGCCAGAGAAACGGTAGATGGCAGCTACCGTTTACTATGTGCCATGCATTTCTAAATGTGGTTGAATCCATTTCCAGTTTTGTCTGCCTGTATATAGAGATCCCTGAGGCAATTTTTGATGACATTTTAAGTGTTTGCCACAATTATGACATTCTGTTCGGGGGGGGGGGATTCCAACACCACAGAAACTGAGAACGACAGCGAAAAGGCACGTAGTGAGAAAGTACCAAACTCAACCAGAAATAGTAAAAAATAAAATAAATGACAACATCCATCGCCTTTTGAACTGTGCTAAAACGTTTTAAATGAAATTAATAACATGAATGATTTAGCAAGAGAGGGGGAAAAGGGCATTTTGTGCATGGCAATACAATTGAATTGGCTTTTTTGTAAAAGTAAAGTCCCAGATATCTTAAAAACAGATAACATAGAAATCACATACACTGATGATATTTAACCTGAGATCCTCAGGAGAAAAAATGAAAAATTTGCAGATAAATATTAAATATTTACTCCGTTCCTATGCCTTTCTATATTAACAGTTTCAGATTTCTTTTTACATATA
The DNA here is from genome assembly GCF_029931775.1 of Euleptes europaea. NCBI lineage: Eukaryota > Metazoa > Chordata > Lepidosauria > Squamata > Sphaerodactylidae > Euleptes > Euleptes europaea. The sequence continues at coordinate 113,063,449 of NC_079315.1, read as the reverse complement.
CATAGATATAATACATATAAATTAATTTCCTTGCAGAGATCCAGCAAAATACCATTATCCTCTGGAAGAGCATTAGCCACACTTTGCGATTGCCAAGATCCCTGGAAAAGCGGATTCTGCAGCTCGCTTTTCATTTAGGCTGCCTGATTTAGAATTGTTCAGCGACCACATTTGGAAACTGTGCAGTGATTGTGAAGCACCAGAGGGACATCATTACACATCACAAAATTGGACACACTCCGACAGGTGTGGCCTTCACAACGAGAACAGCTTTTGTGAACAGATGTGGATCTGTGTGAATACTTTGCCCCTGGTTTGTCCAGAGAGAAGGGAATTCCAGATTTTGCGTCGCTTGGGAGAAATCGGGAACGCTGGCACCTGGTGGGTGCAGCCCACAGCCCAAATGGCAAAGCGACCCAGCATCTGGCTGATTTTGGTTTGGAAAAGTACCTTAGAGCAACATCAGATCTTCTCAAGGAGGAGGTAGATGCAGTAATCCGCGGGGGGAAATCACCCGATCGCTGCAAAGCGGATACGGCTTGTATCCTGCTAATTGAGACCGAGTCTTGCTTTTATATTATTTTAATAACAATGATGATGCGTTGGCCAATGAACTGTGAAACTATAGTTTTAACATACTACTGTGGGATCTGGAAAGAGGAAGCTGCGGTAGAAGCAAAAAAGATTGGTAAGGGCAGAGAGAAGGAGTTCATTCCGCTGCAGGCAAAAAGCCAGAAGATTCCTCCTCCTTTTCTCAAGGTTCGTAGCGGCAGAGAAGGTGTGCTGAAGTTCAGAGGACCCTCCAACTCTTATTAACTTAAGAGGCTGATACCTGCTGGATATATGGGTTGTCATGCTTGGCCCCAGCGCTCTCCTGCCCTATCTGGATGTGTGCAAGAAATCACATGAGAACAGAGTCAGAACTGGCCATGAGAACGGGCTGCTTTCTATTGCAAGGGTGTGAAAAAGTGACATTTGGGGTAGATCTGCGGTTGAGTGGGGGCACCACAGCCAGCTTCATGAGCACTGGGTGTCTTTGGCAAGGTTATTAGAGCGAGAGCTGAAGGACCGACCAAATTAATTTAAACAGCGGAGTATTCGAAGCATGTATGCAACCTCCATTTTGCCATTTTGGCTAGGAAAAGCTTAAGCTTTAACTGCTAATTAACTAAAGACAATCAAAGGCCACAATCGTCTGCTGAAAAGATTGTATTTTCCCCTTGTATTTCTACATAGCTTTCCTTTCTGGCTTCCAGCATTCACTTGACAGCGGCGTTCATGGAAGGAGGTGTTGCAGAAGCACATAAATGCACATTGATTAAATGTGCTGAATTAAAAGGAATGCCCTTTTCTGTCTACGAGGCAGTTGTGGGGTTTCGTCTGTGCCATCTTGGGGCTCAAGACTGGAGGACGTTGAGGCAATCGAGACTTAATCAGCAACACCTCTGACGAGCAAACTGCTGAACTTGGAAGGAAAGCAGTGGCTCCTGGGATTAATTATCTACTTTAAAACGGGCCGGTGCCCTGGATCTTTCCACGAATTGGGTCAAAATGCTGTAGGATCAATCCACCTAGTGAAGCTTCATTCCATTCTAAAGTTAGCTTTGCAAGCTAATTTGTAGCAACGAAAATCAGGCTAGGAAAAAATGAACGCACACAGTTAGTGAAAGATCTATTTGCCACTAGAGATGCAAGCATAGAAATGTTTAGGCAGGGCCATATTTTTTAAAGCAACCAATAGAAAATATCTCTGTTGAAACTGGCCAGCTTTTAAAACATACCGTAAGTTACTCTGAAGGAGCTGCCACCTCAGCTTTTCAAAATCATGAATTCTGCAATTCTCTCTTAGCTGATAGATGAAGTTTGTGTGAATCCGTCGGGGAGCACCTTTTGATGGCTTTGGAAACCTGGGTAGTTTTCAGAGCAACTGAAGAAGCAGATGTATTTTAATGCCCACATAATAGAGGGATGGGGAAACAATTTATATTAATAGAATTTTGAAGATATACCTTGGGTCAGAAATGTTTTGAGTCTTCGGCAAATTGAGATGAATGAAGCAGTCTTATTCTTTACCCATCAGGGAATGTGGGCCAATATTTTACAGAGATTTCAGTTGCTCAAATACCACTGCCAGGATTTCTTTTAGGAAATATTCTGTCCCACGCTCGTTCGTTTTAAAATGCTGATGAGCATGTAACAGCTGGCGTTGTTCTCTATAAAGGCCTCGTTTCAACCAGGATTTTGCTACTGAATTTGGTGTGGCATCAGAAGACCGTACAGATGCATCTGTGGCAGGGAATGGAGTGCCGTCCACAGCTTTGGAAACGTGCCTGAGTAGGCAAAGTTGACTGAAGACGGGCTCCAACCGGGCCGATACTCAAGTGGTCCAATAGAGGATGTGTAAGGTTGACGGTCAGGTGACTGTCAGGTCCACGAATGACACACCAACGAGGCATGGAAGGAGCGCCACAGATTGGCTTCTATCAGTAGGGGAGTCACACCGCTTGTGGACTTCCACACAAACAACCGTTTTGGCAAGGTGCCATCCTCTTTTGTGAGGCGTAAGGCTGTTTATATACCACAGTGCCATTTTCCGTACGTGCACGGTTAACCGACGTAGTCCGACAGACGTCCCTGGGATTAAGCAGGAGTGCGGCCATCAAATGCCGCAGAACTAGAGTCTAGATTGGTCGGCAGCAGACCACAGTAGAATTATAATCGTGGAATTACACTGGCACAACGGCCCCATAACCGTCTTTCCCCACCCTTAATTTTTTTAATGGAAAGATATGGCCGCCCTCTCTGCTACTGGTGGACTGGGGCTTTGGCAACAGCCACTCCCAGTTTATAAATACAGAGGGAGAAAGATGCTGGAAGGACACTGAAAGAACTACGGGAGCCACATTCTGGAACTCCAGGCACAAGAACCAAGTATCCTTTTTTAAATTAAAAACAAAATAAAAACCAGAACTTTCTTTTCCATTTAAGCTAGAAAACGGGTATTTATTCTGCCTGCTGCAGCTTTTATTTCCTGAACCAACCATAATAAAAAGAACCCAACAATGTAGAATAGCAACCACTGTGGAGCATGCTTCTGATATGTGCAAAACCCATAATTGGCAATGGTTTGAAGATGTGTAACTATTTAGGCTTCCATTCTGATATTTCACGATCGATATCAGCAATCAAGAGATTCTGTGAAAATCAAAAAATAGGATTTCCCGCTTGTCCAAACTGTCACCTTAAATGGCAGCTGGGAAGCGTCATTTTTAGAACGATATCAAGTAGTAGAAAATCCCCATCGTTTCAAGTGTCCTCAGCTGCAAGATCTACCCCCTCAAAAAATACCATACAAATAAAAAAAAGCATCCAACCAAAATACAAGATTGCTTCTTATACTGTACAGTTTAGCACTGATAAATTTAAATGTATTGGCTCTCTTAACAATTTGTTTGGTCCCGCACAGGAAGGGATCTTTAGATTCCACTTTTTTCTTCTTGCTTGAACTCTTGGGGGAAGAGCTAGGCGTCAAGATAAGTTATCTTCACACTTTATTGAGGAACTCCAAGTTGAGAGAAGCAGGGATGTGAATCGAGTCCATGGTTAAAGACGAAGGGTTGAACGGGAACAAAACGGGGAATGTGTACTTGAAGTCTAACAGCAGCTGCTGAGGATCGTTCCGTTCTTGCAAATGAGCCTACGGGAAACAAGAAGGGAAGGAAAAGAGAATCAGCGTGACTTGAATACATGGTAGACTTTTGCAGGGTACCCTTTGGAAACACTCTTGCATGGTTTGGCCCTATTATTGGGCTGGCTTCACAGAGTAACAGGTGGTTAAAGCAAGGATGCTTAAGCTATTTGAATCTAATCAGTTCTTTTGCCACTGCTACGTACTCCTGACCTTACAAGCAGGGCTGTGCATGTGAAATTCTGTGCCAACAAAAACTGGCTTCGGGGATCTGTGTCAGTCAAGCAAACATCAGTTTTTCCCTACTTTTTAATTTGCATTATTTATGGTCCGCCTTTCTCCCTGGGACTCAAGGCAGAGGACACAGAATAAGTCGATCTAATCAGCAGGGCAGAACATCCAATAGACAATGCAAGAGGATTTGGCTTAGCGAAATCTGGAAACCTATCAGGGGTGAAGCACAGCATAAGTATGAACACAACATGCTAAATGAATGTAAAAACTGCACAGTAGTAACCTGCTTACAGCAACAATAGTGTGAACGACATGAAATGGTATAGTCTACAGTCCCTAACCCTTTATTCCAGCCTTCTTTCTGAACCATATTGTTAAAAATATTGTCGAAGGCTTTTACGGTCAGAGTTCATTGGTTCTTGTAGGTTATCCGGGCTGTGTAATTGTGGTCTTGTTAAAGGTGCAGCCCTATTTCCCGTGCAAAAAAAGCCCACTTGAATAATTCAGTTTTGCACGAGTGTGCAGAAAGCTAGGAGGGCGCGAATCTTCCTGACCTCCTCAGGGAGGCCATTCCATAAGGTGGGGACCACCACGGAAAAGCACCCGTCCAGGCAGCTGTTGATTTTGCCCATTTGCCATGTGGCACCCCAGAAGGCCCTGCTCAGAAGGGCGAAGGTGTCGTAGCAGAGCACAGAGGGAGAGGTGGTCCCACAGATGTGAGGGGCCAAGGCCATGAAGGGCTTTGTGTGGGATAGCCAGTCCTTTAAAAGGAGCATGAATTATTTTGCGTCTAGAGAACCCAGAATGCATGTTCCTCCTCTCTGAGGTTCCCCGCAATATTCCAGCCTTCACACTACCAGCTCTGCCTTTGGCCAGTATCAGTACAAACCAGGGTAGCCCATCCATGAGTGGTCACAGGATTTCGAGGAAGAGCTCATGCTCCGTATGAGGGAAGTCTCAGATTTAGTTATTGGCATTTCCAAGTTAAAAGGATTGGGTGGGGTGAGGGTGGGACAGATCTTTGCCTGAAATTCTAGAGTGCTACCCTCCCCCCAGCTAAAATGAGCGGTACTGTGCTGGTAGGACCACAGGCCTGATTCTGAGCTAAGGTTGTTTCACGTGGTTTTACACAAACAGCATTGTACAAGAGAATTGGAATTAGCAATGCCAATGCTTTACTGTCCCCTCAATATATTCTAGGGTCCTATTTTGGCTTCAAAAGCTGTGCTTGCTTCCGGGTTCCCCCACTGTCCCTGTGCCCGCCCCCCCTGGATGCGTGTGGTTGTGCCGGCGTAGGTCAAGGGCTGGGCGGTGCCCGCAGTCCTCAGACGTGCGGGGGGGGGGGGGTATCTAGCCCCTTTCGGAGCAGGCAACAAAGATTCTGCTATCTCCCAAGGTCAGTATTCAGAGGCGTCGTCAAAACAGGCAGGAGTCAATGGCCGGAAAGATCAATCATAGCAGTAGCAAGAAGGCAGGGAAATTGCACAATTGCTTCCGCAAAGTGAAAGCGTGCCTGCACTGCCTTTATCAGTCAGTGCACTTCCAAGCTAGGCTTCATCCTGCAACAACTCAGCACCAGTTCTCTGTCTGCTTAGGCTTTCCAGGCGAGCACTCCTTCGCCTACCCTGCAAAACTATACGCTGGCGAGTCCTGATATGCCTATCAGGTTCAGGTGAGCTTGGAGGGCTGCCATTCTCAGCTTCCACTGCAGGAGTTGGGGGACGAGTAGCTTCTGTCTGCCTTTGTTCCATCTCTCTGCCTAGCTGTGGTTCCTGCTGAGTTGTTTCAGGCTCCTGTACTACTGACTGCAATGGAGGTACTGAAGGCCGAGAGGCAACCTGTTCCTCCACTTCAGCTTCAGAGTCCTCCGGGTCCTCAGCTCCGAAGGCAGGGCCCATGACAGTGGTCAGGGCACAGAGACAGGGAAACACACCTGGCTTCTTCCCTCCCCCACCCCAGGCAGCGTGAAACCTGCCGCCTTTCCCCTCGATGCAAAACTCACCTGAATGTTCCTTATGAAGCTGACTGTCACTCGCTCTTCAAACTCATTCACGGGAGTGTAGAGATTGAGTATTTTTACAATCTGTCAATGGGAAAATCAGATGGGGATTTTACTGTAGGGGATACAGAGGGTGGGACGGCCACAGAACGTATTGTGCCAGCAGAAATTTAAAACAGCATTGGAAATTCCTTTATGAGTAGGCTTTTCCTTTGAAAAGGAAGCGGCTGAGCTAAGGAACTATGGTGGGAATAACATTTTATAGCAGAGAATTCCTAGATGCAGGGATTTTCTCTTGTAACTCCCCCCCCCCCCAGCTCTCAGTTTTCCCCTGATAGACAGGGGCAGGCTTGGGCAGCCCCCCACATATGCCATGTTCAAATTTTCTTGTGTTAAAAATATTGTCGAAGGCTTGTGTTACATTGTCAAGCACAAATTTAGGAGCACGGTATAGTTCTGTCCATATACAGTGGCACTTTGTAAGAGCCTTGGCTGGGAACCGAGGGTGGGGTATTAAACTAACCAGCTAAACTAACCTGGGTCGCCCAGATGATTATCTGGCACTCTAGCTACTATACCACACTGGCTTTGTATGCTTATGGCACCTGGCTCAGTGTGGAAGGAATGTTTCCCATATCAGAAGATTACAGGACAGAGAAATAAATGAAGGGAGCAGAGAGTGGGCAGGTCAGCCATAGGCAGACGAGCAGCCAAAGGGGCTGGCTCCTTACCTGTTGTGTGGTGAGGGACGTGCAGAGGGAACATATCGCCTCCGCGTCTTCCGAGGTTTTCTTTTTCAGCTGCAGGAGCTGAGCTGCCTGGATCAGGGGCTCCATGGTCTCCACAGCCCCGCTTTGGAGCAGGTTCTTCCCTCGCAGCCAGTCTTCCAGCTGACCGATATTAAACCTGGGGCCAGCACCAAGAAAGCCGTGAGTCAGAAGTAGGTACACGTAAGCAGAGATAAATGTTGGGCATGCACATGTGACGTAATTTTTCACCACTTGATGGTGAGCATCTGAACGTATGAACTGACTCCATGGGAATAGCCGTATGTTTTGAATGACACAAGGTGCTAGGAAAGGCTTTTCAAATTGTGCATGGCTGATAGTGCAGTGTATGTGGATAAGTTATCGCTGATCAATCTAGTGATAAACATAAACAGTATGAACCTGCGGCAAGATGTGATTTTATTAGGCGTATTTTTAATTTATTAGAATTGCCTTGATGGCCCTTTTTGAAGGCAGAGAGGCAGGGTGTAAATTCTGTTAACTAGATAAAACAAGCACGCTCTAAAACCATCTCACACATCTATTTAATCAATCAATCAATCAAACGTATTCATTAATCTCCTTTCTTTCTTATGGAGCTCAAGGCGTCTTACAATAGAGATAAAATGCGTAAAATAGAATACATACAAAATAAACAAAATATAACTTAAAACGAGGTACACGCCTACACCGATCCATTGGGCTCACCTCGATCTCGTCAGATCTTGGCAGCTAAGCAAGGTCAGCCCTGCTTAGTACTTGGATGGGAGACCACCAAGGAAGTCCAGGGTCGCTATGCAGAGGCAGGCAAGGGCAAACCACCTCTGTTTGTCTCTGCCCTGACCTGGATGGCCCAGGCTAGCCCGATCTCATCAGATCTCGGCAGCTAAGCAGGGTCAGTCATGGTTAGTACTTGGGTGGGAGACCACCAAGGAAGTCCAGGTTTGCTATGCAGAGGCAGGCAAGGGCAAACCACCTCTGTTTGCCTCTGCCCTGACCTGGATGGCCCAGGCTCGCCTGATCTCAGCAGATCTCAGCAGCTAAGCAGGGTCAGTCCAGGGACCACCAAAGAAGTCCAGGGTCGCTACGCAGAGGCAGGCAAGGGCAAAACACCTCTGAATGTCTCTTGCCTTGAAAACCCTACTGGTAGACTGTGACCGGAGGGCCCTTTGCGCCACCACCGTACCTGAGTTGCATCCCTGTGCTCCATGAACAGACGTCCTTCCTAAGCAGCAAGTTGTTCAAGGCCACGGCGTTGATCATGTAGAAGAGCTGCTTGAAGATCTGCTGGACGATCTCTGGGTCGAGGCCCTGGTCACACACGACTCCGTGGAAGGTGTTCAGCTGGCGGATGATGGCTTCTAAGCTGTACGTGTTATCACCCTCCCCTGTGCTGGAGGATCGCTTCCGGTAGCCCATCGGCTTCACCCCCGACAAGCCCTGGATGCTCTCGTTTTCCAACACGGCGGTCACTGGGGAAGAAAGGGAAAGCATTTCTCAAAAGGTAAATGGAGAATGCCAAGAAAAGCTGCGAGGATAGCATTTTGAAACTGAGCTTCTCAATGTGACCAGCTGCACCCTTCTGCTCCCAAACCACCAAGATTTACTTCTTTAAATTACATGTAATTTCAGTCCCATGAGCAGATAGTAATGGGTTGTCATTTCAGTGGTGAACAAACACAACTGTTTGGGTGGACTGTAAGGAGCGATGAGGGCCAGGAAATCTTGCACCAAGTTTAAACTTGAACGTGTGAACACATGAAGCTGCCTTATACTGAATCAGACCCTTGGTCCATCCAAGTCAGTATTGTCTACTCAGACCGGCAGCGGCTCTCCAGGGTCTCAGAGGTATTGCACATCACCTGCCTGCTTAGTCCCTTTAACAGGTGATGCCGGGGATTGAACCTGGGACTTTCTGCATGCCAAGGAGACACTCTACTACTGAACCACAGCCCCTCCCCAACTTTCCTGCCATTGGCACATAAAAGATAATTTTACTCAGTATTTTTGCCTCAGCCTAACCTGGACCAGCCTAACCTGATCTTGTCAGTTCTCGGGAGCTAAGCAGGGTTGGTTCTGGTTAGTACTTGGATGGGAGACCCTCGAGGAAGTCCAGGGTTGCTACGCAGAGGCAGGCAATGACAAACCACCTCTGTTTGTCTCTTGCCTTGAAAACCACAAGGGGTCGCCATAAGTCAGCTGTGACGTGATGCTTTACACACACATTCCTCCCGCATCACTATGTTGGGCTGGATTAGTTAGCTAATGGCTCCCGAGCACTAAACTACTGAGGGGTAACAGGGATGTCTAGAATTCAATTTAACATCAAGTTAAAAATTACAAACATCGCCGCATCAATTCCCACAACAGTCCTCGCATGAAGTTCCAGAGAATTCCACATTTTTAAGAGATTAAACAACTCAAGGGGAAAAGGGAGTTGATGAAAGAGGAAAGATATCAAATCCCAAAGACCTGGAAAATGGATTATTAGTGGAGAAATGAAATAATAGATGGGAGTATTCCTTGATGTATCGTAGAAGTCCAAAATATGGCATTGGGCACAGGTTTTAGAACTGAAAATTTTAAGGATTTTTTTTTAGAAGGCGGAGAAGAGTTGGTTTTTATATGCTGACTTTCTCTACCACTTAAGGGAGACTCAAACTGGCTTACAATCACCTTCCCTTCCCCTCCCCACAACAGACACCCTGCGAGGTAGGTGGGGCTGAGAGAGCTGTGACTAGCCCAAAATCACCCAGCTGGCTTTGTGTGCAGGAGTGGGGAAACCAATCCAATTCACCAGATTATCCTCTGCCACTCATGTGGAGGAGTGGGGAATCAAACCCAGTTCTCCAGATCAGAGTCCACCGCTCCAAACCACCACTCTTAACCAATACACCACGCTGGCTCTCTAGTGTCTAATCCTTATGGCTGTGATAATACTCTCTCCAGTGAAGTCTCAGGAACCAAGACTGGGGGATCGCTCTAAAATCCCCTTTTGGATTTTTACAGAAAGGTTAATGTGGACAATGATAATTCATACCTGATGCTTATCAACTTCGGATCACCACATGGATTTTTCAGTTCTAGTCTGATCCCACTTGTCTGCCAGACTGCAATACTTCCAAATACATGCCCACAGACAAACAATATTATGCCCCAAATCTTCAAAAAACCACTAAGAACTATTCCTGTTCAGGGCTGGTTGAAACTAACAGCATTTGTGTACAAGCACTCGTTGGAGAATTGTGGCCACGGGGTTATTTGGTGGGTGGCTGCCTTCACCCAGAAAATTATGGACCATTCAGACGATCTACATCTGCTACACTGTAATTTACAAGCTTAATTGCGGGCGCCTGAATGGCTCTGGCTAGCCCAATCTTAACCAATCTCAGAAGCTACACAAGTCCGGCCCTGGTTAGTACTTGGGTGGGAGACCACCGAGGAAGACCAGGGTTGCTACCAGAGGCAAACCACCTCTAAATGGTTCTTGCCTTGAAAACCCTATGGCAGGGGTGTAGAACTCAATTGTTGCAAGGGCCGGATATGACATAAATGGTTGGGCCGGGCCATACCTTGCCAGCCCTGATTGAGAATGGGTTGGGTGGCTGCCTCCGCTCACTCACGGGCCACATAAGAGCTCACAAGGGGCCGGATCCGGCCCTCGGGCCTTATGTTTGACACCCTTGCCCTATGGGGTTGCCATAAGTTGGCTGCAACTTGACTGCACTTTCCACCCCCAATTCAGGGAACAGGACGAGTGTGGACACTAGATCTCAAAATGCACCACCCAAGCTGAGTGAAAGGGGATTGCTGTGGCCAGCTCACCTATCATGGGCTGCAAGACGCCTTCTGCGATCTTAATGAGCTGCTGGTAGATCTGAATGGAGAGATCGCTGAGGACCTGCCGATACTCGGTGAGGTCAAAGTTCTTCAGGCAATGCTCGTTCTGCTTGCTGGTGTTTTGGGTCATAAAGCCCTAAAAAGAGAAAGAGAGGAGCAATTCAGCCACCCAGAGTTTATCTCATATTGGCATCCAGATTAGGACAGTATTCACAGCCTGGTTCTGTTTTACCATCAAGCATGCGGCATTGGAGGAGCATTACAGATACGGTGGACTGCCAAAAAACAAACAAACATAGTGGGTTATAGATCAAATCAAGCCGGAACTGACCCTAGAGGCTAAAACGACTAAACTGAGTCACTGGAAAAGACAATCATGCTAGGAAAAGTCAAACACAGCAGGAAAAGATGAACTGACTCAATAAAGGAAGCCACGACCCTCAATTTGCAAGACCTGAGCAAGGCTGTTAAAGATAGGATGTTTTGGAGGACATTAATTCATAGGGTCGCCATGAACCGGAAGCGACTTGAAGGTGCTTCACACACACACACACTAGTTGCAAGGCCAGATTCACAAAAATGGAAGAGCATCTTGGACCGAATTCAATAGTAACCAGGCCAGGGCAAGTCCCACTGAAATGAGAAATGGCCTAGAGGTTTAGCTTGTTTCAGTGGGGAAGCTCCAGGCAGGGGGCTGGCATGCCGAATCAGGGCAACATTTTCAGAAGCCAGACAATCCATCCATGCTTCTAAAATTCTCTCACCGTATCTCCACTGTATTGCTTCAGACAGTGCAGGAGGCGACAAGCGTTGGACAGCCAAAACGACGTCATCTCAAAGTCATCGTTATGCTTCTGTGAAGAACCCAAAACAATTTATTTTATTTATTTAGAACTGTGCTGCCTTCCCACACAAACAGGGTGCAAAATATCAAATCATTAAAAGAGTTCAAAGTTAAAATATTTAAATAAAGGCAAGAATCTTCTTTCTGCTTCCTCCTCATCATTACCTTTATTAGGCATTTACATCAGCATTTCTTTCTGCTTTTATGGATTAGTTGTGTTATGGGGACCACCAATTTCCTGCATTCTTTTTGTCAGTTATAGGTAAGAACACATGAACACATGAAGCTGTCTTATACTGAATCAGACCCTCAATCTATCAAAGTCAGCACTGTCTACTCAGACTGGCAGCGGCTCTCCGGGGTCTCAGGCAGAGTAAGGTCTTTCACATCACCTACTTGCCTAGTCCCTTTAACTGGAGATGCTGTGGATTGAACCTGGGACCTTCTGCATGCCAAGCAGCTGCTCTACCACTGAGCCACAGCCCCTCCCACAGCAGGATAGCATTTCTGCACACGCATGGCTCCAGTCATGTTACTTCCCCCACATTATGTTTGCATTATGTCATATTGCTTTTTAAAAAAAGAAACTGTAGAATTAAAGTTCTCCTATGACAAGAAGTTGAAGGAGTTGGGAATCTCTACATCAAAGGAGAGACGCTTACGAGGTGATATGATTACCACCTTCCGGTACCTAAAGGGATGCCATGTGGAGGATGGGGCAGACATCTTTTTAGTCATGTGGGATGACAGGACTCAAACTAAAAGATATAAACTAAAAGATATAAAGCAAAGGAGGTTCCTAGGAAAAGTTTGTTGGGAATTAGTCTACGAGTTTTGTTTCCGCCAGGATTACAAAAAGAGTTAAATGTTTGTGTTTCGTTTACATTGACTCAGGGGGATGGTGCTAGCCCCTTGGCAAGTGTCAATTGGTCAGATCAAGAGCTGCTGGTCATGTGATGTTCTGGCGTGATCCCAGAAGCTTCAGTTGAACTGCCATTTTGGTTAAGAAGAGACTTCTCTTCGTTTCTTCCTCGAGTCGATAATGTTAACTATATTCTTTACTGTGTTTTAAGCCTTAGAGCCTGTTAGCCACGTGCTGGCAAGAGTTTAGGAACCGACTTGTAGATATGAGTTATTAATTTATATTCCAAGTTTACCTTCTTTTGATATAGTAAACCTCTATATTTACTGAAAGAAAGCAATGGGTCTTGAACTTTGTGTGTGTGTGTCTAATTTTTGATCCACAAGATCACGATTGATAGCCGTTTATCTCAACAAAGTTGAAGGCAGAAAGAAAAGAAAACGACCTGACATGAGATGGATTGACTCAATATAGGAAGCCAAGGCCTTCAGTCCACAAGACCTGAGCAAGGCTGTTCACGATACGATGTTTTGAAGGTCATTAATTCATAGGGTCGCCATGAGCTGGAAGTGATGTGATGATACTTTAACACACACACAAAGGAGTCTAAATTGTCTAAATTTTAAGAAGAACTTCCTGATGATGGGGTGTGCTCGAGACTGGAACAGTTTGCCTTGTGAAGTGGTGAATACTTCATCACTGGAGGTTTTCAAGTATCCGAGTGGATACCTACTTGTTGGGGATATTATAATGAGTGAGTGATAAAGTTTATTGTTTGTGGCCAAAGGCCATCACAATCTATAGGAGAAAGAGCAGCTTCTCTGGATGTGGAAAATGATTTAGGCCCTTTAGGAATGCTCCAAGAGATTTAGATCTGGGCTCTGTGTAAAGAGGACAGAATAAGGTGTAATGAATTAGGTCCTCTGGAGAAACTCCACAAATACATAGTCGAGAGAGGCCCATGGTGTTTGGGAGTAACGTCCAGCTATCCAAGCTGTTGTCATGGTTTGAAACCGGAGGGAGGTAAAAGTTATTCTGAGGTTATGGAAGGGGATACTGACTAGGTATGAAGCTCTGACATGGTTCCGGGATATTATAGCTGTAGTTCCTGCATTGAACTAGATGACCCTGGTGGTCCCTTTCAACTCTGAGATTAAATAAAGGAAGAACAAAAACTGATAATTTGGAAAGAGAGCTTTGCTTTATCTCTGGTGTTTATTTGCTTACCTTTAATACTTTTTTTATGCCGTTGATGGTAGAGGTGAGCAAGGAGTGTACTTTGTGGTCATCATTGATGTAGTCAGCGTGCCTGATGCACATATAGAGGATATAGGCCGGTAGGCAGGGCACCGTGGCTGAGACAGTCTGGGGCTTCAGTTCTGGAAAAGCAGAAGAGAAAAGGCTTGCAAACAATCTGACACCCTGGCAGCGTGAATAAATAAATCACCCACATAACCCCCTTGTTGCATAAATGCTGGCGATCGAATCTCACAACTGCTGCCATTTTTATTTTAATGATCTCACCCCCAACAATATTAAAATAACCAAACAAACTTCTCTAGGCTTTCTGGCAGAAGTCTTTCACATCACTTACTACCTGGTCCTTTTAACTGGAAATGCCAGGGACTGAACCTGGGACCTTCTGCATGCCAAGCAGATGCTCTACCACTGAGCCGCACCCCCTCCTCAATGCCTAATATAATAATAAATGCATAATAATATATACATTATATTTGACAGTTTATACCACTCTCTCTACATGTGTAATCTTTTATATGTGTTTGAACAGCTCCTTTCCAGGGAATTTCACTTCTGCATATTTGTATACATTATGGCTTCATATGAATAATATAGGTGAGACAGTGAACCCAGGTTTTAACATATAAGAAGTAAAGAAATTTACAGGGAGCTTCACTGTACTAGAAGGTAATCTGACTTTTGGGTTTTATAAATGAATCTGTTTAAAAATAATTTTTGACCTTATGTACATGGAGAGTATACTAACGATTCCTCTTCCCTGCTTTCCTTTTTCTAGGGCTTTTAGATATTTCTTACTGCCCATTACGATATAATTGTATTATTAGGATGTGTGATAAGATATAATTTTATACTGACCACTGAGGAAGACCTTTCCAGGCCGAAATGCGTGTGGTCCTTTTTGGATCTCATATTGGTCAATGAAAGATTGTACATCGCAGTTGTTCATATTTGTATATATTCATATGAATAAGCCAAAAAATGCCCCCACAAAAGTTAAAATCCCAGTATTACTTCAAGTCAAAGGCACCTTTTCAAGATGTCAGTCTTTCTAGAGCCTGTCCCTGCCTATCTGCCATTAAATATTTTTTTTACAATTTGGCTACTGGTTTTGTTATAGCTGTTACAAATTGTAGAAGATTTGTTTCATTAGTATTAGGAAATGTTGAAGAACATCAGAGGACAGTTCAGTTCTTTTGAATGATTGTTAGAAAAGATGACTAATAGCCAAACCCTATCCTATGCATGTAGACTTGGAAATAAGTCCCACTGAATTCAACCAGATTTGTTTCCAAGTCGAGTGCGCATTGCTGTCATATGTTAAAGAAAAAGCATGTGCATCCTGTACATACATCTCTTTGTAAGAAAGATCCAATAAGTATTCACTTTACAATTGAAACAGGGGACCTGTACAAGTTCAATCACATGTTCCATTGCCCATACATTGAATACAACATGAGAATTACTCAATGCGTCTATAATGAAAAATCCAGCATACGAAGCGCAGTGATGAACACATGAACACATGAAGCCGCCTTACACTGAATCAGACCCTTGGTCTATCAAAGTCAGTATTGCCTACTCAGACCGGCAGCAGCTCTCAGGGTCTCAAGCAGAGGTCATTCACATCACCTACTTGCCTAGTCCCTTTAACTGGAGATGCTGGAGATTGATCCTGGAACCTTCTGCATGCCAAGCAGAGGCTCTACCACTGAACCGCGGCCCCTCCCCATGGTATGTGCATCCACTGTTATTAGTGAATAGGCCTTAAGTCTCATAATATAGACAAAAAAGTAATACAGGAAGAATGCTCACTTTAAAAAAATGTAAGTTATGTTTTTAAAACCCACATTCAGAGAGCTTTTTCCGTATATATTTTCCTGCTGATGAACACTTTGCCACTCTGTACAGGACTTTGGAACACACTAACCATGCATTCCTGAGGGGAATGCCTGTGCCTTCACACCGGCGTTGGGGCCACAAACGCTTGCATATGCTACCCAGATGCTAGCGCTGTGGGTCCTTGCGCCGGCGCAGCCCTTCGCCAGCCTCAGAAGAGCTTTCATCCTGGCCGCCGGCGTGTCTCAGGAATGTGCGGTTAGTTGACATGGGGATTGGTTGGAAATCACAGTCACACTGTCCAAGCTGAAGGGTGTGCCTTATAACACCCTTGCCTGCGGATGTGTATTTCAGGGAAAGATTAGACGTTTTAGGAAACCTTGTGTACCATTACATTTAGTATCCCCACTGTAAAACTTCAGGGTCCCTCTGGAGTACAAAATGAAAACCACCGAGCCATGAGGCAAACAAACAGGCTCATGGGCCAAGTCAGAGCACTTTTTACCTGTAATGAGATTTCGGATGAGAAGCGCCTCATCTTCTTTGTAGTACTCCAGCATGCCCTGGAACTCCTTCTCCTTCCTTTGGACGGCGACCTGCCTGGTGAGTTCCTGCTGCTGCTGCTGCTTTTCAGGCTGAACGCTGACTTGATTTGCTGAAAAGCGCACAGAGATGCAAACGGGAATACAGAATGAACGAAACCGCGGAATGCAGTGCCATTAAAATAACGTACAGGCAGGCTAAACCAGTGACCTTTAATGACCATCAGCACTGCAATCCTAAAGAGAGTTACATACTTTTAAGCCCACTGAAGAAGCCCGAATAGCCATCAGAACCAGGAAGTAAAGCTGGGTTGGCCGTAGTACTAGTAGTAGTAGAAGGAGGAGGAGGAGGAGTTGGTTTTTATTTGCCAACTTTCTCTACCACTTAAGGAAGAATCAAACCGGCTTACAATCACCTTCTCTTCCCCTCCCCACAACAGACACCCTGTGAGGTGGGTGGGGCTGAGAGAGCACGAAGAGAGCTGTTGAACAGCCCAAGGTCACCCAGCCGGCTTCATGTGTAGGAGCGGGGAAACAAACCCGGTCCACCAGATTAGCCTCCACCACTCATGTGGAGGAGTGGGGAATCAAACCTAATTCTCCAGATTACAGTTCACCACTCCAAAGCACCGCTCTTAACCACTACACCACACTGGCTCTCTTGGATGGGAGACCACTTAGGAAGCCCGGGTTTGCTATGCAGAGGCAGGCAACAGAAAACCACCTCTGAATGTCTTTTGCCTTGAAAACCCCATCCAGTGTTGCCATACATCAGATGCAACTTAGAGGCCCGTGCTTCTTTTTTGGCCCAACCTGGATAGCCCAGGCTGGCCCAATCTTGTCAAATCTCAGAAGCTAAGCAGGTTCGGCCCTGGTTAGTACTTGGATGGGAGGCTACCAAGGAAGACCTGGGCTGCTATGCAGAGGCAGGCAATGGCAAGCTACCTCTGAACGTCTCTTGCCTTGATAACCTGATGAGGTTACCATAAATTGGCTGTGACTTGACCACCTGGAGTTTGGCAACCCTACTAAAAGCTAAAATGACCCAACTGAGGCTATCATACTTTAGTCACATTCAGAAGACTCAGTGGAAAAAGCCAATAATGCTAGGAAAAGCTGAAGGCAGCAGGAAAAGAGGAAGACCCAACAAGAGATGGAAGCCACGGCCCTCAGTTTGCAAGACCTGAGCAAGGCTGTTAACGCTAGGACGTTCTGGAGGGCATTAATGCACAGGGTTGCCATGCGTCAGAAGCAACTTGACAGTTCATAATGTTCAAGATTAAGCTCTGACAACTTTGGATCAGTCCTGAAGAAACCAAACCCAACCCTCTAATTGCCCGCAAAGATGGTAACCGTCCTGGTTACCTACCAGTGTTATTACCATCACTTTGGCAAGCGGATCCTGGCAGGACACCCGGGCCAAGGAATGCGGTTGTGAAAATTTATTAACCGAACGGATATTAAGACACAATTCAAATAACGTGGTGTCAGTTTGATGCAAGTAAATTACAGCGACGAGAGCCATCCGCGCCAGCTGCCGCAGCACAGAATTCTCTCTTCCCCCCATTCATTCAGCTTAATTTCATTTAATGACCAGCTTTCCAAAACTGGTCCTCGGGATCTCAGCCTGCCATAGCTAATCATTCTGTCAAGGCTGCAAGGCAAAAAACCTTGAAGGGGCTGCACAGATGTCAGCTTTCCTTGGCCCTTTCTCGCTGAGGCATTTACTACGGCTGCAAAAAATATATACGGGGATTCTGAAAGTCTCTGCTTTATGCCACAGAGTGTCAGCAGGTGGAGCAGTCTCCCCTTGGTGTTAGTAGCAGCCAAACTCAGAAAAGGACTGGGGGGTGGGAGGAAATGAATATAAGGCCCTCCTACGACTTTGAGTCTTTGTTTTGATTACGCATAGTGTTTCCAGATGTCAGAGGTTTCCTTGCTCTCCACCCCCCCCCCCCACACTTCCCCAGGTTTTCAAATTCGAGATAAAACAGGTCCCTGAAAACGTGGGTAAAACGCAGGGGAACGCAGGGGGAGAGCGAGGCGACCTCTGACGGTCAGAAATGGCATGCATAATCCAAGCAAAGACAAGAAGAGGAAGAGGAAGAAGAGAGTCTGCTGCTCATGTGGAGGAGAGGGGAATTAACCTGGTTTAGAGTCCACCGCTCCCAACCACCGTTCTTAACCACTACACCAAGCTGGCTCTCCGAAGTCGTGGAAGGGTGACCGCGAGGGAAACAGCCATGCATAAAAGACCTAAGAAGGCACCAAGACAGCAGAACTGCACGCCCACCCCAGAAAAGTACACTAGATTATGGAAAGGAGGAATGACTACAGTCATGTATCCCTAGAGCTAACGGACAAGGAACGATGACCTGCAGTTCTCGACAGTGCCTTCTTTCTACACGCATTTCTCTATATGTTTTCACTCAGGATCTTGATCTACATCTTCAGAGTATGAGCTCCTGCAAACTTAGGTCACTAGACGGTATTTTTGTTTTCAGTTCTGTTTTCAGACTTCTGGCAGGTTCCAACACAGAACCGGTTTCCAGGTTTCCAAGGGCCCTGGGCAACAGAGTAAGGGCTTAGCATCCATCAACATGAAGTAACAGAGTTCCCAGTTTCCCCGTTTACTGTGGCATGAAGTTTGCAAAGTGAGAAAAGGAACAAATACTTCACGGCAGGGGTGGTATCTTGGTATCTTGGTACCTTGGTATCTGCCCCACCCTGCTCACTGCTGAGGGGACTATTCCAAGATTTCTACGATCCAAATCCTACTGCATTGTTACTGGATGTCCCCATGCTGTTGATTGTATTGACTCACTCTGTGTAATCCGCCTTGAGTCCCAGTGAGAAAGGCGGACTATAAATAATGCAACGAACTAAAGAAATTTCAGCTGCCACAGACTAATGATACTACTTACCTGGAACTACTTTAGCCTTTGTGGCACAAAGAGCTTCCCATACCCTTTGGTTAAAGATCCACAAGCTTTTTGGCTGCCCCTGAACTTTTTCCCCTCGGTAACTGAACAGTGGCTGCTGGCCTTCTCATCTACAATGTGTGGGGCTTGGGTTCGAGTCCAGGCTTACCTTCGTAATCTTGGACTTTCTTCATGTAGATCTTGAGTTGCTTCTTCAGTTTCCTTTCATTCTTTTCTAGCTTTTCTAGCAGCTCTTTCAGATCCTACAAGGAAGGTACAAAGAAGGCGATGCACACGTCACACGCAAATGCATACTTGCAAATGTGCTTTGAACGTACAAGTCAGGGGGACTTTAGGTGTTTGCACCAAAACAGCTGAACTCACTAGTATCAAAAAGCTGGCTTGGGGTAGCAGTTAAAGTCTCAGACTATACGTGGGGTTCAACAACCTCCTCAGACATGAGTCTTTTATGAGTGGCTGTTTCCCTCGCGGCCACCCCGATAAAACAAATCCAGTTCAACAGATTAGCCTCCACCGCTCATGTGGAGGAGTGGGGAATCAAACCTGGTTTTCAAGATCATAACCCACTGCTCCAAACCACCGCTGTTAACCACTACACCACGCTGGCTCCCATTGTTATAAATCTTCCCTGTGTTATGATATTCAAAGGATTCTCTGCTGGCTTGTTACAAGAAACCAAAACTAGACAGGGTTTAGTAGCGTGGACTTAGGCCTGGGTTCAGATTCCTCCTCAGCTATGGAGGACAGTGGTGACCCTTGATGAGTCCCGAGTTCTCAGCCTGACCTACCTCACAGGATTGTTATGAAGATAAACTGGAAGCCCCCCGCATGCTACCCTGAGTATTTTGGAAAATGCAGGATCCAAGTTGTGATAAATAAAGTTAAAACATTGGCAGCATCTCTTGGAAGGATTTGTTTTTTCACCTGAAAGATGTTGCCTTTTCCCCTGTGAAGTACTAAAAAGTTAAAAACACAAAACCGAAGATGGCCTCTGAATGAACAGCCCAGCTTTTCAAAGCCATACATTGATTTCTCTTTCAGGGTCTATTTCAGCCGGCACCAGACTAATCAATCATGCCTTGTGAGTCTCTCACAGAACAGTGGAGCCCGCCATTTGTCAAGAGGATCAGGGTGAAGCTGAATGATTTTGAAAATCTGGCTGCCCCATTCTCTTCAGCACCTATGCTGGGCTGGCTGCCTGCCTGACGCAGTGGCGCTGAAACTCAGATTCCTTGAAGACGGGGGCCGTGTGGTTCAGCAGATACAGGGGCCAGCTCCCAAGTCTCTGGACCTCGTTTCTGCCACTCAGAAACACTGAGCGTGGTGTAGTGGTTAAGAGTGGTGGACTATGATCTGGAGAACCGGGTTTGATTCCCCACTCCTACACATGAGCGGTGGACTCTAATCCAGTGAGCCAGGTTGGTTTCCCCACTCCTGCACATGAAGCCAGCGGGCTGACCTTGGGCTAGTCACAGCTCTCTCAGCCTTTTACTATAGCCTAGCCCAGGGGTCTGCAAACTGTGGCTCCCGAGCCGCATGTGGCTCTTTGGCCCGTTGAGTGCGGCTCTCCGAACTGGTTTCGGAGCCCCTGCTCTCATGCCTGCTCGCGCTGGCAGCCGGGCTGCAGAGCCGGCGCGCCTGAGAGAGAGAGAGAGAGAGAGAGAGAGAGCACGAGAGAGCAGGCGAGCGGGCGCGCTGTCTCCCCACCCCGCCGTGGAGAATGGCCAGGTCCCCCTTTCCCTTGCCCTCAATGGTTGGGAGGCTAAAGCCTCCCCTCCCACCGCGCGATTGCTGGGCGGGCGGCTCAGCGGTTCCTGCCCCCCCGCCTATCAGCTGTTGGGCGGGGCGGGCTTCCTTTGGTAGACCTGGCCTCCGGCTGAGTCCCATTGGGAGGCCATGTCTACCCACTGGCTTTCTTGGTAGTAGACCTGGGCTCCGAGGAGGGGAAAAAGTCCCCCTTCAGAGGCCAGGTCTTCTATGGGCTTCTATGGGCCTCCGGAGGCCAGGTCTACAGCCAAGAAAGCCAATGGGTAGACCTGGCCTTCCAATGGGCCTCAGCCGGAGGCCAGGTCTACCAACAGGCTTTTATGGCGGTAGACCAGGCCTCCAGATGAGGACTTTAGATGGGGAGGGGGAAATGGCAGGGACTTACAATTTAATTTTTATCAATAAATAAGATCACTATTAAGTATGATATCAAGTTTTATTCAGTGTACCTATAGTTTAATTAAGACTTAAAACTTTAATTAAAGTTTATTAAGTTAATAAACAGTGTACCTACCTATATAGTTTAAGTTTAAGAAATTTGGCTCTCAAAAGAAATCTCAGTCGTTGTACTGTTGATATTTGGCTCTTTTGACTAATGAGTTTGCCGACCCCTGGCCTAGCCCTGACCTTGATGACTCAGGCTAGCCCAATCTCATTCGCTCTCGGAAGTTAAGCAGGGTCAGCCCTGGTAAGTACTTGGATGGACCACCAAGGAAGTCCAGGGTCGCTATGCAGAGGCAAACCCCCTCTGCTCGCCTTGCCTTGAAAACCCTGCGGGGTAGCCATACGTCGGCTGTGGTTTGATGGCACTTTCTTCCAATATGTAGCTGCCCTGACTTGGATGGCCAAGGCTAGCTCAATCTCACTAGCTCTCGAAAGCTAAGTAGGGTCGGCCCTGGTTAGTACTTGGATGGGAGACCACCAAGGGAGT
The DNA here is from genome assembly GCF_029931775.1 of Euleptes europaea. Lineage (NCBI taxonomy): Eukaryota > Metazoa > Chordata > Lepidosauria > Squamata > Sphaerodactylidae > Euleptes > Euleptes europaea. The sequence goes on along the minus strand of NC_079315.1, from coordinate 113,041,937 downwards.
CAGGGGTCGCTACGCAGAAGCAGACAATGGCAAACCACCTCTGTTCATCACTTGCCTTGAAAACCCGATGGGGACAGCATCAGTTGGCTGCAACTTGACAGCACTTTCCACCATTACAACCTAACACGGCTATCCTCCTGAAATTACCCTGCAAAAACTAGGGTAAGGCTCAGATTCTATGCATCGTTGGAATTTTGGGAGAAAACTGTTCTCGGACCGCCCTACTTCAGGTTGCAGATAAGTGGATCCAAGTCTGAATGTTCCCACATGGTAAAGTACTTGCATGATGAAAATTAGTGTACCAGGGGAAAGGATTCAGCTTAATCTTCTCCCTGGCACATGATTTCCCTATGCATTGGGCTTCTTCCCCTCTCCGCAATGGAGAGCATTCAAAAGCACGGCAAGTCCCTGATTTCTAGTCTGAAATGGCATAGATCAGGACAGGCTTTAACTCACTCGATTCTGCTGAATGTTTACAATGAGCCTCGGGATGAACACAAAGGTTATAAAACACTCTGCTAATTAAAAGTGCTGCAGAAATTATGAAGAGCTGTTAAGGTCTAGAGGATGGAGGCTGTCAAAGAAATTGGCTGACATCGGCTCTGCCCCGACCCTCACTTAGCAGAGCTTCTTTCCAAAGGCTGCTTTTTTTATTTTTTAAAAAAAGGCAGATTTCTTTTTAAATCTACGGCTCTATTTTGTGATTTCACTATGGTCACAGGGGAGCTGTTTTTTGCATGGTCTCACTCAGTACCAGCAACACGGGCAGTTTCCCTTTGATCCCTTTTTATCCCGAAGAAGCTCAGGAGCTGTACTCAGTTCCTTCTTCCCCACAATTTCACCCCAACAACCACCCTGCAAGCAGGTTAGCTGAGAATTAGCAATTTGTCCACATGAACACATGAAGCTCCCTTCTATTGAATCAGACCCTTGGCCCATCAAAGTCAGTATTGTCTACTCAGATCGGCAGCGGCTCTCCAGGGTCTCGGGCAGAAGTCTTTCACATCACCTACTTGCCTAGTCCCTTTAACTGGAGACGCCAGAGGTTGAACCTGGGACCTTCTGCATGCCAAGCAGATGCTCTACAAACTGATCCACAGCCCCTCCCAAGTGAGGATCCCCAAGTGAGGTTCATGTCTGAGTGATGATGGGATCCTAGGTCATGGGTCCCCAACATGGTGCCCTTGAGCACCATGGTGCCCGCCGACATCTTTCCTGGTGCCCCCCAAATGATCTTCAAAAAGTGGCCAGGGCCAGCTGGGGCTTTCGCCCAGCAAGGCTTCTGATTGGCCACTGGAGACTGAACTGGCTGTGCAGATTTTTTAAAACATGCATCCGCCACCACAACACAAGAATCTTCACTATGTGACTGAAGGTAAGCTGCAGCTGCCGTTTGTGGCTGGCTCTGCCTCCTCCAGCTGCCATTCTGTGGCAGCCATACAATGGCTGCGCCCATCATTCTGTGCCAGAATTCCCCGCAAGCTCAAAAAGGTTGGGGACCCCTGTCCTAGGTCTTCCCCACCAGGGCTCTCCTAAACAAGTTATTTTGCAATGTTAAACCTTTTTTTTATTGCAGCCATCCCCAAAAGGACACTGCCACCCCCATCACTTCTCCCTGGTTGGATCACCATACCATACAGTTTGATTTACATGCTGGTGAACAATGAAGGTGGGTGCGGGGAAGATTTCAAGCTTAAGAACATAAGAAAGGCCCTGCTGGATCAGACCAAGGCCCATCAAGTCCAGCGGTCTGTTCACACAGTGGCCAACCAGGTGCCACTAGGAAGCCCCCAAACAAGACGACTGCAGCAGAATTATCCTGCCTATGTTCCACAGCACCTAATATAATAGGCATGCTCCTCTGATCTCGGAGAGAATAGGTGTGCATCATGACTAGTATCCATTTTAACTAGTAGTCACAAATAGCCCTCTCCTCCATGAACACGTCCACTCCCCTCTTCAAGCCTTCTAAGTTGGTAGCCATCACCACACCCTCGGGCAGGGAATTCCACAATTTAACTTCACTCAGCTGTATCAGGTACTCGTACAGGGCCTGTCTTATGTTATTAATTTTTGTACACCCTCTAGAATTATGGAACGGCTTTATAAATAATCCCAGCAAGACAACAGCAAAGAGATTTAGACCGGTGGTGCCGCAACCGCCAAGTTAACCACCAAGGCCTCCCGTGTTGGATTTCATAAAGCATCTAGCTTAACACAAATAATTAGATTAAAGACAATCAGGGAATTGGCAACTCGTCTGTCAGGGCTTCCTCCTTCCAATTACTGCCGACTGTCAGTCAGAAACTAGACAATCGCTCTCAGATGCTCCCCGAAACATCCTCAGGTCACCGATTCCTGACTTCTCCGGGAAGTATTATACCACAAATGATAATTTACAATTTACCACCTCGGTGCTTTTGACGCAGCTCCTGACATTCACATTTAAATGATACTGACATGTCTGTTTGAAGGCGATAAAGTTCTCCTAATAAAAATGCCACTGTAAAAGTTGGAAGTGTAATCAGCAGGCCCTTATCCACAAAAGCTTGGGGGTGGGGGGACGATACCCTATTCTACCAATTGTAATATTCCCAAGTGCATCATTTCACAGATACAGAGATGACAGGTGAAGGTAGAGGAAATATTAATTTCCTCCACCCACCTGAAACCTCACCAATATATGAAGCCAGCAGGGATGAAATGTCTAAGTTGATTGCTGCTCTCGAACCTTGACCGGCAGGGACTTCCCCGAGTCTCAAATGCAGATGTTTTGCTTCCAGAGGAAGAATACAGACATGTCACAGCTGTTTTCTATCCAATGTAATGGGTCAGTTTCTCCAGTGGGAATTTGTGGAAAGGCAGATGCTTCTAATCACTGTGTCATGTCCCTCCATGCACAACCACAACGGTGGACTGTGGTGGCGTGAAGGATCACAGATCTTGCAGTGTGGGACAGCTGCCACATGACTGGAATTACAAGCAGCCATCGGGCCACGACTAATTGTTTCAACCTATCCCAATAGCATTTGTCTGCAGTTGGATATTACGAGTTGTGTCCACAGCCATCTTTTCCTTTTGCACAGATATCCCTAATTCTCCTCAATATTTCAGCTCCCAACCCCATCCCACATGGCATGTGTCCATGTTGGTCCCATTATTGGGGAGACCAAAGGGGTGGATTTTTTCTCCTCTTTACACCAGTGAAAAAACTTACTGGATCCAACCCAACTGCAGACATTATAAGAAGTCCTGAGGGGGAATTTGTGTACAAAGGATGTCCATGATCTCTGTAGCCCAACAAGGTATTCCCTCCAACCTAACCACCAGGAAACCCCATCCACCCGCCAACGTGAACAGTGGGACCCTCCGCCTGTCATGCGTACCAGGTTTTCATTTGTCAGCCGCGTGATTTCCTGCTGTATGCCGAACTCCACCTGGGCTTCCGGAGAGAGCTGGAGCGTCTGATAGAAGATCTCCTGTTGCTTCCCCATCTCTTCCCTCAAAGCCTCTATTTGGTCCTTCAAGGTTTCCACCTCCTCATCGTGTTCCCTTTGCTGATCTTGGAGCTGGGCTTCCAGGAGCCTGGTGAGAGGAAGAAGTGGGGAAAGGAAGTGAGAAAACGATGTGACCATTTAGAACCAGAAAAGGACTGAGGTCTAACAGTGACCACACAATAGTTAGCCATGATACAATCTTCAGGGGCAGGAAATGGGGTCACCCCACCGGTGCCCTCCACCCACAAGGGGTGGGATGACCTAGGAGCTAGCGTGGAGTACTGGTTAGGAGCAGCAGACTCCAATCTGGAGAACCAGGTTTGTTTCCCCACTCCTCCACATGAAGCCACCTAGGTGACCTTGGGCTACTCACAGTTCTCTCCGAACTCTCTCAGCCCCAACTACCTCACAGGGTGTGTGTTGTGGGGAGAGGAAGGGATTGTAAGCCAGTTTGATTCTCCTTAAAAGGCAGAGAAAATCGGTCAATAAAAATTAGTCCTGAACCTATGACAATAAGTTGCCCTAGGGTGATTTTAGCATTGTCCTTGTGGGAAGGACACTTAAATTCCTTCATCTTGTGGCTGCAGTTACCATATTTTCCTGGTCAGACTCTAGGCCTCTCTGGAAGGCATCTGAGAGAAGTGAGTGAGGGGTATGGCATCACTGCCTCCACACCCACCCCTTAAATCAGGGGTCCCCAGTGTGGTGCCTTTGGGCGCCATGGTGCCCGCTGACACCTTTTCTGCATTTTCTTTCTTTTTTTGCTGTGCACACCCTGCCGTGTCAGGATTCCCAATGCGCCCACAGGCTCAAAACGTTTGGGACCCCTGCCTTAAATTATCCTGCCGGCAAGTCCCATTGCCAAAAAATGCTGCTTTCTCCACACCTTTTCTGCAGGTTGGCAACTGAGGGTGCCGGACACAGGGCCCAATTTGGCTGAAGGGCTGCCAGTTGCCAACTCCGCCAACATCAGTTCCAGCAAACAAAAGAGGCTTTTTCCACATTAACAGTCACTGCCCGCGCAAAACTGGCCCAATCAAAAATTGTGTACCTCACAATCTTTGAACAACCCATAATTTTGCCAGTACCCTAAGCCGAACTTCTATTCAGAAGACGGATGCAAGCTATTTTCAAGTTCCCTTTAAGATGCTTCCAGCTGAGGGCCAAAAACTCATTACTTGTTTTGAAAATGGAAAAATCTGACTTTACAACAGTTTGCGTACCCCGCTGACTGCAATATGGAAGGAAGATTTTAGGGGGAAAAACCATTTTTTAAACGAAGTGGCTTGAAAAATGAAAAGACGGGGAGGGTAGAGGAAACTACAGAGGTTGAACCGACGGGAAATTAAAACCCAGGTTTTCTATGGAGAGAGGTGGGAGGGGGGGATTAAAAAAATCACAAAAAGGACACTTTTCTAAAGGGACGCACACTGTGCCGTTCTACAGAAACGATAAATTAAGGAACGAGCCGTGCTTTCCGTAAGAGAGGCCTGCGTGGAACAATTCTTTCATGGCGTTCCTGACTCCCCTTCCCACCCACTCGAGTGAAAAGGGTGATTCATCACTGAAAAGGTTACAGGCCTCCTGTATGTGCCGGCACCGTTGGGTGTGCTGATAAGCCCAACATTTGGTAAACCAAATTGATTCTTAAAGGTACCAATTAGAGTCCGCTAAATTGAAATCTCTCCCCCCACCCCCTTAATCCCTTTCATAGCTATTCCAAGAGGCTCGGGGTAAAAAACAAACAAAGCAAGACTGCAACGATCTATGAAAATGTTTTCGGTGCCCAGAAGCCTTGCGGCCCGGCCTACGCCCATTGCATAGTCAGTGGGTTGAGTGGTCAGCTGTGCCACACAAGTGGCACATGTGTCGGGTCTGAATGCTCCTTTATGTTGAAAAAAAAATCCACGCAAGTTGAAAAGTAACAGTTCAGGGAGGGAAAATCTGTTCTAGACTGTTCTTTGCTATATTATTTAACTACTTGAAGGGAAGGTTTTGGGGTTTTTCAACCCACCAATATGATCCTCTTCCTGCAGTGGGGGAATCTCAAGAGTCTACCACTTCTTTCTGTTGCATGAGCTGGCTAAAAATAATTACATGCTGTTAAATGTCAACCAACACATGGCAACCCCTCACTGGGTTTTCAAGGCAAGAGACTAACAGAGGTGCTTTTCCATTGCCTGTCTTCTGCCTAGCAACCCTGGACTTCCTTGGTGGTCTCCCATCCAAGTATTGGCCAACCTCTGCTTAGATTCCAAGATCTGATATCTGCTATGGCTAGATAGTAAGAGACTAGAATTTGGGCTAAATATAGCCTATCACAATGTAGGCCTGTGACTCGTTTTTGTTTTTTGTTTTGCCATCAAATCACAGCTGACTTATGGAAACCCCGTAGGGTTTTCAAGGCAAGTGATGTTCAGAGGTGGTTTGCCATTGCCTGCCTCTATGGCACATCCCTGGTATTCCTTGGAGGTCTCCCATCCAAATACTAGCCAGGGATGACCCTGCTTAGCTTCTGAGCTTTGACGACATCAGGCTAGCCTGGGACTATCCATGTGACTGGGCTTGGTACATGCCAAAGCACTTGAAAGCCCCCATATAGAGTAGGGTTTTCCTGCTGCTACCACATGGTTGCACCTTCATGCTGATTACATTGCCAAGTGATGGCCCCTGTAGAGGACTTTCTGCTAGGCTATCAGTACGAGGTTGAGGACATCACCCCGAGAGCAGCAAAGGAAACAATGCAGCAGAAATTTATTACCAAAAGACCATACAAGCAGGTGACTGGCCTTCTTGGTCATCTACAGTCCCTATGGAAGCTTTCTGATTTGGAATTCAGACCGTAAGACTTTCAACCCTTGATTTAAATGCAAAAAGCATGTTTCTAAACCTCGTGGATGAGCTCAGAAACATGACACTAAAAAAAATCTGACAGGTCTCTATGGGACAACTCAGCTGCATATAAGCCACATCTGAAACAACTAACCAGTTATTTCAGTAAAAACAGAGACTTGAAAATGCAAACATACTTGTCTTTCACCTCTTTAACAATCAGTTGAATTTAGTTGTTCCTGTGGATTAGATAATCTATGATGAGATATTCTAACATGGATTTCAACTGGTATGTGTTTGTTAGTGTTTAATGCCAAAGAATCCATTAAGTTTTGCTTAGAATTCTAAAAGCTAAGAAATGGGTGCAAATATCCTTAATTTGCAGTATTTTTTGTGTGTGCAATAACCTGAATTGTTCTGTCTAAAAATGTGCAGTTTTTTAAAGTTACACAGTCTCGACCATGGCTCTCTTGACTGCGTAGCTATTTAAACCTTGGATAAAGGACCTACCCTTGAGTTCAACAAGACCTAGGCATACATGGGACATATATGTGTTGCTTTGTAACATGCAAAACAGCCTTTAGAGCATTCATAGAAGGTGCTTAATTCTGTCCAGCACAGAGATTCCATATACCAATTTGACATATTTGTAAATAGCTACATAAGAACATAAGAAGAGTGGATTAGACCACTCGTCCATCTAGTCCAGCATCCTGTCTCAACCAATTTGGCACAGAGGCTGAGGCCTTCCCCTGCTGCTATCTCCCAACACTCATATTCATGGGTTTGCTGCCTCTGAATATGGAGGTTCACGTTAGTCACCATGGCCCATAACCACTGATGGACTTCTCCTCCATGAATCTGCCCAGCCCCCTTTTAAAGCTATCTGTACACAAGCCCATCACTATCTTCCGTGGCAATTTCGTATTTACTAGGGTGAAATTGCTTGTGATACTGACAGGTGACTAAGTTCCACCTGATTCAAGTCAATCAGCTATCAGCCGGAAACCCTCTCTGAGCCTAATGAATAACCAGTTATGTACCACCAAGTTGCAACCGACTCACGGCAACCCCATCTACGAGGTATTCAAGGCAAGAGGTAAGCATTGCAACCCCATCTTTCTTGGCGGTCTCTCATCCAAGCACTTACTGTGGCCAGCCCCTGCTGAGCTTCCAAGCCCTGACAAGCCCAGCCTAAGCTACCCTCCAGTTCTTGCAACAATCAGAGTTCTCTGGGGCCAGCCTAGCCTCAGCCGAGGAGCTGTTTCTGGTTACGACCGAAGCAGAGAGGCCAGAACTGAGATCAGAACTTCCCTTAATCGATTTCCCTTTAGTCTTGCGTATAATATACCCATCCTCCAAAAGTGGAGGAAAGGAGAAACACTGGAAAAAGTGACAGTACGAGAGATGCTAAAGAAAAGAAGGAACAAAAGAAGGAAAAGCCTTTTGACCTGGCAACTTGCTTTAGGCCCTGATAGGCCAAGCCGAGTTCTCCGTCTTCATTCAGATACCCCCAGTCCTCAGTCTTGCTAGAAATAAAGGACAGAGGAAAGGGAAACAAGAGAGGCAGGAAAGAAAGAGAAAACAAGGGTCAGCTGCAAGAGATGGGAATATAAATAGCAAGGCCGCCGTTTCATGCAGGGAGGCACACGAGCACGTTGGGGGAAGAAGAATTATTTCTGTGCCCACTTGCTGCAACTCTTTGGTATCCACAATACACATCAGTAAATTATACAGGCTGTGCCCACAGAACCCAACGAGATTGGTACCATTAATGCATCGATGCTACATGGAACAAGGAAGCATGGCGGTCATGTGCAAACATGTTGCTTCCAGCGTGGTGGAGTGGTTAAGAGCGGTGGTATGGAGCAGTGGACTCAGATCTGGAGAACAGGGTTGGATTCCCCACTCCTCCACATGAGCGGCGGAGGCTAATCTGGTGAACTGGATTTGTTTCCCTACTCCTACACACGAAGCCAGCTGGGTGATCTTGGGCTAGTCACAGCTCTCTCAGCCCCACCTAGCTCACAGGGTGTCTGTTGTGGGGAGGGGAAGGGGAGGTGATTGCAAGCCGGTTTGAGTCTCCCTTAAGTGGTAGAGAAAGTCGGCATATAAAAACCAACTCTTCTTCTTCCTCTCCGTGCACTGATTGTAATAGCTACTTGGAGATTATTTTCAGGGGTTAGGCCCCATTAAGTTAGGTGGTATTAACAGGAACAAGAGAGCCAGTGTGGTGTGGTGGTTAAGGAGTCGGACTAGGATCTGGGAAACCCAGGTTCAAATCCCCACTCTGCCACGGAAGCTTGCTGGGTGACCTTGGGCCAGTCACACACTCTCAGCCTCGAGCGTGGAAAGTGTTTGGATGGGAGACTTCCAAGGAATGCCAGGGGCGTGATGCGGAGGCAGGCAATGGCAAATCACCTCTGAATGTCCGACGGGGTCGTCATAAGTCAGCTGTGACTTGACGGCAAAAACAAACTAATAGGAACAGTCTGACCCAGTGCTAGGTCTGACATTCCTGGCCAAAGCGTTCTTGAGGCTGGCTCACATTCATATGACTGTGCTTACCTTTGGGGCCCCCTGCCACTGCTACTGGGCAGACCTACTTGGAAAAATATAAGGAGCCACATTTGGCAGTGGCCAAATAACTGCAAGATGCTTCTATGCTAACCTCTGGATTAACAGCAATGAACACTGGGGATGGTACTAGCCCCATATGGATGGGCAGGTATCAGGTGTGGTGATTTAGCATACCCTGTCAATAGTCAATGGTTGTTTATGCATGTTACTTTCACTCATGTTCGCCCCCCCCCCCATCTGTCTCGGTTGTTCCTTGGAGTTATGTATGAGTTTTCCGTCCATTAGAGATGACCTCACTGCCAGTCCACACAAATCCCAGGACTTCCTGTCCTTCTATTAACCTGATTCTTCTATCTTCCCTTATAGCTCAGCCCGGGTGAAATACCCATGCATAAAGCAAATCACAGGACATGGAAGCTTGGTTTCTCTCACAGAAAGCACTACAGCCATTTACAAAGCAGCGTGTCAAGGGAAGGGATTCAAATGCTTCTTGCTTCCTCGAAGTTCTTTCTGAGTGGAAGAAAGGCTTTTAAAAACGAGGCGTGGATTTCTCCCCCCCTTTCCTTTCAGATAGCTGTTTTTTGTTTTTGTTCTTAAAATGCTTTTTTATGCAGAAATTGGGTTTCTGGGGGGGACTTTTCTCTCCCTACAGCCAATTACAAAGCAGCATTTCAATGGGTGGGGACTCAAATGCTTCTTGATTGGAGCTTAGAGACTGCTGGTGCATGGTGTTGGTCCAGCGAGCAACGAACCTCAGGTAAGACTCCCATGCATAAACGACCAATGATTTCCCCAGAAGTTCCTGGACTATTTCAGAATGAAGCTAATTCAAGAAGGTGCCACTAGACTTGGAGAGAGAGAGACTTGAGAGTGACAAATGCAATACCCGCATTTGAAGACAGAAACCAATTAAAGCTCACATCTGTCCACCAAGCAGACCCCTCCAGAGCAATCTGTCTGCAAGTCTCCCCTTTTAATTGATACCGCCCTGCCGTCTCAGGGCTGACCTGACACAGATTCATTTACACAAATCTACGAGGCAGGAAAAAACATTCATAATCCTATTAGCTTGCAGCAGCAGGAAACACTACAGCTGGAAGGCATGCAATGCGCTAAATTATTTTAAGGAAGACACTTCAGACTGCAAGAGGTGCTAATAAGAAAGCTCACAATAGAAAGCCGGAGAGCCAGCATGGTGTAGTGGTTAAGAGCAGTGGACTCTAATCTGGAGAACCGGGTTTGATTCCCCCTCTCCTCCAAATGAGCGGCGGACTCTAATCTGGTGAACCGGATTGCTTTCCCCACACCTACACATGAAGCCAGCTGGGTGACCTTGGGCTAGTCACAGTTCTCTTAGAGCTCTCTCAGCCTCACCTACCTCACAGGGTATCTGTTGTGGGGAGAGGAAGGGAAGAAGATTGCAAACCGGTTTGATTCTCCTTTAAAAGTAGAGAAAGTAAGCATATAAAACCCAATTATTATTCTTCTGATCTCCAAATGGACCTGCAACCAAGCAAATGGGTCAAGGGACCAGGGCCCTAAGAACTGAGCGGGGCCCTAGGATGGACACCTCTCTTCGCTACACTTTTCCAGAGAGTGGTTTGTTATTTTTCACTGCAAGAGGTTGGTAAAGAAGTCTCCAATGGCTGCTTAGCAACAGCCAAGCGCTTCTCCGGTAACCACAATGGCAGGTCCCCGAGAGTTAAATACACTCTCATTTGAATGTGGCAGTTTGGGGTGGAAATTTGTCTATGGACATGCATGTTTAGTTGCAAGAATGGTGGATTGTGAGTGCGTTATTTCATTGGTTGCTGGAAAAAAAATCAGGATTTTCCCACTGTCGGTTAACTTTTAACACTAGGCATTGGATTGAGGGGGAACACAGTAAATTTGAAAGGGTCAAACACATGATTAGCTCTGAAGTAATCATTTTTTTTGTCCAGCTTCAAGAACTTTGCCTACCAAAGCAGGATGGCCTCAGAACCAATTGTGAATAACATTTCCCCCATAGATGGTTATTTAGAAAAAAACAAATGAGCCCATGGGAACCATGGTGGAATGCGTCAGTGACTTTGTAGCCAAAGGAGATTTCTGAATAAGCAGAGTTACATCCAGCTATACATCACAATGATAAAAAATTATAAGCCTCATTACTTTTCTCCCATTCAAATTATGTTACTGCGAAATTTCACACGCTTTTGTAAGGTCAATCCCTGTCATCTCCAGACAATCCCAAGCAAGACGAAGGAGAAAGATCTCCGACAAAGAAGCCAGAGAACTGCTGCCAGTTTCTGTATTGATCTTGAATGGCCACTTGTCTTTTTCTCATTGTAAATTCAATACAGTGGGACGGATCCAACCATCTTCGAAGGACCCTTCCTCCAGCCTTTCTGCAATTTAAGTGGTTTTTCCTCCAACAGAACGATAGCGTCTATCCCATTTTGTGTAACTTCTTGGTGGGCCCCGTGGTACGCCAGGTCAGGACCCAAGCATACAGAACCAAAAGACAGCTGAGCTAATTGAAAGTGAAAAGGTGACATAGCGGGACCAGGCCTAGGAACAAATACTGCACGGAGATAATTAATCATAGCTAAATAAATGAATATTTATGCTGGCAATCCTCGTATTAAATTTCCAGTTTATCCCTCCTCCTCCTCTATTCGCCCTATTTTAAGTCCTACCAGATAAACAGATGGGAAGCCGGAGAGTGATATAAATCTCTCTCCTTTTCTTGTTTTTCTAAAAGGAAGGCACAAATTCAGGGTATTAACTCTCACTGCGGGAAACCTGTAATCAAAGAGGAATCGTGGCTCAGAGTTAAGATACAAATTTAGCTGCTAATGTGGGTGATGAGCTGCTAAGAGAACAGGGATATGTATGTATCATCTCATTTCAATAAAACTTAAAAAAAAGCAAACATATTCCAGCCAAAAGAGACACACAGCTGGCAGCAGTTTCATTAAATGTTGTTTCCTTGCATGGATCTTTGAATGATTAAACGATTTCTCCCAGCTCCCCTTGACTGCTACCAAAGTAATTTTCCATTGTAGTTATGAAATAAGGGCTGTTCTACAATTCTTTAATACTGGGAAGCGGGCTAGTTAGTCTAAATCTTGTGCCCTAAGTCCAGCTCACTGATTCAATTAGACATAAGCAGACTTATGCACAGTGAAGGAGATGATAGGGTTGACTTGGATTGGGAAGACTTGGGTTCAAATCATTGGGTTGGCTTTTAAATTGGTTGTGTTGGTCTTGCAACATTGTATTCTTTGAGTGAGTTACCTTGAGAGTCAGTGTGGTGTAGTGGTTAAGAGCGGTGGTTTGGAGCGGTGGACTCTGATCTGGAGAACCGAGTTTGATTCCCCACTCCTCCACATGAGCGACGGAGGCTAATCTGGTGAACTGGATTTGGTTCCCCACTCCTACATACGAAGCCAGCTGGGTGATCTTGGGCTAGTCACAGCTCTCTTAGAGCTCTTGCAGCCCCACCTACCTCACAGGGTGTCTGTTGTGGGGAGGGGAAGGGAAGGTGATTGTAAACCGGTTTGAGTCTTCCTTAAGTGGTAGAGAAAGTCAGCATATAAAAAACCAACTCTTCTTGTTGGGTTTGCTTTTTTGTTGTGGATTCTTGGGTTCAACATTGCTTTCAATTCTTGGGTTGTATATAGGCTCAGATTCTCTGATTTTACATTTTTGGGGCTTCTGACAGCTGTCTCATTGGGTTTGGTTTGGACGATTCTCTGGTTTGACACTAGACTGGATTGCCAGGTTGTACATTTTTTGTGTTAGGCTTCCCACATTGTCCCACGGTTCTGCCAGGATCCCGATTCTGCCTTGGATCTTTAGACTTGTTGTTTATGTCTCCTTTGAGAGTTTTGGCCAAGGGTTGCTTTGCTTGCTGTTGAGTTTTAGTCTATTCTTTGTCCTGGAGAAAGCATGGAATCCACTCCCAATAACCATCAATGGAGGATGGCTAGGGGCGCCTTGTTCAGAGGCCCGTAGCATTGGACTTCTTGGTCCAATTCACTTGAAACTTGGTTGTGCTGGCCAATGGCCGTAACAATAAAATGTATGTATGTACTTGAAACTTGGGGGTTATTTAAAGGACAGACACCAGCAGCTGTGCTGTGATTTTGGTGCCATTTTCTCCAAAAAATATAAAAAAATAAGCCCTTCCAGCTCTTTAGAAAGATTCCCCCACAGGCAATAATGGAGCCAAATAACATCAGAATCCCAGACCAAACTGGTATTTGGAACCCAGACAACAAGGAATACCGATATTTTTCAGCTCCCTGATACCCAGATCTGAAAAATACTGATCTCTCCCCCCCCCAAAGTCATAGATGCCAGAGCTCCTTGGAAGCGGGGCATGATATCAATGTATGAGACAGAGTAAACTTTCACAAATTGGCATTACAGAATTCAAGTGATCAACACCTTTTTCACCATTTTGGAAAAACTGTAATGAAAAATTGTAATGAAAAGATGATGCAGTACAGAGATAGGCGCTAAGAGGTCAGGGAAACAGTAGCCAAAGGGATCAAAGAGAGAAAGCCCCGTATTGAAGTTCTATACCAGACTGTGGCAAACATTCCTCAAACTTTGGTTCCTTATGGCCCGCTCATATGATCAATGTGGAAGAAATGGACTAAGCAGGCCCACTGCATAGTATGACGTATGACATAAGATTAATTAATTATGTACCCAACCTAGATCTCAAGTTTATCACTGCAAAGCTAAAGGGTTGTGCGTGTACTGAACTTCAAGTTGTGGGTCACTGTCAAAGTGGTCGCACACCCGCTTTACCAAGTGTCCGATTCCGTATCAACCCATTCAGTCCAAACATGCTTCTCAGGTCCTGTGAAGTAAACTTCAAGGGGCACAGTCAATGAGTTTGCGAAGTTTCTCACTGCTAACTTACAAGCAACAATTTCTGCCAAAGTTTTCCCTTTCATATTTTGAGCCTTTGCCACCCAATGTGTTATTCACTGTAACACAGAACTTTAAAGAAAGGGCAGCAGAGATATTACATGGGTAATGGTGTAGAGCGTGACACTTTTGTAAGAGAAGTAACGGTTGTTTCTTTGCAATGACTCTCATTGCTGGCTAATTGACATCTGGAAGAACCCCAGACTTTTGTGAAGCACATTGGGTTTGGGAGGGAAACCCTTGGCATGAAGTTTTCCGTGCCCACATCTGGTATGCCCTCTTCCACAGCATCACCACTGCCTCATAGCCCTCCACTCACTCTCCCAGAGAGTCCATGAGGGGAGCAGATGCTTGCACTGGGTCCAATAATGACTTGGGACAGGGCAGGCAAATGACTAATGGCATCTATTCCTAGACTCATAGAGTTGGAAGGGGCCACCAGGGTCATCTAGTCCAACCCCCTGCACAATGCAGGAAATTCATAACAACCTCCCCCCTACACACACACCCAGTGACCCCTACTCCATGCCCAGAAGATGGCCAAGATGCTCTCCCTCTCATGATCTGCCTAAGGTCATAGAATCAGCATTGCTGACAGATGGCCATCTAGCCTCTGCTTAAAAACCTGCAGGGAAGGAGAGCTCACCACCTCCCAAGGAAGCCTGTTCCCCTGAGGAACTGTTCTAACTGTTGGAAAATTCTTCCTAATGTCTAGACAGAAACTCTTTTGATTTAATTTCAACCCGTTGGTTCTGGTCCGGCCTTCTGGGGCAACAGAAAACAACTTGGCACCATCCTCTGTATGAGAGCCCTTCAAGTACTTGAAGATGGTTATCATATCCCCTCTCAGTCTTCTCCTCTTCAGTCTAAGCATCCCCTACCTCAGCACTCTCATCGCTCACTCGCCTTGGTCAACGACTGAAATAGGGCCTGGGCTGCTGAGCTGTTTGGGCCCTCCAGGGCACAATCAGCAAGTGAGCAGCAGTTAGTGGTTGCTGGTGGAGCTATGGATGAGAGATTGAGCAGATGAAGCCAGTGATAAAGGGAACGGTGGTCAGGGATCAGCAGTAAGCCCTTTTGGGGTGCTAGGGCACCGGGCAGCTGCCTGGGGGATTTCAGCTGCCCGAGTTGACCCTGCCCCAACCCATCCGACCAACGGCTTAGCAAAGACAGCCTTACCGGTTTGTCTGACAGACTCCATGATAGGCCTCGATCGCATCCTCAGGGTCGACGTGTTTGTCGCTGTTTGGCCAGCTGGTTTGCATGTGGATGTTTGACTCCTTGAGGAGAAAAAGACAAGCCCACCGTGAGATACTACTGTCCCATTAAATAATCATACAACAATTCAATGCTCTAGTAACCCTTCTCTAGAGATCATTTATGCAGCAATTTTAATTTGAGAAGCGAGTTACTAATCTTTACTATCAGACAACGATGCTTGAAAACAGCTGCAAGAAACAGGAAGGACCCCATGAGAGGCAGGCTAACAAGAAATAAAGACGAGAGATCAAGAGCATATGTATGTTGTTTGATGTCAACATAACTGTTGTGGCTTTCCCCCCAGGAATCCTGGGTACTGTAGACTGCAAAGAGGCTTGGGGTTCTTTGATCGAGATCCCTCTGATGCCTCTGGCAGAACTCACATTCACAACTATCTTTGGAAGAGAAGGAATGGCTTCTAAACCAGTTCAAAATGTGTGGGTGTAGGCAATTTGTGAGTCAGTATGCTGCCGAGCTCGGCTTGCTATGTGTTATCACAGAAAACCTGCACAGATTTTGAAATCTGAAATCCAAACTAAAATGGGGGTGAATTCAAATCTTGTTTGTAAATCCAAGGAGGGGGGGGGGGGAAATCTCGCATCTGCTGAAGCCCTGCTTCTCAGCAATCTGTCTCCAAAACCAGTTTGGTCAACGCAGAAAATCAAAAGTGCGACTCAGAAAATTTGACTCGGATGGTTTTTCTTCTCCTGCTCTCCATCTTCCTACTTCCTAGGGGTAATTTTTTAAAAATCGAGTCTCACAGTACCATGCCTCAACATCATGGGTTCACTGTCCAGCTGCCTCTAAGCAGAGTTGGTAGCACTACAAAATCATTCTAAGCATCCATCGCAAAGTCCGAGAGCCCCAACTTTCCATTTAAAGGGGCCATTTTACCAGCTGCCTAGGAAGGAGGGAGAAAGCCTTCCAAAAGAGGAGAAAAAAATCACTACAAATGACACAGTGAGGAAGAGGATTTTGCATAAACTAGGGAGAAGAGTTTCCATCTCTATGCCAATAAAGGTCTGATTTGATTTGATTTTCCATCCCTATGGGTCCTACTTAGCACCGTTTTACACATTGCCTTGAGCTTCAAGGCTGACCCTGCATTGCGTTGGCAAGTGCATCCAGGTGGTTAGGTGCATCTTGTGCAGCTGGGGTGGAGACAACCACGCTGGCCAAGGTAATGCGTAGACCTAGACTTCACTGGCTCTATGTCCACCACCAAACTTACATCAGCCTGGCTCAAATGGCAGCCCCCTGATTCTTGTATTGGTTTCCCTTCTGCTAAACCACTCAAGAAGCACGATGCTCTTGCGAGGGCTCATACCTAGAAGTCCTCCACAGTTCCTCTGCTGATGCATCAAAACCCTCAACTGTTTGTATTATCATTTTTGTCGTCTTTAAAGTTTAAGGTACAGCTCCCAACCGCGTGTTTGCTAAGTTAGCACATACATTGTCACTACATTTTTCCCGAACTCAGTTTGCATGCATAATGCAGAAAATTAAACCTGGACTGATTGGATCCAATCATCGTACGACCGCATGCAGGACTGGTTGGTGGTTGCGCTACTAATTCTGCACGCGGACTTTGCAGCTGATTACAGCGCAGGCTTTAAAACTGTATTTTTTGTTCGTTTCTTTGCAATTTATTTATTTTTGCTCAAGAAATCCTCTTGAGAATTCTGGACCGGCCACAAGCCACAGCAATATTCAGCTACATGGTGGAAAGAACCAAAATAAGGGTTGGGTGTATGTGGGTTTTTGTTTTTTTTTGTCTTTTCCATTACCATGTTTCTGCCTGTATCTTTTTGCTGTGCTGACTTTATAATCTGCGTCCTTAGAATAAGCACCTCTTCCTTCCGCACTTCCAGCTCTTCGTTAGCCGACTTGAGCTGATTCAGGAGGAGGCTGTAGCTGTCCTGGATGTCATTGGAGGAATTGTTCTGGGCCACCCGGTCCACTAGAGCCTTCCTCAGTTCATTAAGCTCGTTTTTCAGCTTCTTGTTCTCAGATTCCAGCTCTTGCCTCTGTTGGAAACGACATTTGGAAAAGTCACCCCCCCTGCCGGATACGCTGCCACCACGGCTGCGTTCACGCCTCTGAAGGAAGCGCAACCAAATGATCATCTAGAGCAGGGGTCCCCAATGTGGTGTCTACTCACACCTTTCGGTGCACACCAAGTGTGTGCTCACATGAGTGTTTGCATTCATGTATTTGGGGAGGGGCCGTGGCTCAGTGGTAGAGCACCTGCTCGACATGCAGAAGGTCCCAGGTTCAATCCCCGGCATCTCCAGTTAAAGGGACTAGGCAGGTAGGTGATGTGAAAGACCCCTGCCTGAGACCCTGGAGAGCCGTTGCCGGTCTGAGTAGGTGATACTGACTTTGATGGACCGAGGGTCTGATTCAGTGTAAGGCAGCTTCGTGTGTTCATGTGGATTTATAAAGTGGGTGGGGCCAGGTGGGGCATTTGCCCAGTAAGGCTTCTGGTAGGAGATCTGATTGGCTGTGCAAATATTTTAAAACATGGCTTTGGTAGCAGCTGCCACCATAGCACAAGGATCTTCACTGCGTGATTGAAGACAAGCTGTGGGAGTCATTGTGTGACTGACTGCACCACCCGCAACAGCCATTTTGTGGCTGAGCCTCCCACACGGTGTCAGAACTCCAAAGGAGCCCATAGACTCAAAAAGGTTGGGGACCCCTGATCTAGAGATGCCAAGAGCTGAACCGCATGGCTGGCAAACCCTGCTAAGTTCATGCTGGCAGGGAGTTGGCAGCAGAGGACAGGACTCGCAATAATGGGTTTAAATGGCAGAAAGGTAGGAAAGGTACCGGCTGGATATTAGGAATTATTTTTTTTTACAGCAAGAGTTGTTTGACAGTGGAATCCACTACCTTGGGAGGTGGTGAGCTCCCCCTCGCTGGCAGTCTTTAAGCAGAGGCTGGAAAAGCAGTTGTCAGGGATGCTCTAGGCTGATCCTGCTTCAAGCAGAGCATTGGACTAGATGGCCTGTAAGGCCCCTTCCAGCTCTATGATTCTATGATTCATGCAGAGTTCTTTAAGAACATAACAGGACCAATGCTGGATCAGACCAAAGGACCATCTAGTCCAGTATTCTGTTCACACAGCGGCTGACCACCTGCCTCCAGTAAGACCACAAGCTGGATGACTGCAACAGTATGCTCCCGCCCGTGCTTCCCGGCAACTGATATAAACAGGTTGCCTCTTGGTCTTGGATCGTCCCAGCCTGTAAGCGAGAGACGCCTGGAACTCACAAGAGATTCTGAATGCAAGGGATGCAAGAGGGCACAGGTCAACGAACTTCTTTGAGAGCCAGCGTGGTGTAGTGGTTAAGAGGGGTGGTTTGGAGCGGTGGAGTCTGAGCTGGAGAACCGGGTTTGAACCCCACTCTTCCACATGAGCAGTGGAGGCTAATCTGGTGAACTGGATTTGTTTCCCCACTCCTACACGAAGCCAGCTGGGTGACCTTGGGCTAGTCACAGCTTTCTCAGCCCCACCTACCTCACAGGGTATCTGTTGTGGGGAAGGGGAAAGGAAGGCGATTGTAAACCAGTTTGATTCTTCCTTAAGAGGTAGAGAAAGTCAGCATATAAAAACCAACTCTCCTTCTTGCTATCCAGAGTTGGCATGATGTAGCGATTAGTGCAGGGGTGTCAAACATACGGCCCATGGGCTGGATCCGGCCCCTTGAGAGCTCTTATCCAGCCCACGAGCCAGTCGAGGCAGCCACCTCTCCTAGTCCCAACCTGGGCTGGCGAGGCATGGCCCAGCCCAACCAAGTGACATTTATGTCATATCTGGCCCTCATAACAAATGAGTTCAACATCCCTGGGTTAGGGTGTTAGACAAGGGTCTGGGAGACATGGGTTCATGTCCTTACTCTACCATGGAGGTTTACTGGGTGGCATCTTGGTAGGGTCGCCAGCTCTAAGTTGATGGTGGAGCCTGGGGAGTGTGGAGTTTGGGAAGGGGAGGGATCTCAGCAGAGTATAATGCCATACAGTCCACCCTCCAAAAGAGCCATTTTCTCCAGGGAAACTGACCTCTATAGTATGGAGATCAGTTGTAATTCCCCAAAAGGTTATCTATTTTTAAAGTCTCAAGGGAAAATGAAACACTGTGGCTAAGTGGGGGGGGGGGGGCAAATGGAAGGCAAATGGTTTCCAGTCTTCCTGATGGTATATTTATTATTATTTAAAACATTTTAATGCTGCCTTTTTCACCTGATCAAGGTCCCCACTGTACCCACTGGAAGGAATTTTTTAAGCAGAAACATCCAAAGGGAATTATGTCTTCTTTTTTTTTAAACAGAGTGACCAAGTGGGATTCAGGATTTGCCAAGTCCAAAGGAATGCTTTCAATCCCCTTTCTATCTGATTTCATTTCACAATATGCCTATTAGCATGGGTACCCAGTATGCATCCTTTACATTCAAATCCTCCATCTCCCTCTTGTCTTCGAAGTACTCTTTCCCCCCACTTGTTTCAATGGCCGCCCAGTCCTATTTGCATGATAGAAGCTTCCAATTTTATACTACATGCACAGGAAGAGGGAAAGGGACTGTGAATGAAATGTGATAGCATCAGAGAAGTCTACCACATTAATAAAAATGTATACATGTGCTGATTCTAAAGGAAACTTCAATCATGATGAAATAATACTACGCATCTTCTTTTTCTCTACCCACTCCTTCTGAGTGCCTGAAAGAGAAATTATCTCAGTTGATGCACACTGAAGATTTATCTTGGAGTTCCAAACACCCCACACCTTAATTGTGAGCCTAAGACATGCAGACAAAAATTTCTTTACGGGAAAAGAACATACACAACTTATCCAGGCAAAAAAAGAGCGGAAAGAACAAATTCTTTTTCTGTCACTTTCACTGAAGAATTCTGCACAAAGATTAGAAAGAGGATAGGATAGGAAAGGTACTCTGTTGGCAAAGATAGGGGAAATGGGAAAAAGAAATAAGAGGACAGACTATGTACCGGGCCTTGACAACCAACATTAATCTCATTTTGTCAGGTCGGCATATCAGAGATCAGCCATCCCACCCACCCCCCAAAGGGAAAGATGTCAAACTTCTCAGCTGGATCTTAGCCAGTGCTAAAGACTCAAGTGTTCAAACAGCTGTGAAAGCGTCATGAGGGACCCTGGGCCAGCACCCCCCGGTCTACATCACAGGACGGTTGTGAGGATAAAATGGGAAGAGAAATGGATTGTGTATAACGCTCTGAGCTCTTTGGAGGGAGGAAAATGGGAAAATAGGCGGTAGCTATCTTTAGGCCTGTGCACAGCAATAGTGGGTGTTTTTTACTCAGAAGTAAGCCACTGTGTTCACTGCAGTTTACCCAAAGCACAGATGGGATTTGAGCCTCGACCACATGTGCAGCACACAGAAAACTGTTAGTGGAAAAAAGAGGGATGAGAGAACAAAAGAATCAAGGAACCTTCTTAGCTTAGTAGACAGCAGGTGAGGCCGTAAAAGTGTTCACAGGTTGTATAATTTCAGGCAGGGGAATACCACAATTCTAGGCTCCCTTCCAAGGCTTTCAATATATTTCATATACACGCACATTCGGGAAGACAATTTCTATCCTCACATTTTCCCCGATCCCCCCTCCATACAGAGGAACATGGGAACATCTTGCTTATTTATTGCTTCTATTTCTACTCTGCTTCCCAGCCAATTGCGGCTTGCTGAGGAAGCCAACACCACACATGAAAAACAAAGTTTACAACATGATAAAAATCAATTTAAACTAGATAACAAATCATCGCACGACGAAACTAGTGGGGAGAGGAAGGTAATTGTAAGCCGGTTTGATTCTTAAGTGGTAGAGAAAGTCGCCATATAAACACCACCTTCTCCTCCTCCACTACTACTACTTCTACAACAACTTCTTCTTCAAGTGCCACTAAAACAAGTGAACAAATGCCTACCTAACAGGGAAGGCTTATCTAGAGCAGACCTCTGCCTGAGACCCTGGAGAGCTGCTGTCAGTAAGCGTAGACAATACTGACTTTGATGGATCAAGGGTCTGATTCAGTATAAGGCGGCTTCATGTGATCTCATATTGGCATTTATTCAGATTTTGCTACCTGTAAGCTGCTTTGTGCATCGGTTCTTGTAGGTTATCTGGGCTGTGTAACCGTGGTCTTGGTATTTTTACACAGCCCGGATAACCTACAAGAACCAATGAACTCTGACCGTCAAAGCCTTCGACAATATTTTGCTTTGTGCATCGTTTGGGGGAATGTCTAGATGGGAGTCCAGTAGCACCAACAAGATTTTCAGGGTATGAGCTTTTGAGAGTCAAAGCTCCCTTTGTCAGATGAAAGTAGGAATGGAGATCCCTGTGCCCTTATATGCCAGACCAAAAGGGGGATGGGTGTGGCAAAGATGGGGAGTCAGGATGCAAAAGTACAACGCAAAATGAAATCAGCTTGATTAGAGCAGGGGAGAAAGGCTTGGGGGAAGAAAATGAGCATCTGTAGTGAGATGTAGTGGAGAACGTGGCTTCGTAAGGTCTTTTAGATAGAGGACCCTAGACCTAAGAAACCAAGGAGGGTTGCATACTCCCCCTGCATGCACTTAGAAACATAGAGCTGAAAGGGAGCACCAGGGTCATCTAGTCCAACCCCCTGGACAATGCTGGAAATTCACAACTACCTTCCCCCCGCACCTCCAGTGACCCCTACTCCATGCCGAGAAGGTGGCAAAAAACCCTCCAGGATCCCTGGACAATCTGGCCAAGAGGAAAATTCCTCCTGACCCCAAAATGGCGATCGGCATTACTCTGAGCTATTTCCGCCAACACTGACTCATCCCTTCCTGCCCACCCTCTCACGATCTGCCTTGCTATCTGGTGGCCATCTAGCCTCTGCTTAAAATCTCCAGGAAAGGAGGGCCCACCACCTCGTCCCCAGGAAGCCTGTTCCACTAAGGAATTGCTCTACCTGTCAGGAGGTTCTTCCTAATGTTTAGACATAAACACTTTTGATTTAATTTCAACCTGTTGGTTCTGGTCCGACCTTCTGGGGGCGACAGAAAAATTGATTCGAAGGACAAGATAATTATTGATGGGGCACAAAGCACATCCTGATGGCAAGCTTTTCATACGCAAGTCCAAGTTGCAAAGTGAAACAGCTCCTTTTCTCACAGCCAATTTAAACGCATGGAACAGAAAGTCTAGCCCGCAAGTCGATGAAAAGGGGACACACAAAACAATGGGATCGTAAAGAGTTAAGATACTTTGGTGTCATACCGATTTATAGAGGCCGCTATCAACAAAACCCATGCAAGTTATTAGCACCTATCGTCCAGAGGCAGATTTTTTTTTAAAAAATCCCTTGTTCTGAAACGTCTTTTACCTTCAGACTGTTGTACGCAAGATCCGTATCACGGTCCAAATCCATTTCGTTCTTCATTTCAATTACCTGGATGGATTAAGAAGACAGAAAGAGAGAGATTCGATCTGACAACAGACGAAAGCGGAGGGACATTTGACTGGTGCTATGGGTCACCTTATAAAACCTCTGATTTGCTAGCAAGCGCAATTTGGCCATTCAAAGAAAACGGCGAGGGTGAAGGTTGTTTCGTAAACATCGAACAGATGAGGAGGGAGATAACCAAGGGTCCAGTACGTCAGAGACCTCCGAAGATTTTTCCTGTTCCTTCTTTAGCCATATGCTAATGGCCTCCTATACCTGGAGTACCGCAAAGGAGAAGGGCCATAGCTCAGTGGTACAGCATCTGCTTGGCATGCAGAAGGTCCCAGGTTCAGAAGAAGAGGAGTTGGTTTTTACATGCCGACTTTCTCTACCACTTAAGGAAGAATCGAACCAGCTTACAATCACCTTACCTTCCCCTCCTCACAACAGACACCCTGTGAGGCATGTGGGGCTGAGAGAGCTCTAACAGAGCGGTAACTTGCCCAAGGTCACCCAGCTTGCTTCATGTGTAGGAGTGGGGAAACAAACCCAGTTCACCAGATCAGCCTCCGCTGCTCATGTGAAGGAGTGGGGAATCAAACCCGGTTCTCCAGGTCAGAGTCCACCGTTCAATCCCCGGCATCTCCAGTTTAAAAGATGAAGTAGTAGGTGATGTGAAGGACCTCCGGCTGCGACCCTGGAGAGCGGCTGCCAGTTTGAGTAGACAATACTGGCATTGATGGACACATGAAGGTAGCTTCATGTGTTCTGAGTGCGTCACAGTGGTACAGCAGTTATTCATCTATTTTAAAAATTTATATGCCACCTTTCTACCCAAACAGTGTCCCTAAGGTTAGAGTACTGGACAAATGGTACACATCCATCAGGTATTTCGAAATTGGGTATTCAGCAAATGGCTTTTCGGTGGGCAGGGACTCACGTTTTGGCAGCTGACTCATGTTCAGCCTCAGCTTTATTACAATTCCGAAACCCCTTTTCACACATCATCCCTAAAGAGAAGCTGGGTCAAGCTCAAAGATCTTGGAACAAATTTCCCCTGGCTGGCATCAAAATATATTTGAAAATTTCCATTTAAACAAGTCTTGGCTCCTTATTGGTAGCTTTTCTCTATCTTTTTAGTTTTTCTTTCTGAGAAGCGGCAAAAGCCTAGGTGATAAAGTGGGCACCGTGCCACACTGAAGAAACAGGAGTGTTTGGCACGAGCCCTCTTTGTTTGACGACTTGCATCCAATGTGCCAGTTTCAAGGCAAATATTGAGATGAGGAAATATTGGGGGATACAGAATGCTCCAGTAAACTTGAAACACCTTTAATGCCATGTCAAAACCACGGGCAACTGCAGCACATGGGGCACGCATTCTGCATCGCTCCACAGTTCACTTAGTAGCTTACAAGATAGGACACCGTGTACCGACAAGATGCATGCTATGTTTCTGTCTGATGTGAGTGGCCGCCTGCATTTTTATAACAACATAATAAAAAATTGATTGCAAAAAAAAGGGAAGATGAAAGAAATGCAGTTCTACAAGGGCCCTGCTTATGATGAGCACGCTTTTAAATAAAAGGATCTCTTTCCTGTCAGTCCCAGAAAGACAAACAAACATGAAAACCAGATGTTGCTCATTTGCAGGACAAACACAACCTAAATACAGGGAACTCAGTAGGATCTGGGAGACCCAGGTTTGAATCTCCACACTGCCATGGAAACTTGCTGGGCCAGAAGCATGCTTGCAGCCTAACCATCCTCACAGGGTTGTGAGGATAACATAGAGGAGAACGATGTCAGCTGTCCCCAGTGGGCAGAAAGGCAGGGTATAAATGAAGTAAGAGGAAGAGGTCTCCGCCACTGAAATTCTGGCAGAGGAGCAGTGGCAGATAAGAAGAGTTGGTTTTTATACGCCAACTTTCTCTACCACTTAAGGAAGAATCAAACTGGCTTACAATCACTTTCCCTCCCCCTCCCCACAACAGACACCCTGTGAGGTAGGTGGGGCTGAGAGACCTGTGACTAGCCCAAGGTCACCCAGCTGGCTTCATGTGGAGGAGTGGGGTAACCAACCTGGTTCACCAGATTAGAATCCGCTGCTCACGAGGAGGAGTGGGGAATCAAACCCGGTTCTCTAAAGTCCACTGCTCCAAACCACAGCTCTTAACCACTACACCACACTGGCTCTCTGATACTAAACAATCATGACAAAGGCTGAAAGATACCAGCACCGGTGATGAGAGGGAGGGCCTCTTTTGAAGAGGTCCATTTATCAAAGGTGCCATGAACTCCAGATAGTGTGTGGAATGGCATGGAGACGCATCCTAGATAGCACATCTTATAGGACCCTCTTGTGCCCGTTAACAACTTTGTGAAGTCACTGAAGTTACACAAGAGCCTTGTGGCGCCTGGAAGACTACTGAACATATTATGGTAGAAGCTTCCATGAGCCAGAGACCACTGCCCGAGGCACAGAACAATATGCAGGTATTTCATGAAGTGGGCTCTGGCTCATAAGAACTTAAGAGGAGGGGCCATGGCTCAGTGGGAGAGCCTCTGTTTTGCATGCAGGAGGTCCCAGGTTCAATCCCCGGCATCTCCTGTTAAAGGGACTAGGCAAGCAGGTGATGTGAAAGACCTCTTCCTGAGACCCTGAACAGCCACTGCCAGTCTGAGTAGACAATACTGACTTTGATGGACCAAGGGTCTGGTTCAGTAGAAGGCAGCTTTATGTGTGTTCATGTATTCAAGAAAAGCCATGCTGGATCAGACCAAGGCCCATCAAGTCCAGCAGTCTGTTCTCACAGCGGCCAACCAGTGGCTCCTGAAAGCTTGCCATCATATGTTTTGTCAGCATTTAAGGTTATCTTGGCCACAGCAGTCTGACACAGCTAACCTTCTGGAACTCGTGAAGTAAGTAACCTTTAGTCGTATAAGTACGGGCCTTGGGGGTTGGGGACTTTAAGGATCCCCTCCTCCCATACTGCCCATCCCCTCGAGTTAAGACCCTCTTTCTCAAGCCACACTCTCAATGCCCCTACATGCGGAGGCAAGGCATGTGGAGACCAGACAGGGCCTTCTCAGGGGTGGCACATCCCCTTTGAAATGCCCGCCCCCTTGAGGCTCATCTGGCACCGAACTTACTCTCGTTTAAGCACTGGACTTAAACATTAGTTTTAACTGAGAGGGTCCATCTTTTTAGCTGTTTTTATGGTCTGCTCCTAGCTCGAGGATCTAAAATTTGCTGGACCTTCAACACTCTCTTCTTGGCAACCCTGCATCTAACCACTTGAAGAAGCAGTCACGGAGGACTGTGTTCTTTGCAACCCACACACCTGCTGCTTAGAGGGAAAAACTGCATGTTTCCGTTCAACAGACAAGAAACAAAAGGGGGAAGGAAAGACCCAACCTTTAACCATATTCCATGGCAGTGGGCTCTTTAATTTTATAAATTAAATTTTTAATTTAACTGTATAAATAAATGTTATAGAATATATTGGGCACAAATTGGAATACATCCCTACATACATACCTGGGTTGTTGTTATTATTTTGCTGTAATACTGGTATACAGTTGTAATATGCATTGGTGTGCATTATAAGTGATGTTATTAGACCACAGATGGATTGTGCTTTTAGTTTATCAACCTGTATTAGTTGCCATTTGTGCTTTCTTTTAATATAGAAGAAGAAGAATTGGTTTTTATATGCCGACTTTCTCTACCACTTAAGGGACTCAAACCGGCTTACAATCACCTTCCCTTCCCCTCTCCACAACAGACACCCTGTGAAGTAGGTGGGGCTGAGACAGCTGTGACTAGCCCAAGGTCACCCAGCTGGCTTCATGTGTAGGAGTGGGGAAACAAACCCAGTTCACCAGATTAGCCTCCGCCGCTCATGTGGAGGAGTGGGGAATCAAACCCGGTTCTCCAGATCAGACTCCACCGCTCCAAACCACCGCTCTTAACCACGATGTCTTTTAATATAGATACCAGTGCCTTAAAATAGACATATTTCTATACATAATTCAGTCTTTGGATATGTTCATCTACAAGTCACGTCTCAGAACAGAAATAAACTATGCCTTGGACAACAGGCAGGGACGTTCAAGTCAATGCTGCCTTTTCACCAGCTGGCTTCAAATTTTCAAGACTTAATTCAGGGCTCAAATTTCCCCACCGGCTTTGGGAAGCAGAATCAATGATGCTTTTGGATTCATGACAGCTTGGAACACAATCGCGGCCAGGCCAATTAACCCTATGAGTGAGATAAATCATTCCCCCATTGATTGCCCATTCCATCGACCCGAAGCGTCTCTTCCGGCCAAGGGAGAGCCGCAACAGACTAAAGTGTCATAATTATTAATGGATTTACAACCGTGCAAGGTGTGGGCAGGAGGCAGGACCTGGGGGGCCAAAGGACACACGGAAGGTAAGCGGGCATCCTTTGAGAAGGGAGTTTAGAAAGGGTTTCTGACCAACGGCCCGATTCGGACTGCCTAGCTGCAAAAAACAAACAAACAAACAAACATAAAAACAAAATTTCCCCAGAAATCTGCTTTAATAGACAAAGCAAATGTGCAGTCGAGCTGCTTTGAACTTATGGCAACCCTATGAATTAATGACCTCCAAATTGTCCTATCGTCAACAGCCTTGCTCAGGTCTTGCAAACTGAGGGCCGTAGCTTCCTCGATTGAGTCAATCCATCTCATGTTGGGTCTTCTTTTCCTGCTGCCTTCAACTTTTCCTAAAGTTATTGTCTTTTCCAATGAGTCTTGATGATATGACCAAAGTATAAGCAGCCTCATTTTAGCTTACAGGGAGAATTCAGGCTTGATTTGATCTAGGATTTTGATTTGACCTTACTGCTATACTGCACAGAATTCTTAGACTGTGCCATCTTAGACTATAGGAAGAGGCTCATGTGTTTGAACCATCACATTAAAATGCCCTGCATGTGTAAAATTAGTAAACAGAAGACAAAAGGCCCTGACCTGGATGGCCCAGGCTAGCCTGATCTCGTCAGATCTCAGAAGCTAAGCAGGGTCAGCCCTGGTTAGTACTTGGATGGGAGACCCCCAAGGAAGACAAGGGTCGCTATGCAGTGGAAGGCAATGGCAAATCACCTCTGTTCGTCTCCTACCTTGAAAACCCTACTGGGTTGCCATAAGTCAAAGCTCCATTCGTCAGATACTTTTGACTCCAAAAGCTTATACCCCCAAAACCTTGTTGGTCTCTAAGCAGCTACTGGACAGTTTTACGACAGCCCAACATGGCTACCCTCTGAAATTTATTTCCTAAGGCTCCTTATATGAAAAAAACAAAAAACAAATAGAGAGCCAGTGTGGTGTAGTGGTTAAGAGCGGGAGTTTCGAGCGGTGGACTCTAATTTGGAGAACCGGGTTTGATTCCCCACTCCTCCACATGAGCGGCGGAGGCTAATCTGGTGGACTGGGCTGGCTTCCCCACTCCCTCCCATGAAGCCACCTGGGTGACCTTGGGCTAGTCACAGTTCTCTTAGAGCTCTCTCAGCCCCACCAGCCTCACAGGATGTCTCTTGTGGGGAGGGGAAGGGAAGGCAATTGTAAGCACGTTTGATTCTTCCTTAAGTCGGTGTATAAAAACCAACTCTTCTTCTTATCTGCCACTGCTCTTCTGCCAGAATCTCAGTGGCGGAGATCCCACGCTTTGTGAACAGATGGTCCCAAGTTCAATCCCTGCCATCTCCAGTCAAAGGTGTTGGGAAAAACCATTCTCTGCCTCAGACTCAGGAGAGCCTCTACTTCTCACACTGAGCTGGATGGTCCTCAGTGGCCTTCTGGTAGCTTCATAAGCCTATTAGTGATTCGTTACCCACATTGATAGCTACGACACGCCATTTTCTGACCTGGGATTTCTTGTTTTCATTCTCTTTCTTCTCCAGCTGGGTTTGCAGTTTCCGTCTCTCCTGTTCGAGCTCCCTCACTCTCTTCTGCAGCTTTAGGAAGAGGGTCATGTCCATGGCTGCTTTCTCCAAACCAATCTCCTGTGGGGGTGGTGGTGGTGGAGAAAGGTATCAGTAAACCTAAAACACTTGCAAAGAAGGCTTCACGATATTTCACGGCAAAACATCACTGAGAACACATTCAAACTTACAGCAAGAGTTGTATCCAATGTCTATAGAAGAACTTCATGGGAGATTGGCTGAATACTCTTGCGCTGAATGGAAAAGCTCTGGAGGCGACCCCTCGCCTCCCAAAAAGGACACCACAGACTACCCTAAAAGGGCGCCACAGACTACACTGGCACACAGGGGCAGATGTTTGCACAAAGTTCCCTCCAGTGTGGGGCAAACCAGCCATGCTGATCCACACAATTCCCCTTCCCCCAAAGGACTTTTTCCAAATCTGGAACTGCACAATGCCATTCGCACATATGGCTTGTGCCACTACAATCCACCTTCCTTGCGTGTGCACATCCCTACCTTGATACCTTAGGCAGATGATGACAGGGAAGGCATCTTGGCCATCTTCTGGTCACTGGGTGTGTGTGTGGGGGGGAGGTAGTTGTGAGTTTCCTGCATTGTGCAGGGGGTTGGACTAGATGACCCTGGTGATCCCTTCCAATTCTGTGATTCTATGAACACTGACAACTCTACCCTGTCAGGAGGGGAGCCCCCATGCTCTGGAACAGGGGTCCCCAATGTTGTGTCCGTGGGCACCATGGCACCCGCCAAGTGAAGCAGATGGGGCTAGATAGGGCTTCTACCGAGAAAGGCTTCTGACTGACTAGTGGAGATTTGATTGGCTGTGCAGCTTTTTAAAAACCAACAAACAAATGCAATTTCACATTACTGTACAGTTGCCAACCTCCAGGTGGTGGCTGGAGATCTCCCACTATTATAACTGCTCTCCAGGTGACAGAGATCAGTTCCTCTGGAGAAAATGGCCGCTTTGGCAATTGGACTCTATGGCATTGAAGTCCATCCCCTCTCCAAACCTCGCCCTCTTCAGACTCCACCCCAAAAATCTCTAGGTATTTCCCAGCCCGGTGCTGGCAACCCAACGTTACTGTGCCGTAAATGGTTGAATACGCTCGACGTGCACGAAGACTACTAATCGATTTTGGAAAACGCAACGAAACGGGAAAAAACAGCCCTCGAGGAGGGGGGCGTTTGAAAGGAAGGCTCAGAGCTCCTCTCAAAAAGGAAAATTATAGAATGTATTATTAGCCGGCAGCTTTATTATGAATCGTTGTTAAACAGGGCTCTCCGGGTGCAGCCTTAAGTGTTTACTGAAAGTGCGCGTTTAAAAAATTAATCCTTTCTAATTGGCTTAATTAAGGACATAAACGCAGTATGACTTTGTCAAGACAAGGCTGAGGGGCTTGACATTTGTAGCTCTCTATGTAATTAGTACCGGCTCTGCCGCAGAACAAGGAGCATAATCATCGCGCTTCAAGACTGGGCTACTCGGCTGCCTGCCCTATTTAGAACCCACAAGAGTATAAATTAGGGTTGCCAACCTTCAGGTACTTGAAAACAAACCGTAGACTAAGCTGTATATGTTGGCTGAGCAACCCAAGACAAAAACAGCAATAGCCTCAAATATTTTGTATTGAAAATTACTGTGCATATAAACCGACACACATCAGAAAACACCCTAAAAAAAAATGCAATGACGATAAAACCATCTAACTCCGAAAGTTAAGGACTGAAAATAAATTCTATAATCAATGTCCAAAAGAACGCCAACAAGTTATTTTGCCGTCCTGCGCAGAAGGTGTCCTCAACTCGAGGCAATCAAAGAACGGCTGCAATCCTGCGCAAAGGCGCTGCACATTGGCACGGCAGGCCTGTGTAGTCAAAGTCGCCAACTTGGGGCAGTCAGAGCGAATGCTGCAATCCTGCGCAGAAACGCCGCGCAATGGCAGTGTGAGAACTGGCTTAGAACCTACAGAGGTCGATTACGTCCTTAAAATATTCTTATGCATTATTATATATAGGCTGATGAAGCCCCAAATGCGAAACGTGTCAATTACTATCTAGAAAACACGTTCCTGGATTCCTGGACTGTTTGGAGTGTTTTCTCAGCTCTGCCCGTTGGTTTACATCAGCACCATTGTTGGCGTTCTTTTGGACATTGTTGATTATAGAATTTATTTTCAGTCCTTAACTTCTGGGGTTAGATGGTTT
The DNA here is from genome assembly GCF_029931775.1 of Euleptes europaea. Taxonomy (NCBI): domain Eukaryota; kingdom Metazoa; phylum Chordata; class Lepidosauria; order Squamata; family Sphaerodactylidae; genus Euleptes; species Euleptes europaea. Next base: position 113,011,206 of record NC_079315.1, on the reverse strand, counting down.
ATTGTCATTGCATTTTTGCATTTTTTTAGGGTGTTTTCTGATGTGTGTCAGTTTATATGCGCAGTAATTTTCAATACAAAATATTTGAGCCCATTGCTGTTTTTGTCTTGGGTTGCTCAACCTCCAGGTACTAGCTGGAGATCTCCCGCTATTATGATCTCCAGCCGACAGAGATCAGTTCCCCTGAAGAAAATGGCCACTTTGGCAATTGGACTCTATGGCATTGATGCCCCACCCCGCCCTCCTCAGGCCCCGCCCCCAAAACCTCCTGCCGGTGGCAAAGAGGGATCTGGCAACCCTAGTATAAATATTGCTCTCCTGGGCCTTCCCAGACTCTTGTTTCCTTACTTCGACTTGCTGGATGGCATCTTCCGTGTCTCCAACCTCAGACGTGGAAATCGATGGGTAATTGGAGTCTGATTCAAGGCTGCTTTGGTTAGAAGGGTTTCTTCTGTGCCCTGGGGTTTGCTATTCAAAAATGAAAGATTGCGTCAGTTATTTAATAGAAGGGGAGACCAAGGGCAGGGGATTGTTTGGGGGAAGAATTCCAGTGGGTAGTTATTTTATTGGAATGGGTTGCTGAAGTGCCTTTTTCAAAAGACCAATTATGTAGGTACAGCACTATTTTGCAGACACACAGAAAAAAGATGGAGAAGAATGCAATACCATTATCCACAAAATAAAATCTGTTCTCTTAGGACTCTTGGCTCTCTGTTTGGTGTTTCCATCGAGATCTCAGTGGATACAAAAGTGGAATAACTTGTGCAAATTAAGAAAAATCACCACAAGTTTTGTTAGGTTGCCCTAATTTATACAGTTGTCAAATAATGCATTTATTTTACTAGATCTGGCTCCACAAGGCAAATGAGGCTTCAGTAACTTTTTCTGCATGGTTTCTTCGGGAACAATCATTCTCTTTTGGTCTTAACTTGACTCAGCAGGTTGGTGAAATGTTTTAAAAACTACATTCAAGCAATAAGGAGGCCTGCCCTTAAAGACTTTGCAGGGGTTGTAGACACTATTTATTTATTTGGAATATTTCTATGCCGCCTCTTCAGAGTCCTCCTCGAGGCTACTTACAATTAAAAACACAAGCAGCATAAAAAACGCAAGCAGCATAAAAACATACATAAAACAGAAGCAGACCATTAAAAAGCTGATAAGGTAAAACCTCTAATTAAAAGCCTGGGTAAAAAGATGTGTTTTAACCTGGCGACTAAAAGGAAGTAAAACAGGTGCCAGGCAAGCCTATAGGAGGAGGGCGTTCCACTGCCAAGGGGCCACCACAGAAAATGCCTTGTCTGCAGTCACCCGTCTCCACTGCACAACACGGTTATCCATTTCCTCTTATGGAGCAGCCTCTGAAATGCCTTTCGTAAGTATGGCATCAGCTTGTTGTGAACAGGGGCAGACCCTGTGTGCTGCCATGGAGCAGGTCTACCGGTTTATTTCCAGGGATGAATCAAGGTGCTGGCTATTACCTTTTAAAGCCCTGAGCCATTTGGGATCAAGATACACAAAGGACCATCTGCTCCCTTTTATGCCTATCCACCGCTAAGATCTTCTGGACAGTCATGTGCCCCAACCTTCACAGGCAAGGCGGGGGGAGGGGGAAGAACTGGCTACTGGGGTCAGGGCCTTCTCTGTGGTGGGTCATTTTCTGAGAGCTCTCTCTCCAAAGAGGGTTTGCTCAGTTTGAAGCACCAGCTAAAAGTATTTCTGTTCTCCCAAGCTTTTAGTTGCTTTTTGCTCCCCAGTCTGAAGCATGTTTACTCAGAAGTAAGTTCCATTACATTCAATGGTGTTTACTCCCAAGCATGTGGAGGAAAGCAGGCTGACATCACAGACATCTTTCAATCACAGATGAATCTTGCCCTTCTTCCCAAGCAACACAACTCATGGCAGCACACAGGGTCCGCCCCTGCGTTTTACTCTCACAACAACTCTGTGAGGGAGCTTAGGCCAAGAGACCATGGACAAGGTCACACGAAGCTGCCTTCTACTGAATCAGCCCCTT